>NC_080775.1:34676551-34979506 GCF_020826845.1 Diceros bicornis minor
TCAAAAAAATAAAATATCTAGGAATAAATTCAACGAAGAAGGTTAAAGATTTGTACTCTGAAAACTATAAGATCATTGATGAAAAAGTTGAAGACACAAATAAATGAAAAGATATACTATGCTCATGGATTGGAAGAATTAATATTATTTAAATGTCCATACTGCACAAAGCAATCTATCGATTCATGTAATCCCTATCAAAATTCCAATGGCATTATTCATGGAACTAGAACTAACAATTCTAAAATTTTTAGGGAACCACAAAAGGCCTCAAATAGCCAAAGCAATCTTGAAAATAAGAACAAAGCTGGAGGCATCATGCTTTCTGATTTCAAGCTATTACAAAGCTATAATAATCAAAACTGTATGGTATTGGCATCAAAACAGACACATAGATTAATGAGCAGAATAAAGAACCCAGAAATAAATCCACACATGTATGGTCAATTAATTTACAATAAAGAAGCCAATAATATAAAACAACTCTTCAATAAATGTTGGGAAAACTAAACAGCCACCTGCAAAAACAATGACTCTGGACCACTATCTTACACCATACACAAAAATCAACTTAAAATGGATCAAAGACTTAAATGTCAAACCTGAAACCATAAAATTCCTAGAAGAAAACATAGGCAGTAACTTCCTTGACATCAATCTTGGTGATCGTTTTTGCATTTGACACCAAAAGCAAAGGCAAAAAAAGGAAAAATAAACAAGTGGGACTATATCAAGTTAAAAAGCTTCTGCACAGCAAAAGAAACCATCAACAAAACAAAAATACCACCTACGGAATGTGAGAAAATATTTGCAAATCATATATCTGATACAGGATTAATATGAAAAATATAAAGGACTCATACAACTCAATAGCAAAAAACCAAACAGTTTTTAAAAAAAATAGGCAGAGAAACTGAATAGACATTTCTCCAAGGAAGACAAACAGAGGGCCAACAGGTACAGGAAGAGATGCTTAACATCACTAATTATCAGGGAAATGCAAATCAAAATCACAATGAGATATCATCTCACACCTGTTACAATGACTATTATCAAAAAGACAAGAAATAAGTGTTTGTGAGGATGTAGAGAAAAAGGAACCCTGGTGCACCATTGGACAGAATGTAAATTGGTGCAGTCACTATTGAAAACATTATGGAGATTCCTCAAAAAATTGAAAATAGAACTATATATGATCCAGCAATTTCATTTCTCCGTATTTATCTGAAGAAAATAAAAACAGTAATTTGAAAAGATATATGCGCCCCCATGTTCATTGCAGCATTATTTATAATAGCCAAGACATGAAAACAACCTAAGTATCCATCAACAGATGAATGGATAAGGTAAATATGGTATATATATATATACAAGGGAATATTATTCAGTTGTAAAAATGAGGAAATCCTGCCATTTGCAACAAATGGATGGACCTTGAAGGCATTTTGCTTAATGAAATAAGTCAGATAGAGAAAGATAAATTCCATCTGATCTCACTTCTTTGTGGAATCTAAACACCAAAAAAAAAAACCAAGCTCATAGATACAAAGAAAAGATTGGTGTTGCCTGGTGTTTCCAGAGGCAGAGGGTGAGAAGTGAGTGAAAAGGGTAATGGGGGTCAAAAGTTACAAACTTACAGTTATAAAATAAATAAGTCATGGATGTAATGTACAGCACAGTGACTATAGTTAATAATAGTGTATTGGATATTTGAAAGTTGTCTAGAGAGTAGATCTCAAAAGTTCTCATCACACACAAAATATTCTATAACTATGTATGGATACAGATTTTAACTAGACTTATTGTGCTGATCATTTTGCAATATATACAAATATCAAATCATTATATTATACATCTGAAACTAATATAATTTTGTATGTCAACTATACATCAATAAAAAAGAATTAAAAAAATAAAAGAACAGGGACTGGCCCGGTGACATAGTGATTAAGTTTGCGTGCTCCACTTCTGTGGCCCAGGGTGTGTGGGTTCAGATCCCAGGCGCAGACCTATAAACCGCTCATCAAACCATGCTGTGGCAGCATGCCATATACAAAATAGAGGAAAATTAGCACAGATGTTAGCTCTATGCTAATCTTCCTCACCAAAATAATAATAATAATAATAAAATAAAAGAACAAAGATCTCAAATAATCAACCTAACTTTACACCACAAGAAACAAGTAAAAGAACAAACTAAGCCCAAGTTAGCAGAAGGAAGTAAATAATAAAGATCAGAGGAGAAATAAATGAAATAGAGCAGAAAAATAAAAGAAAAGATCAATAAAAATAAGACTGGTTTTTCTTGAAAATAGAAACAAAATTGACAAAACTGTAACTAGACTAAGAAAAAAAGAGAAAGACTCAGATAAATAAAATCAGAAATGAAAGAGGAGACATTGCAACTAAAGCAAGAAATACAAAGGCTCATAAGACTACCATGGAGAACTAAATGCCAAAAAATTGGGTAACCTAGAAGAAACAGATAAATTCTTACAGACACACAACCTACCAAGACTGAATCATGAAGAAACAGAAAATATGAACAGACTAATAGTGCATAAGAAGATTACATCAGTAATCAAAAATCACCCAACAAAGAAAAGCCCAGGACCAGATGGTTTCCCTGGTGAATTCTACCAAATACTAAAGAAGAATTAACACTATCAGCTCAAATTTTTTTTTTTTTTTGTGAAGAAGATCAGTCCTGAGCTAACATCCATGTTAATCCTCCTCTTTTTGCTGAGGAAGACCGGCTCTGAGCTAACATCTATTGCCAATACTCCTCCTTTTTTTTTTTTCCCCCAAAGCCCCAGCAGATAGTTGTATGTCATAGTAGCACATCCTTCTAGTCGCTGTATGTGGGACGCAGCCTCAGCATGACCGGAGAAGCGGTGCATCGGTGCGCGCCCGGGATCCGAACCCGGGCCGCCAGTAGCAGAGCACACGCACTTAACCAGTAAGCCATGGGGCCGGGCCTCAGCTCAAATTCTTTCAAACAATTCAAGAGGATGGAACACTCCCAAATCATTTTAAGAGGCCAATATTATCCTGATATCAAAACCAGAGAAGGACAGTACAAGATAACTATCAGCTGATATTCCTGATGAATATAGATGCAAAAATTTCAACAAAATATTAGCAAACCTAATTCAACAGTACATTAAAAAGGATCTTACAACATGACCGAGTGATATTTATTCCTGGCATGCAAGGATAGTTCAACATACACAAATCAATCAATGTGATACATCACATTAATAGAGTGAAAGATCTCAGAGCAGAAAAAGCATTTCACAAAATATAACAGGCTTTTGTGATTAAAAAACACTCAACAGGGCCAGCCCTGTGGCTTAGCGGTTAAGCGCATGCACTCCACTGCTGGCGGCCCGGGTTCGGATCCCAGGCGCGCACTGACACACCACTTCTCTGGCCATGCTGAGGCCATGTCCCACATACAGCAACTAGAAGGATGTGCAACTATGACATACAACTATCTACTGGGGCTTTGGGGGGAAAATAAATAAATAAAATTATAAAATGTATGTAAATGGAGTGAAACTATATTAAAAAAAAACACTCAACAAATTGGGTATAGAAAGAATATACTTCAACATAATAAAGGACATATATGGCAAGCCCACAGCTAACATAATATCAACAGTGAAATGCTGAAATCTTTTACTTTAAAATCAGGAACTAGACAAGGGTGCCCACTCTTGCCACTCCTCTCAACATAATACTAGAAGTGCTAGCTAATCAGGCATGATATTGAAATAAAAGTCATCCAAATCAGAAAGGAAGAAGTATAATTGTCTTTATTTGTAGATGATATCACCTTATATATAGAACAGCCTAAAGATTCTAGTAAAAATCTGTTAGAACTAACCAACAAATTAAGTAAAGTTGCAGGATACAACCTCAACATACAGAAATCAGTTACATATATATATACACTAACAGTAAATATCTGAAAAAGAAATAAAGAAAACAATCTCACTCACAATAGCATTAAAAAATAAAATAATTAGGAATAAATTTAACCAAAGAGGTGAAAGATCTGTACATTGAAAATGAGAAGACTTTGAGGAGAGAAACTTAAGAAAATACAAACAAATGGAAACATATCTTGTGTTCATGGATTGGAAGAATTACTGTTTTTAGAATGTTCATACTATGGAAAAGCATCTATAGATTCAACACAATATCTATCAAAATTCCAATGGCATTTTTCACAGAAATAGAAAAAAAACAAACCTAAAATTTGCATGGAACAACGAAAGACTCTGAATATCTAAAGCAATTCTGATAAAGAAGAATGAAGATGGAGATATCACACTTCTGAATTTCAAAATATATTACAGTTCTACAGTTATCAAAAGAGTTTGATACTGACATAAAAGCAGGCGTATATACCATTGGAACAAAATAGAAAACCCAGAAATAAACCCGCGCATCTACAGCCAACTGATCTTTGACAAGGGTGCCAAGAAGACACAATTGAGAAAGGTTAATCTCCTCAATAAATGGTATTGAGAAAACTGGATATCCACATGCAGAAGAATAAAATCGGACCATTATCTCACACTGTATACAAAAATTAACTCAAAATGGATCAAAGACTTAAACATAATACCTGAAACCATAAATTACTGGACGAAATCATAGGGAATAAGTTTCCTGAGATTGGTCTGGTCAATGATTTTTTGAATGCAACATGAAAAGCACAGGAAAGAAAAGCATAAATAGACAAGCGGAATTGTATCAAACCAAGAAACTTCTGCACAACAAAGGAAGCAATCAGCAGAGTAAATAGGCAACCTATAAAATGGGGGAAAATATTTGCAAAGCAAATATTATAAAGGGTTAATATCCAAACTATATAAGGAACTCATAAAACTCAATAGTAAAATGAAAAAAAATCCCAAACAGTCCAATTAAAAAATAGACAAAGGACCTGAATAAATATTTCTCTACAAAAAACGTACAAATGGTGAATAGGTGTATGGAAAAGTGCTCAATTTCACCAATCATTGGGGATATACAAATCAAAACCACAATGAGATCCCATTTCACACTTATTAGAATGGCTATATCAGAAAGACAAAAGATAAATGTTGGTGAGGATATGGAGGAAAGGGAACTCTTGTGCACTGTTGGTGGAAATGTATATTGGTACAGCCATTACAGAAAACAGAATGGAGGTTACTCAAAAAATTAAAAATAGAACTACTTTATAATCCAGCAATCTCACTTCTGGGTATACATGCAAAGGAAATGAAATCAGGATATCAAAGATATATCTGCACTCTTATGTTCATTGCAACATTATTCACAATAGCCAAGATATGGAAACAACCTAAGGGTCCATCTACTGGGGTGTGGACGAAAAGGTGTGCATATATTGAGCTGGCAGTTAAAGTTTCGTGTGCTCCACTTCAGGAGCCTGTGTTTGGTTCCCAGGTGCAGAACCACACCACTCATCTGTCAGTAGCCATGCTGTGGCAGTGGCTCACACAGAAGAACCAGACGAACTTACAACTGTACACAACTATGTACTGGGGTTTTGCAGGGGGAAAAGGAAGAAATAAAAAAAGGAGGAAGATTGGCAACAAATGTTAGCTCAGGGTGAATCTTCTCCTCCAAAAAAAAAAAAAAAGATCTGTGCGTGTATATATATATATATATATATATATATATATATATATATATATATATATATATATAAAGTGGAATATTGTTCAGCTTTAAGAACAGCTTTCTTTTAAAAAGGAACTCCTGTGATTTGAGACAATGTGGATGGACCTTCAGAACATTATGTAAGTAAAATAAGGCAGATGTAGCTAGGCAAATACTGCATGATCTCACTAATATGTGGAATCTAAAATAGTCAAACTCATAGAAGCAGAGAGTAGAGTGGTGGTTTCTGAGGCTGAAACCACAGAAATGGTTTCATTTCACAGAAATAGAGGAAATGGGGAGAGGTGGGTCAAGGGGAACAAAGTTTCAGTTATGTAAGATGATTAAATTCTGGAGACTGAAGGTACCAGAATGTGACTACAGTTAACAATATTGAATTGTATATTTGAAATTCTCTAAAGAGATAGATCTTGAGTGTTTTCACCACAAAAAAAAAAAGAAAGAAAAGAGAAATAAAAAGGTAATTATATGAGGTGATGGATATGTTAATTATATTGATCGTGGTGATTATTTCACAATGTGTATATATATCAAATCATCAAGTTGTACATCTTAAATGTATATAATTTTTGATTGTTAATTTTACCTCAATAAAGCTTGGGTGATAAAAGAAAATATCTCTCTGATAACTGGCATACACTATAGGATCAAGGAGGTAAAAGATTCTCAACCTTCTTATCCATTCACCTAACATGTTTGGCTCATGAATGTGGAAGAGCTATCAGTGACCATAAACCCTAGTTTTCAACCACTAATTACTCCAACCAAAGTCCATCAGTAAGTTCATGAGCAAACACACTATTCACAATTAAATAGTGGAGAAATTATACTGAATAATTAATTTTCAAATCCAGCAAAATGAGAAGTTTTCAGGTATACCCACACACATATTATGGAGAAAATAAAATAGCTTATATACATATACATATAAACCCCATACTTTCTATAAATAAACTCTTACATGAACAATATAACATCTTGAAAACAATGAGCCTGGAACGCCTAAATCCTACTATGATCCAGAGACTATTTCTCACCATGAAGTTCCCCCAATGAGATATCTGCCTAAATGAGGACAGTAAAATGACGTACATGTCAGTGGATCTGTGGCCCTCAACTCCAATGTGAAATCCAGTGCACATCTCTACTATGTGGCTAAGCTAATTCTTCTTGAATAGTCTAACTCCAAAGAACGCTAAAGCCTTACTTGAGTTATTGATGATGGAGAAGTCTTCACTTTCTGGATTCAGTGTTGTGATTCTGGGCAGTGACTACTTTTAATCCCAAAGCTTAGATTCTTGAAGCTAACCAGTATCTTTCATTTGTGTGTGTGCATGTGTTTGCGTGTATGTAGTTGTCTACGTAGAAAAGTCTACCAGTCTTAAGACTAAATGACTCTCACAGACAGAATTTCATCACATACACTGGGCCAAGAGAAAACAAGATAAGTTAAAGGACAGTTATAGATGAAAAACATAAAACAGAATTTCCACAAAGTATGTATTTTGTTTCTCTTCTCTTTGTTCTGATTGTATATTAAGTGCAATTTATTTATGATTCTCCTTGAAATGTTTTTCTCTATTTATGTAAAAGAAGGCTATTTTAATCAGAAATATATTTTTTTAATTTTCTTGGATGGGTTGAATGGTGACCCCAAAAGATATGCCCATCCAGAATCTCAGAATATGACCTAATTTGAATTAAGGACCTTTGCAGATATAAATAAGGATCTTGAGATGAGATCATTCTGGATTAGCATGTACCCTAAATCCAATGACTAGTGTCTTTATAAGAAAAAGGAGAGGAAGGCTTCAGACACAGAGATACAAAGAGACAGGCCATGTGAAAACAGAGACAGAGATTGGAGAGATGTAGCTTCAAAGCCAAGGAATGCCAAGTATTGCTGGAAGCCACCAGAAGCTATGAGAGAGGCATGGAACAGATTATCTCTCAGAACTTTCATAAAGAACCAACACTTATGTGGCCTGCAGAATTGTGATAGAAGAAATTATAGTTGTTTTAAGACATCAAGTATGTGGTAATTTGTTATGGCAGTCCTAGGAAACTAATAAAGTAGTGTGGGGGATCAGAATTGGCCACCCCAAAACGTGTCTCTTTGGCTTGGTTATTTTTAAGAACACAGGACTCAGAAAGAAACTTTGACCTTCCTCCTAACTGCCTAAAAGAATTTAAGATAGAAGGCTTGTTCCAGGAAGGAGCTAATACCATAAGATAACTATAGTATAAAATAAACTAGGTGTGATAGCCAGGGAGGAACCTAGCAAGGGCCATTTGATCAAAGTCTTCTCCATCTCTCATTGTCTTTGCAAGATATGGTAGACTTTTTTTTAACCAAACTTTGCTTTTTCATCTCCATGTTGAATTGCCTTCCTCCTCTTTGATGTCCCAAACAATTGTCCCCAACACTCTCTTTTGTCTTTAGCTGAAGATGGTATTTAAGGTGATGGCTTCAGCCATTTTGGCAAGTTACTCAGTTTTCCTAGGTTTCTCTCATGTATACATGTTATTAAATTTGTTTGATTTTCTCCTCTTATTCTCATGTCAATTTAATTCTTAGACAAGCCAGAAAAACCTAAAGAGTAGAGGAATATTCCTCCTCCCCTACAGTAGCTAATTAGAAAATTCAAAACAGTTTATTTAGATAATTTTTTATTGAAGTTCCATAATTATAGGTAAATAAGAGATTGTCATTTTTGAAAAACACCAAATTCCTGACCTTGAGTCTGGCTTTTATATTGTAGAGGACGATAACAAACTGAAATAACATATGCCAAGGCTTCTAAAGCGGAGCTGGGAGGCCGTTAAGGAGGTAGGGCTTACACCCAGATGGAATGTAATCTTGAACTGTGCTTCACTACTGTCATCCTGACCTTCTTCCAAGAAATATGCTTACTCCCATAGATAAGAACTTTCTGCCTTAGAGGTGGCCTTAGCAACCCATCACATACAGCTAAGGAGTTAACAGCTGTTTCTGGCACCAATCACAAATCTTGTAAAACAATCTATGCAATTGATCTCTTTTTGCCTTTATAAACTCCTATCTCCTTTGTCTTCCTCAGAGGACATTTATGTTTCTACCTGAATCGATCTCTCCCAAGTTGCACTTCTTAGTGCCCCAAATAAACTTTTTGCTTCTCTTGCAGTTTATGCCTCTTATTGGTTGACAGTATTTTTAAATTCATATTCTGAATGTTTTTAAAATTCTATTTTATTTCAAAAATAACTAGATCATCCAGAGTTTATAGTTTATTATCATTCAAATTATGAGTTGGGAAAAGAAATGAATAAAAGACTAAAAATCTAGAAAAGGTTCTACAAACTAAAAACTACACTTACACTTCTTAGTTCTCTTGGTCAATAAAGTTTAATGTCAGTATATTCCTCTTGGGAATTTGGGATATAGTTTGGATCATCTCAAGATGTAGATGGTGGTTTAGAAAGAAAGAAGGACTTATAGGGTACAGAATGAAAAAAATATAAAAATTTGCCACCGTAATCAACATTATCAAAAACTACTACTGACGTATACTGCATGCAGCATTGAGGTAGGTCCTAAAAATACTAATATAACATGTGGTTCTGCTTTCAGGATGGACATATCTCTGATAAAGGAGGATAGATAAATAAAATTTGACTTTGTACATTTCTTGTGACTTGTTTGTATCTTTTCTGATGGAAAGAAGAATCAATATGACTTAATCATTACATACATGTGGAGTAAAAATAGGTTGGAGAAATCAAAGTCAATTCCATGTTTCCAAATATGAGTTACTGAGAGAACGGTGGTGCTGCTGAGAGAAATAGAGTATTCCTTTTTTTTTTTTTTTTAATTTTTTGTTTATTGCAGTAACATTGGTTTATGACATTGTAAAAATTTCAAGTGTACATCATTGTACTTCTATTTCTGCCTAGATTACATCATGTTCACCACCAAAATACTAATTACAACCCATCACCACACACATGTGCCGAATTATCCCTTTCACCCTCCTCCCTCCCCCCTTCCCCTCTGGTAACCACCAATCCAATCTCTGTCCCTGTATTCTGATGGGCTAGTGTTTACTGGAAAAGGGTGTATGTGCTCTTTTGTAGATATGTGGAGTTGAAGGAATAATGGGACAGCTACATGAAAAAAAATATAACATTTAGTTGCAGATATGAGTGTAAATAGAAAATACATGTTAGAAATTAAGATGTAATTTTCAGAGTGAATACTTATTATTCCTCTATTTTTAAAGGAATAGTTTTCTAAGACTTACCCACTATCGTAATTTTGTCGATTGGGTCTAATTACTCCCTACTTTTCCTTCTCTTAATAACAGCATCTAGGTTTTTGTTTGCATGTTTCCCCACCCCTCAAAATCACTTTGCTCCGGGAGAAATTAGACCTTCCTGTAGGTCTGTGCTCAGGCCTAAGGTCATCAGTGCAATCCCCACCTCACCCCTTGTCCTGGTCAAATCAATTGTTTTAGGAGTTGGCAGCTGCTCCTATTTGGTCCAGTAGGAATGATGCCCAGGACTTTATTTAATGGTTGTGAAAGAGACTGGACAGCAGGCTTAGAACTGCGCCAAGCAGTTTGCTACCAGAAGGGAAGTTAGTCTGACTTTGAAGCCCTGACACAAAAGGAGGGCAAAACCAAGAAAATCAGAGAAGTAGAACAAGAGCACAGATGAAATTGCTTTTGAAGCCTGAAATACTTCTGATCTTTCAGTGAGGTGTCAATAACTTTCCTTTCAAGTTTTAACCAGTTAGATTGTGGTTTGTAGATTTTTATTACATTGTCACATTTGCTAAAACAATTGATTCATGAAATTTAATTTATAGAATGCACAAGATATTCAAACCATGCATTAGTATCATGTATTTATAATTATATTATTTGAGAGCCTTGGCAATTTTATCTGAAAACTGCACACTATTAGGAATTTCTAAGACCATATATTTCAATCCTTTATTTCATAAATGAGAACGGAAACCATCAAAATTAATTGAATTTGTCCAATTTAAAATATTTGGATAAAAGCAGTGCTAGGAGTTAAACTCAGTTCTTTTTGGCACAGAAATCACTTCTCCCAGTATAGAACATGTTTTATTATATATTCCATGAACTGTGCAATCCCAGTGCAAGTAACTAGTGTGGCTTTACCAATGCTTATAGCATTTTAAGCATGAGAGGACACACTAGGGAGTTCTCTTCCACTCCTGGAGTAGAAGTAAAGGAAAGAAACCAAGAAGGGAAGTGGAATAAATTTTAGGTTCTGGAAAGAATTCTACTTATCTCATAGAACAACACCTGCAAAAACTAAATGAAAAGAGATGAAGGAAAGGAAGCAAACTAGCTACTGTATCACCTCCATTGATTTATTTATTTAATAAGTGCTAAGTGTTTACTTTATTCCAAGTCCCATGCTAGTTTCTGGTGATACTGACTCAAGACAAGTTTGACATAAGCGAAGCCATATTGTAGAAAAGAAACTCTACTATAACTTTGAATGACCTTTGACTAACTAACCCAGCTGGATATGCACCCTCTGGGAGATCTGACTGCTCTGTAGATTTTTATGACCCCTGCTCGTGCATGTACCTCCCAGCTGTGATAAGATGATAACTTTGTTCTTTTGAGTTCCTTAGGAATGTGATGACCCCTGAACAGAAAGTCTATGCTGATAGCCATCATCAATGAAAACTGAAAGATATGGCGACTCCCAGTCTGCAACACCAGAGGGTCAACATTCATAATCCCCTCTCTTATAAGCCACCAGCCTATATAACTGCTGTAAGACTTTGTGCCCCCTTAAGATGGTTCTTTTGGACATTAGTTGGCCATCTTCCCTCTTGCTAGCAAGCTGTAATAAAATGCCCTTTCTCTGCCACCATCTTGCCTCTTGATGATTGACTTTTGTCTCATGGCAAGCAGATCATGCCTTTTGTGTGGTAACACTGGTGATAAAGTGGTGAACAGAATTCAGGTTCAGAATCCAATAGAAAGGAGAGTATAGCAAAGAGATAATTATAATATGGACAGAGGGTAAATACAAAAGAGGACTTGGTGGTCAAGGAAGGCTCCTTCAGGGAAACTACATCTGTCCTTAGACTGAAGAGTAAGGAGGATATAGGCAGGTAGAAGTGGGAGAAGAGAATTTCAGAGAGAGGGAAAAGGATTAGCCAATGTTTCTGATTGAGAGAAAAGGAATAGACAATTCAGAGAAATTCGTATTGTTCACATGGCTGGAGCACTGAGAGAGCGGAATGGTGAGCGATGCTGGAGAGAAACCCAGTACACCAACAGAAAGATGGAAGTACATAGCATTACAGTCCCAGGATCAAAACACCTCCCCATTTAATAACATTAATAAGCCCTTCATTTCAGGGAAGGACTGAGTTTCCAGGTGTAAAAGAAGACAGGAATGGAGCCATTTTAAAATAGAGGCAGAAGAGCCATTCCAGAGGAACTGCTTTGCTCATCTTGTTCCTTGGACCTTGGACTGGGCCAAACCTTTGGACTGGGCCAAAATGGCAACTGTTTTACAAGCAGTTGTTTGAGAAGTCAGCAGGAGAATGGACATCCTGATCACCAAGACTGAGGATTGTGGACTTTCTGAAGATAGAATCAAAAGTCAATCAATGTTTAGCCAAAACTAGCTTCTGCCTCCAATTCCAATTAAAATTCTTTGTAATACAACTTCCCTTCTTTGCCTTTAAAAGCCCCTGACTTTTACTTCCTAGTGAGACATTATTTGAGTTTCAACCTTAAACTGTGCTCCCCAAATTGCAATACTTTGATCAGAAATAAATTTGCCTCTTAAACTGGTTTCTGTGTTTGTAGGTTGACACAAGTATAACTTGGATAGAGCCTTTGCTATTTAGAAAATCATTTTCAAAGCAGTCGTACTTTAAAATTTTTAATGGCCACATATATAGCATTCAAAATATGTTTTTGGTTTTTCTCATAGAAGTATGACAAATGGAATTTCCTTTGACACACTACAAGTGACTTTTAGGTTTAGAAAATTGGAATGCATTATTGAACAAAATTCCTACGAATAGACATTCACTTATATGTGACTTTGCCTGAAATAAGATTGCTGCTGTTGGGAGAAAAATCTTTTCCTCTACCAACTTAGGTTGTGAGTGGTTGGGAGCCTGTGAATTTAACTGACAATAGACAGATTAATAGCAGAAGAGACAAAAACTTTTCATATGTGTGTGGAGAGCACAAAAGAAACAGCTCCTTCAATAATTAGAAATACGGCCTTATACATAATAAGGGAAAGGGAGCAAGTAGAAAAGGCTTCTATGGGAAGAGTAAATGGGCTTTTACTGGAAAAATATTTTCCATTCAATAAAGTTTGTGATAATGTTTGCTTATGCAGGCGCCTGTGGTCTTTGTCTTCTTCCTGGCAGTAAAAACTCCCCTGGAGAGGAGATTTATGACCGTTTCACTCTAGGTCTCCTCCCAGGGAAAGAAGCCACCTTGTAAACAATGGCCCCTCTCCCAGAATTTCCACCTTTCGTCAGATAAAGGAGACTCAGAAAAGCTTATTCCTGCATCTATTGAATCTCAAATATCTTCAGGGTATTGTTTTATCATTTGCTTGTGGGAAGAACACTTAACATGGAATCTACCCTCAGCAAATTTTTAAGTGTACAAAACATTACAGTTGGCTATAGGTACAATGTGGTACGACAGATCTCTAGAGCTCACTTATCCTGCTTGATGGAAAATTTATGCCACTTGATTAATAACTTCCATTTCCCTCTCCCTCTAGCCTCTTGTAAGCACCATTTCATTCCTTGATTCTATAAAATTGACTATTTTATATACTCCATATAAGTGGAATTATACAGTATTTGTCTTTCTGTAACTGGTTTTTTTACTTAGCATAATGTCCTCGAAGTTCATCCATGCTGTTGCATATTGCAGAATTTCCTTCTTTTTTAAGGCTGAATAGTGTTGTGTAGTATGTATATACCACATTTCCTTTATTCGTTCATCTATCAATGGGCATTTAGGTTGTTTTCACATCTTGGCTATTGTGAATAGTGCTACAATGAACATAGGAGTGTTAATATCCCTCAAGATCCTGATTTCAATTCTTTTGGATAAATACCCAGAAATAGGATTCCTGGAGTATATGGTAGTTTATTTTTTAACTTCTTGAGAAATATTCATATTATTTTCCATAATGGCTGCACCATTTTGCAGTCCCACTAACAGTGAGCAAAGGTTCTAATTTCTCCATATCCTTGCCAACATCTGCTGTCTTTTGTTTTTTTGATAATAACCAACCTGACAGTTGTGTAGTGATATCTCATTGTGGTTTTGATTGGCATTTCACTGATGATTAGTGGCATCGAGCATTTTTTCACATACCTATTGGGTCATTTGTATGTCTTCTTTGGAGATGTGATGTTGGTCTTGGCAATCATTTCATGGATCTGACACCAAAAACACAGGCAACAAAAACAAAAAGAAACAAATGAGACTATATCAAACTAAAAGGCTTCTGCACAGTAAAGGAAACAATCAACAAAGTAAAAAAGAAATGTAGAGAATGGGAAAAAAATATTTGCAAACTATATATCTGATAAGGGGTTAATCTCCAAAATGTATAAGAGACTCCTACAACTTAACAGTAAAAAAAAAAAAAAAAAAAATCCTAAAAAATTAAAAATGGGCTTAGCATTTGAATAGGTATTTCTCAAATTTCTTCAGTTAAAAATAATATTCACGCCAAATCTAGGGTCCAGGAGTGCCCCTATACTATCTTTAAAATTTTATTACAGCATAAGCTTCTTTTCTACAAAGAGATATCTAGATCGTTTGAGTAAACTTTACATTCCTAATATAGACAAGTCCCATTTGTTCCAATTACATTATTTTCTTTCTTATTGCATGCATATGTTTGCCAAACTATGTCACGAGCACTTTTAGAGTACCTTAAGTAAAAATAGGAGATGTCTATGTTTTCCAGCTTTATGTGGATCCTTTTAACATATGTATTCCCCTCTCTCAATTGCAATTTTCTAATTAAAAAAAAATTTATTGGATATATTTTTTCTATATTAAACTATGTGTACTTTGTGTATAGACTCTCTGGCCTAGTTAAAATAATATGTTCATAGTATGTGTGGTCAATCAACCACTTATCTAACTTTTGGATTATTAACTCCCAAAACTACCATATTCTCTCAAATTTATTATTGGAGCTTGGATTGAGAATTTCTTTTCCTGTGAACTTTTAATGCCTTTTCAATTTCAATAGTTCCCAGTAGCTATGAGACAGGCAACTTGAGTTGAAATATATCTAGTAATTTGATTAAATTGTTGAGTACACCATGGTTCAAGTTCTGTAGTGTCTTTAATTATTCCTTTTAGCTGCACATATGAAACTCAGTGTGTAGGGTAGATTGAGCACATTATTTACAAAATGCCTCAAAGTTGATCCTCTAATTTAAAGTGGCCTGTTTTATTAAATTTCTGTCAACTTTATTAAAGCATAACTTACATACAGTGAAATGGATACATTGAAAATACACTGTTCCATGAACATTTTCACCACCGCAAAAAGTTATCTCAGGGTTCTTCCAACTTTGACCCCAGGCAACTATTTATCTTCTTTGAATCTCCATGGCTTGGTTCTGCCAACTCAACAACTTCAAATAAATGTACTCATGCAATATGTGTTCTTTGGTTTCTGGCTCACTTTTCTCAGCATATTTTTGAAACTCATCCATATTGTTATGTATGTGTAGTTTGCTCTCTTTCATTGTTGAGTAGTGCTCAATTGTATAAACATGCTGCAATTCATTTATCCCTTTGCTTATAGATGAACCATTAAGATTTTTTCAATTTGGAATCATGTACAAGTCTTGCCATGTGCAAGTCTTTTTCTAGATCTATGCTTTATTTCTCTTTGGTAAATAACTATGATTGGAATTGTTGGGCTATAATATTAAATTCCCAGCATCAATGTATGAGATAACCAGTTGCTTATTATCCTAACCAACACTTGATATTGTTAGCCTTTTAATTTTCAACATTATATTGGTTGTTAATTGTTACCATGTTATGGTTTTAATTTGCATTTTCTTGATTACCAAAGACATTGAGTATCTTTTTATCGTCATTCTATTGTGAAGTAGTGCCTGTTCAAATCCTTTGCCCATTTTTTGTTAACTTTTTTGTCCTCCTATTATTGTGTTGTAAGAATTATTTGTATATTGTAGATAAATATCCTTTACCATATATTTATCATGATATATAACATTTTCTATGTGTCTATGAATTCCAATTTTATTTCCTTAATCATGTCTTCAGAAGAGCATATGTTTTAATTTTTATGATGCACAATTTGCCATTTAAAAAAATTTATGGTTTGTGCTCTTTGTGTCCTGTTTTCTTCAACAAATGTTACAGTTTCAGCTAATACAATTAGAGCTCTGATCCATTTCAAATGAATTTAATGAATAGCGTGAGGTAGGGGTAAAGACTTTTTTTTTTCATGTGGATATATGGGTGATAGGGTATAATTTGTTGAAAATCTTTTCCCTTCTTATTGAAGCATATTTGTGTCATTATAAAAAAAATCAATTGACCATATCCACGTGGATATATTTCTGGGTTCTTTCTGTTTCATTAATCTATATGTTTACATTTACACAAACTCTGAACTGTCTTTATTATTGCTTTATAGTGAGTCTTAAAAAATATGCTTTAAGTCTTCAAACTTTACTTCATTTTTTAAATTATTTCTGCTATTCTAGGTCCTTTGAATATTCATACAAATTTAGAATCAACTTGTCAGTTTCTATAAAAGGAATATTTGCTAGAATATGGATTGAGTTTGCTTTTAATTTATAGATGAATTTGGAGAGAATTGGCATTTTATTGATACTATTGTCAAGGCATATCTTTCCATTTATTCAGATTTTCTTTAATTTCTCTCAACTTCATATTATATTTTTCAGCACAGATGTCTTCCATAATTTTGTTAAATATCTATTTAGGTATTTTATGATTTTAATGGCTTTTTTAAAAATTTATTTTTTTAGGTGAGTTTTAGGTTTACAACAAAACTGAGAGGAAGAAAGGGATTTCCTATATGCTCCCTGCCCCAAAAATGTGTAGCCTCCTCCATTAACAATATAATCACCAGAGTGGTACATTTGTTACAATTGATAAAACTACATTGACACATCATATCATCCAAAATCCGTAGTTTATATTATGGTTCACTTTTGGTGTTGCACATCCTATGGGTTTGGACAAATGTATAATGACTTGTGTCCATCATTATAAGATCATGCAGAGTATTGTTACTGCCCTAATTACACTCTGTGACCTGCTTATTTATTTCTTATCCCTGTCCTTCATCCCTGGCAACCACTGATCATTTTTCTGTCTCCACAGTTTTGCCTTTTCTAAAATGTCATATAGTAATCATACAGTATGTAGTCTTTTCAAATTGGCTTTTTTCACTTAGTACTATGCATTTAAGTTTCCTCACTGTCTTTTCATGGCTTGATAGCTCATTTCTTTTTGGCACTGAATAATATTCCATTTCTCTGTATTTATCACAATTTGTTTACCCATTCACCTACTGAAGGACATTTTAATTGCGTCCAGGTTTTGGAAATTATTAATAAAGCTTTTATAAAAATCTGGTACACATATGGTGCCCTGGCTTTTGTGGCTGCCATCCAGAGGTCACAGTCTTTTATAGTCTGGCTCTGGTGGCCACCAAGGCTCATGTTCATGGGTTCAATGGGCAGTACCAAACAAAGAAACAGTTCTTAACTGGCTATAACCCCAAGGCTCAGTGTAGAAGGAGCAGACAGAAATGTCCATCTCCCAGTTTTCCCCTGAAAGAGGTATATTTGCATATTTTAGGAACTGCTGGTTGAGGGTCTGAGTTCCAATCAGCCTGAATACAGCTGCTGACTGAGATCCTTCCCTTGGGACATAGACAAGTCATGGCACACCCTCAGCTACTGGGAGCCACTACAAATAAAACAAGCTGGTTGGACAATCACAAAGGTTTAAGAGACAACCAAGAGCTAGAGCAGGGTTGAATGATAAGGTTCATCTCCTACGTGAGGCCACTCTTTCAAGACTGGGAGAAGTGGCTGTTTTATCTAATGCATGGAAACCAACAGAGAGAGTCAAGGAAAATGAAGAAATAGAGAAATATATTTCAAATGAAACAACAAGATAAAACTTCAGGAGAAAACCTTAATGAAATGGAGATAAGTGATTTACCTAATAAAGAATTCAAAATAATAGTCATAAAGATGCTCACAGACAGAGCTCAGGAGAACAATGGATGAACAAACTGAGAATTTCAGCAAAGAGAAAATATAAGAAAGTACTAAATAAAAGTCACAGAGTTGAAGAATACAATAACTGAATTGAAAATATCAAACATTAGACTAGGTGAAGCAGAAGAAAGGATTAGTGAACTCAAAGACAAGGCAGTGGAACTCATCCAATCAGAGCAGCAAAAACAAAAACAAATGAGAAAGAGTAAAGATAATTTAAGAGACTAATCAGATAACATCAAGCAGACCAACCTTCTCATTATAGAGATCCTAGAAGGAGAACAGATAGAGAAAGAGGCACTACACTTATTTAAAGATATAATTCCCTAACCTGGGGAAGGAAACAGACATTTAGATCCAGGAAAGCTAGAGAGTTCCAAATAAGATGAACCCAAAGAGACCTACATCAAGACACATTTTAATTAAAAGGTTAAAAGTTAAAGACAAGGAGAAATCTTAAAAGCAGCATAAGAAAAACAACTTGTATACGAGGGAATCCCCATAAGAATATCAGCAAAGATTTCAGCAAAGATTTTGCAGTCCAGAAGGAAGTGCCATGATATATTCAAAGTGCTGAAAGAAAAAAACTGACCACCAGGAATACTCTACACAGCAAAGCTGTCCTTCAGAAGTGAAAGAGAGATAAAGAGTTTTGTAGACAAGCAAAAGCTAAAGAAGTTCATGACCACTAGACTAGCCTTGCAAAAAATATTAAAGGGACCCCTTTAATCTGAAATGAAATGGCACTAATTAGTAATAGGAAAACATATGAAAGTATAAATCTCATTGGTAAAGGATATATATATTAAAATTCAGAAGAATCTAATGTTGCCAAGCATCTTTTCTGACCACAATGGTATGAAGCTAGAAATCAATGACAAGAAGAAAACTGGAAAATTCACAAATATGTGGAGTTTAAATAACATGCTACTGAACAACCATTGGGTCAAAGAAGAAATCAAAAAATACTTTGAGACAAATGAAAATGGAAATACAACACACCAAAACTTATGGGATGCAGCAAAAGCAGTTCTAAGAGGGAAGTTCATAGCAATAAATGCCTACATTTAAGAAACAAGAAAGATCTTAAATAAACAACCTAAATTTACATCTCAAGGATCTAGAAGAAGAGGAACAAATGAACCCCAAAATTAGTAAAAGGAAGGAAACAGCAAAAATGAGAGTTGAAGTAAATGAAATAGAAACAAAAAGATAATAGAAAAGATAACTGGAACTAAATCCTAGTTTTTTGAAAAGATAAACAAAATAGGCAAATTTTTAGATGCAAAGACAAAAAGAGAAAAGACTCAACTATTATCATAAATGAACGAGGAAACATTACAACTGATTCCACAGAAATACAAAAGATCATAAGAGACGTCTATGAACAATCTAGAAAAACAAATTGGACAATCTAGAAGAAATGGCTACATTCTCTGAAACAGACTACCTACTAAGACTGAATCATGAAGAAATAGAAAATCTGAACATACCAATAAGGAGTGAAAAGATTGAATCAGTAATCAAAAATTTCCCCAAAAATGTAAGTCCAGGACTATATGGCTTCACTGGTGAATTCTATCAATTATTTAAAGAAGAATTAATACCAATCCCTAAACTCTTCCAAAAAACAGAAGAAGAGAGAGCACTTCCAAACTCATTTTACAAGGCCATCATCACCCTGATACCAAAACCAGACAGGACATTGCAAGAAATAAAAATTACAAACCAATTTTTCTGATGAATGTAGATTAAAAATCCTCAACAAAATATTAGCAAACCAAATTGAACAATACGTTAAAAAGAGCATACACCAGAATCAAGTGGGCTTTATTCCAGGGATGCAAGGATCGTTCAACATCCACAGATCAATCAAAGTGACACACCACATTAACAAAATGAAAAGTAAAAATCATCTAATCTTCTCAATAGTTGTAGAAAAAGCTTTTGACAAAATTCGACATCGATTTATGACAACAACTCTCAGCAAAGTGGGTATAGAAGGAACATACCTCAAACATAATAAAGGCCATATATGTCAAGCTCACAGCTAACATCATACTCAATGGTGAAAAGCTGAAAGCTTTTCCTCTAAGATCAGGAACAAGTTAATTATTCCCACTCTTGCCACTTTTATTCAACATAATACTGGAAGTCCTAGCCATAGCAATTAGGTAAGAGAAAGAAATAAAATGTATTCAAATTGGAAAGGAAGAATTAAAACTATCACTATTTGCAGATGACATGATATTACGTAAAGAAAACTCTAAAGACTCCATCAAAAACTAACTCCATTACTTATAACAATAACTATAAGAAACAAATTCTATACAAATTCTAAACAAATAACTATAATAAACAAATTCAGTAAAGTTGCAGCACACAAAATCAATATACAAAAATCTGTTGCATTTCTATACACTAACAACAAACTATCAGAAAGGAAATTAAGAAAACAACTCATCTACAATTGCATGAAAACAAATAAAATAGCTAAAAATAAATTTAACCAAAGAGATGAAAAACCTATACACTGAAAACTATAAGACTCTGATGAAAGAAACTGAAGAAGACAATAAATGATGTAGTGTAAAGCCTGATAGCTGATTTTTCATTTTTGTAATCTAAGTGACTGACTTAAGCTTTAATTGCCAAGATATCCACTTCAAAAATGGCTATGTTAATAAACACATTCCCAGCCACTCGACTAGATAAAGAGCCAGACCACCCACATTGAAGTTCCTTTGTTTAAAGATCTTTCTTTGATTTAGATAATTGACCTTTGGCCACTTGTTTTTTAATCTTTTCTTCCTGTGCTTTAATTCCTGCTCTTCTGTTTTAAATTTACCTATTAAGAGTGAACTTGCAAAAGCCTAAGCCCCCACCCTTGAACCCAATAAAAGTAGAGCTCCATGCCTGCACTCTCTCTCTCTCTACCAATAACCTCACTGTGTGGCCCCAGGTGTGCCATGTACCTTCAGGACTTGTGAGTAATAAACCTTGTCCTCTCACAGTTTTCTGATTGTTATTGCATCTTGAAATCATAAAAAACCACAGCATAGTCCACTTACAACATAGGTTCCAAAAGGGAAACCCAGGCCAGCCAGGTGAGTGCCCACAGACATTTCTAGCTGATAGCATCACTATTGATAGGTAGACACTGGCACAAAACAAAGTGAAATACATTCCACGCTCATGAATTAGAAGAATTAATATTGTTAAAATGCCCATACTAACCAAAGCTATCTACAGAGTCAATGCAATCACTATTAAAATTCCAATGGCATTATTCACAGAAATAGAAGAAAGAGTCTTAAAACTTTTATGAAACCACAAAAGACCTCAGATAATCAAAGCAATCTTGAGAAAAAGAACAAAACTGGAAGCATCATGGTCTCTGATTTCAAACTGTTACAAAGCTATTGTAATCAAAACAGTATGGTATTGCCATAAAAACACACACATAGATCAATGGAACAGGATAGAGGGCCCAGAATAAACCCACGCATATATGGTCAATTAATTTACAAAAAAGAAGCCAAGAACATACAATGGGGAAAGGACAGTCTCTTTAATAAATTATATTGGAAAAACTGGACAGCCACATGCAAAAGAATGAAACTGGACCACTGTATTACATCATATACAAATATCAACTCAAAATGGATCGAAGACTTGAACAGAAGACCTGAAAACCATAAAACTCCTATAAGAAAACATAGGCAGTTAGCAACTTGACATCAGTCTTGGTGATGATTTTTTGGATTAGACACCAAAAGCAAAGGCAACAAAAACAAAAATAAACAAGTTGGACCACCTCAAACTAAAACTTCTGCATATTGAAGGAAACCATCAACAAAATGAAAAGACAACCTATCAAATGGGAGAAAATATTTGCAAATAATCCATTTCCGAGATATATAAAGAACTCATACAACTCATTAGAAAAGGAACAAACAATCTAATTTAAAAAAATGGGCAGAGGAACTGAATTCTGCAAGGTTCTAGAATACCAAAATTTATGAGACTTGAGTCCTTATCCATGGGACCTTCACTATCATTAATTTAGAAGATGCATCATATTCAAAGTTACAAATGAAAATCATTTTTAAAAATTCATGTTACTGTGAAAGAAGTGTGTGGAAACAGTTGTGGCCTGGTTATTGGGGAAAGGCTTTAAAACTGAAGTGAATTTTAAAAAGCTTAGTTTTGAAGGAAAGACATTTGATATGTGTCTATGATATGCAGGGCACTACATAGAGGTTCTGCTGGAGCTGTTGAGACACCTGTGCTCCCTGGAAGGCAACCAGGAGTAAGAGCCAAGCCAGCAAGAGCTCCAAGTTTGGACTGAAGACTTTGAAGTCTCCTATATTCTATGCCTTGTATTTCCTCTCATTACTCCTAAATTTTATGGTGCTGTGGCGTTAAGGAAGGATTGCCCACACCTGTGTAAATCTGTACAAGTCTCCTTTCACACTGAAAGGCACTGGAGGAGATCTGTGATCTCTTATGAGCCGTTATCAGCAAAGGCAAGGGTGAGGTAGAATACAAGAGCAGAAAAAGCTGAAGAATCTATTCTTGTACAAATGAGGGTTAATAACTCAAAAATAGATGAGGAATATTTGAAAGGGGTTGATGTACCAATGGGACCTGATGACATGTTAATTTTGATTAGATATTAAAATAATAATGGCCACCATAGCTAACAATTAACTAGCATTTAGTACTTGCAAGGCACTATAATTTATTCTTTACATATATTATCTCATTTGATCCTCACTACCCACTTAAGTGACAAATAATACTATTCCCATTTTAAAAGTAGATAGATTGAGGCTCAAAAATATTAAATAAATTTCCCACTGTCATTCCCCTAAGAAGTTTCAGAAGGAAATCTCTAATGCTGTAGCCTGTGGTCTCAGCCACTCTGCTACACGGGCAATGGTATGAACAGTTAGATTACAATACCTAATTGTACCTACAGGGACACTGGCAGATCTAAACAATATAAATAATATAGATAAAAATTGAATAGTATCCTTATGAAATTTGAATGTTATATTCAAGAAGACATTAAAGAAAAAGAGAAAGCTATCAGAAAACTGATAGAGCAGAACACATTTTGTTAGTGTTATCTGTGTTTTAAGCTAAAAATGATGTAGACAATTTTACCATTAAACATACATATGTTTTCAAATCTAGGCAAATCCTACATAAATGTGATTACTTTTCCCAAGATACTTATTTATTTATTTCTAATTATAGTCAGCATTTCCTCAATAACCAATATTTAGAGAGTCCATTTCAATGAGAAATGAGGAAAAAAGTGGAAAATTAATTTTCTCAGCTATATATATGTTCTCAGTTACATTTTAAAATTTATACACTACTCTAAAACTTAGTACATGTATTTATAGACACCTGAAAGTAGAAATTAAATTTTGGCTCCATTGATATGGTCCACACACTTTAACAAAATAAGATAAAATTCCAAAAGTTGTTCCGTGAGACATATCTTTAACCTCTTGTGAAGTATAAGGTATAGACAAATGGCCAGTAATATACACAGAATAGCCAAACTGTATGTGGAATTAAAACAAAAGATAGAGGACCCCCTAAAAGAAAAAGACAAAATGGACTCTTCGTTTAACTAGGACCTAAAACAAAACAGAGTCAAGAGGCCATACCAGGACTGAGGTGCAGTCGTGTACTCTGTTCTCAGAAAAACCACAACTTGTATCTGACACTGAGCGTCCCTTCCTGATGGATGGCCAGAAGCCTGATACAGCTGATTTTAGAACTCCAGTATCTATAGGGGAACCAACAAATCAGAGGGCTTTCAAAACAATCCCTGTGGTCTACAGTTTTTGCCTTTATAAGCTCTGCCCTCCTACACCCTCCCGGGAGCATACTTTCCATTTGCTTTGGAGGCTACCTCTCCCCAGTTTGCAAACTATATGAGCAATAAAGCTTTCCTAACTAAATTCTTGTATTCCAGAGATTTTTGTTGATGTGTGTAACAAGGATTTCAGCTTGGGGCTAAAAAAGATTATCAGTGTCAGCACATTGAGATGAGGGACTGGTGAAGTGGCCTTCCAGGGATCCATTTACATGAAGAGTAGGGGAGCAGTCTGGAAAAAAAGTCTCACCAGGGAAGAAAGAATCAAAGTACATAAGTTTGATCCAAGAATTATGTCTCAAAATCAAAGCTGAAAGATAATTTTTGGTAAGGCATTATGTACAGGTCATCTTCTGGGCCCACTTGCATGAATTTTGTCACAAAAGTTTAAATGATGCCAGATAAGATGCTCATAATTTTGGACTGAGAAACCTACCGATCAGGCAGATGTATCCAGTGATTTCTGGGATTCTCTGGATAATTCTTATTGGTTTCTCTTTATTTCTCTTACCTGGGCACCTCAGTAACCAATCAACTCAAATAGAGAGAAGATACCTGTTTCCAAAATATCTTTTTCTACTTATCATCTTGGAAGCTGGTCCTAAATATCTTTATTCATAGAGAATTGGATCTCTGATATGATCACCTTTGATGTCTTTAAGACCAAATATTCCTTCTAAAAAAACTACCTAGGGACAATGTCTTTCAACCACTCCAAACTAGGATATACGAGACATTCTAGCAGTTCAGTTTCATGTCAAATGACATGGGTGGCTGTCTTTCAATGCTTGACTTTTCACTACATGCCAGAATGCCTGTGTAGAAGTCTATCTAGTCTCAGAAATGGAAATATCAAGCTGTACTTGGGGTAACCCCAGGTGTGACTGGATTCTAATAGCAGAGACAGTGAGCCTGGGGTAGGGCTGGACAGGTAAAATAGTTTTAGTAGTTGAGTGAGCACACAAACAAGATGTCACATTTTGATATCCTCGGTCTCAGAAGCTTGCTTCCACAATATTTTCTATAACATAATTTCATCATAGACATAACCACACATTGCCTAAACATACTTTTGAAAAGATAATGTGTTTGAGGAGGCCTATTGCCCTCTCTACTGCCTCCCAGAAATACCGTTAGATTGAGAATCCCTAGTAAATCTTGCTTTGGAAGAATATTAGAACATATTTTATGGATACCTGAAGATAGCAGTGATCCCATGATATTATGTGAACATGCTGTTCGTGTTTGGGGAATGGTTTAGGGAAAGAATAAGAGAGAAGGAAGAGTGGTCCCTCATGGAGTCTGAACTTTCAATCACTGAGATTTAAATCCTGAATTTGTCATTTACCTAAAAACAACTGAGTTAAAGAAGAAATTATCAAACTATCCTTTAATAGCAAGATTCTTATTGCTATCAATAGATACAGATGTGTATAAGATTTTTGAGATAAGTTAAGAAATAAATATTGTTTTTTGACTATTTTGTCCCTGTAATATTCAAAATATTATGGACTTTCTTATATGTATTTATATTTAATTTGTTCTTTTTTCAAATTTTAGAAATATTCTGTTGTGGTTTTCCAAATGATCATCCAGTATTTATTCTGGGTCTATCATGAACGGTAAAACACAGTCATTAACTTTAAAAGACTTGCAGTTTAGTTGAGGAGGCAGAACTTATGTACGTGTAATCATAGTATTAAATGTAATCTAAATGCTAAATTTATGGCACAGACTAATAATGCTATAGTATTTCAGAAAAGAGAGTTCATAAGAGTAGTTGGGCTTGTCCAGATTAAAAAATTCTTGAAGTTCATGGGATACCTGGCACATAATGAACTCTCAACAATAAAAACCATAGTTAATAAAAAAGTGTGTGTGTGTGAGAGAGTGAGTGTGTGTGTGTAATTTGGCTCCATAGACTTACATTGAGAGGAGGAGGAAAAGGAATGGGTAGAAACATCAGAAGGAAGAGTCTCTCGTTCTACTGTTGCTGCAATTAAGAACTCACGAGGAACTTTCCACTGCTATAACAGAAAGAAAGGAAGAAGATAAGGGGTTTTGCTTACTATGGTGGTAGATTATATACAGGAGGCAAAAAAGAAAAAGGAAAAGAGAAACTACTAATTATTGGGAAGATCTAGTGCATTCTGTTACCAGAGGTTTCTGTAGATGTGTGGTAAAGAACAATAGTAGGGGCCGGCCGGTGGCATAGCAGTTAAGTGCACGCGCTCCGCTTCGGTGGCCTGGGGTTCGCAGGTTCGGATCCCGGGCATGGACTTACACACTGCTTATCAAGCTATGCTTAGGTGGCATCCCACATAAAGTAGAGGAAGATGGGCACCGATGTTAGCCCAGAGCTAATCTTCCTCAGCAAAAAGAGGAGGATTGGCAACAGATGTTAGCTCAGGGCTAATCTTCCTCACCAAAAAAAAAAGGAACAATAGTAATACTAGAGCATAACAGTGATAATGTGCTCAATTGAGGGTAGGAGTTAGCACTGAAGACGTAGATTTGGAGGAGCCCAGCTTGTTGTGGTACCTTGTACCAGGTGCCTTGGTACCTCATGATTTCAGTAGGATAGGTTAGAACTCACACAGCACCACTCATGGTCAAGTACAGAGCAAAGGGGCCCACCCACTCCTGCAGCTCTTCCCTCATTTCCACAGTTCCTATGGACTTATTTCAACTCTGAAAACTTCTAGCTCATTATGAATTTGGCTGTCATGCTACTGACAACCACATGCATTTATAGGTAGAAAAGGTAAATCACTAGTCAAGGTTTACCAATCTAATAGTGGTCTGAGGCCTAAGGCTAAGATACAAGAGCTGCTGTGGGAAAGTGATCTGAAACACTCCTTGACACTCAAGTAATAAGCTAGAAATGGTCATTCAGCTTGTGGTTATTTTGCAAGGTAAATGTTACAGTCTCTGCCCTTTAGGACAGTGTGTTGTTCAGGCACACATTTAAGGACAGCAATACATCTTGGAGATAGCTTTCATTCCTGATCCATATTTGTGGTTAACTATAAATCTATTTAATCCACCAGCTCATTGTTATCATCAAAACAGAGAACACACAAAATATTTCCTTCATTATAAAAATAAAACATAACTTCTCTTTGCTTCAGATTTCTTTTGAACACTAATGCATAAAAGCCCAAATTCAACTAATCTCATCTGTCACAGTTACACTTCACAAATGAATCATAAAATAGTTTCCTCTTTGCATGGCAAGTTGCCCTTGACAGCAAATTAAAATCTAAATAAGAGTTTGAAAAATACACATGCATGACCTCTTTCATTCAAACTCAATGTCAGAATACAAATTCTTTTGCTTTAAATTTCGGATATTGTGAACTTTTGAGAAAGTCTTCTAAATCTGTTTTCCAGTGGTTTTAAAGTCTCTGTACACTTGAATACCTTTTACTTACCTTCAAAATAATTGCTTTGGAAATCTCGCCAGAGTTGTTGGATAATGGTTTGTTTTTTTAAAAAAAATCACGTAAAAGTAACTTATTAACTGTTTACTTAAATAATACAAATATTAATGCTATAATTCTCTACCTCCTCTACCCTTCCTCAACAACAGCTTCTCTGGGGCTGTGACGCAACAGAGAGAAGTCAGGGGTCAATCTGTCTTACAGAGACGGATTCTTGATGGCACCACAGAGCAGGAAAGCAACCTCTCAAGACTGGGACAAGTTGACAGAAAGCTACACTAGAGAACAGGTGGAGACTCCAGCTTCAGTTCCAACATCTAAAAAGCGTGGAGGTTGTCATTTCTGTCCTTACAATAATAAACAGCTAAACAAACTAAAAATAAGTGACTTTTTTGGGACCTATCACAGAACCGAGGTCTCAGCACAAACCATGACTCTGAAATCTGGGGATAAAGGTGAATCCAGAAAGTCAGAGCTGGGATCCACTCACTGGGAATGAAAGTCTCTGGAGCCGTAAACTAGTCGGAACACTTAAAGGGTAATTTTGATGAATTGCTGGAAGCTGAATATGGACAAGTGTGAGTGACATATTCTTGAGGACTACAGTCTAAGGGAGCTACATTTTTGTGACGGTTGCCTTCAGAAAACCCATCTAGGGTTCTCACAGCAAAGAGCCATCCTCTGTGGCTCTGGCAGGGGAGGGGGGAGAGTAATCATTATTAAATACACCCAAAGCATTCTCCATAAAAAAAATTCTACGCTCCAAGGGAAAATACTTTACCAGGGCTTTATGCCACCTGGGAAAAAAACAAAACAAAAACATTTCCCTGACTCTAGCCCTTTCTAACCTCCCATTTCCCTTCAGTCGGTGAAAAAAAGCTAAGGAACCTTGTGAAAGTCACAGCCCAGGCACACAGCCCCACTAAAAGACTGAGATTTAATCATAAGATTATATAATATCCCCCCTCCCCCACATTATACCACCTCATCAAATAGGGCTCCAGTATAATAACAACGGATTGCAACTGAGAGAGCTGCAAGATTCAGAATCTATCTAAGGAGGACTTCTTAGGGAACCTCGAAGACATTAGCAGAGACAAAAACAAAGGCACGAGAGGAGTTTACGGCCTCTGGCATCTTCAGCTACAGCAAACATTAAACACAGCCCAAACCTCACATGAAAAATCTGCTTAGCTCGGTTCCTGTTACCTAATACATGATGTCTGTTTTCAACAAAATATTACAAGGCACACTAAAAGGAAGCATATGCACAGTCTGGAGATACCAAACCAGCATCAAAACCATACTCAGATATGACACAAATTTTAGAATTATTAGACAGGGAATTAAAATAATTATGATCAACATGCTAATGTTGTAATGGAAAAAGTAGACAACATGAAAGAACAGATAGGTAATAGAAGTAGATGGATGGAAACTATTTGATGGATTCATCAGGAGACTGTACATGATTGAGGAAAGAATTGGTGAACTTTAAGACATGGCAATAGAAACTTCCTAAGCTAAAACTCAAAGAGAAGCAAGAAGGAAAAGAAAAAAAACAAAAAGTTGGAAGGAAGTTATGGAGGGAAGGAGGAAAGAAGAATAAATAATAAAATATCACTGGTATCTAGACTTCTTTATAGTTATTGTGGTAATTTGGGGAGTGGATTAAAAATAAAGGACAAAGGTCTAGTCAAGATCACATAATCTTGGGAGATTTAACAATTGAATTGATGCCTAAAGAATCATGGAAGCTAGGATCTGAGTGTTTGTATACCCACTCAAAGAGGCATGTTTTAATCAAAGCTTGTATAAGACATTTATTCTCCCAATGCAACATTTTTCCATCCCTTCCCAATCAGGATCCTCTCTAAAACCAATACCACTGGTCTTCTGTGATGCGTTTAGTCTGACTGTATAACACACACCTAAATTCAACAATTTCTGTCCTGGAAGACTTTATTCCAATGATCATCATTCAACTCATTATCTTGAAGCCAAGGTAGTTAATTTTATTTTTCCCAGGTCCAGCATCAATAGATCAGAGCAAACACAAAATTTATATGGATCCTACTCCTCAGATTAGTTGAGTAATAAAAGCACTATCCAAGGTGACCAAGAGAAGAGGTTAGTAGTAAAGGGTAACTACAAACTTTTAGATCCCTAGATATTAAGGTAGATACTCAATTTGCTGACCCCATTGCATGGAGGTGTCCCCTTTTAAAAGTTATCCAAACAGAATATTGGGCTTTGCTCTACTCAAAAAATATTTTTCATATTTTCTGTAGGAAAATTGTACTCCAGAAATGAAGCTTGTGTAATTCTCAAAATCCATGTAAGCATAAGAGGTTGTTGTCCTATTTCTCCTGAATGACAGTGTCTCTAATTCCTGTCCCCTATAGGTCTGGGAGGGAACATTAAGTGGAAGCAAAGCCAGC
Organism: Diceros bicornis minor; assembly: GCF_020826845.1. Classification (NCBI taxonomy): domain Eukaryota; kingdom Metazoa; phylum Chordata; class Mammalia; order Perissodactyla; family Rhinocerotidae; genus Diceros; species Diceros bicornis. Next base: position 34,706,378 of record NC_080775.1, read on the forward strand.
CATATAATTCAATCTTCCTAGTTTTCTAGCACTGGTTATCCAACTATTACTTTACATAGGAAATATAGGCTAGCAATGTTCTAGTAGTTATTATAGTTATTATAGTGTTCATGTACCTGGGACAATGAAGACCAGATTGTAAACCATTCTCAAACCAGTTTTTCTCCACTTCAGTGTTCTAGTATTTTTGTAGATTTTGAAAATAAAATTCCATTTAAATATTTGCTTTATATACAAAAAATGTACAATATTTCAAAGTTGCTGTGTTTTCAATACCAAATATACTATTTGAAAGCTCATTATTTTGATTGACATAAGCTTAATGTCCTATATTTTCCATAATAATTCTTATAAAATCTCATTTGATGACCAGGCTCTCTTGGAGATTCAACAATTCAGTCTTAGGATTGGATTTTTAAATAGAATGTTTTTGCAGTAATTTCTTGATGTTAGCCTTAACTGTTTGGATCACCATAAATCAATTGGGGTACACAAAATAATCTACACAGAAAATAGACAAAATAAATGTAGTCAACTGATATTTGACAATGGAGCAAAGGCAATATAATGGAGCAAAGATAATCTTTTCAACAAATGATGCTGTAACAACTGGACATCCACATGCAAAAAATTGAATCTAGACCCAGGCCTTAACAGGCCTCATAAAAAGTAACTCAAAATGGATCATAGATCTAAATGTGAAATACAAAACTATAAAACTTCTAGAAGATAACATAGGAGAAAACCTAGATGACCTTGGGTATGATAATGACATTTTAGATACAATACCAAAGGTATGATCCATGAAAGAAAGAATTGATAAGCCAGACTTCATCAAAATTAAAAACTTCTGCTCTGTGAAAAGACAATGCCAAAAGAATGAGAAGACAAGAGGCAGACTGGGAAAAAATATTTGCAAAAGACACATTGATAAAGGAGTGTTATTCAAAATATATAAAGAACTCTTAAACCCCAACAATAAGAAAACAATCCAATTAAAAAATTGGCCAAAGACGTTAGCAGACACCTCACCACAGAAGATATACAGATGGGAAATAAGCATCTGAAAAGATGCTGCACATCATATGTCATCAGGGAAATGCAAGTTAAAGCAACAAATGAGATACCACCAGACACTTATTAGAATGGCCAAAGTCCAGAACGCTGAAAACACCAAATGCTGGCAAGGTTGTGGGGCAACAGAAATTCTTATTCATTGCTGAAAGGAATGCAAAATGGCACTTTGGAAGACAGTCTGGCAGTTTCTTACAAAGCTAAATGTACTCTTACCATATGATCCAGAAATGTGCTCCTTGGTATTCACACAAAGGAGTTGAAAACACACCACACAAAATCCGCACACAGATGTTTATAGCAGCTTTATTCCTAGTTGCCAAAACCTGGAAGCAACCAAGATGTCCTTCAATAGGTGAATGGATAAACTGTGGTACATACCAGAGAAATGGAATATTATTCAATGTTAAAAAGAAATGAGCTATCAAGCCATGAAAAGACATCAAGGAACCTTAAATGCATGTTACTAAGTGAAAGAAGCCAATCTGAAAATACTACATACTATATGATTACAATTATATGACATTCTGAAAAAGGCAAAACTATGGAGACAGAAAAAAAATCAGTGGTTGCCAGTTGTTGGGGACAAGGGGAGGGATGAACAGGTGAGCAAAGAGGAGTTTTAGAGCAATGAAAATACTCTGTATGATACTGTAATGATGGATATAGTTCATTACACATTTGTCCAAATCCATAGAGTGGACAACACCAAGAGTGAACCGTAATGTAAAATATGGATTTTGAATGACTATGATGTGTCAATATAGGTTTATCAGTTATAACAAATGTATCACTCTGGTGAGGGCTGTTGATAATGGGAGAAGCTATGCAAGAGTGAGAGCAGAGAGTATATGGGAAGTTTCTGTACCTTCCTCTTAATTTTGCTATGAACCTAAAACCACTCTAAAAACTAAAGGCTTTAAAAAATATATATTTGACTAAAGTTTTATATCTAAGAACGTTTGTTTTAGTTTTAAACACACTTGTTATATGGCCTCTTCTGAGAAGCAGTATATTATAGAGTTTAAGATCATGGGCTCTGGAGTAGGTTTTGGGTTGGAATCCTGTGCCTATACCGTAGAGGTTATGTGACTGGAGAAGTAATTTAAAGCCTTAATATTCTCATCTGTAAAGTTGAGATAATAATAGTGCCTATTTTGTTTAGTTCTCATGGGGATTACATGTGTTAATATATATAAATCATTCAAAATAATGACAAAAGATTCAATGAGTATTTGTTATTATTTTAAAACTCTCTTTGATCATGAAAATTACACAGCCCTGGGGCTACACTTACATGTTGCTAAAGCCAGCTGATTTTTTGGTAAAATCATTTTTTAAAAGATGGACAAGTGTTTGTAGTTCTGAAAAATATATCAATGTTTAACTAAGTGGTGTTTTCAGTTGCTACCCAATAAGGTAAAATTTGATTAATATACACAATGTTTCCTGCAGTAGTTATCATCAATCTATCTTTTTAAGTTTTCATGTTTTTCACATAGAATCCTGTCTTTCTCACCTCAACTTACCAACAGAATTTCCTGAAGCACTTGTTAAATGTAGTGATGCTTAGGGCTCTCATCTGAAGGTCTGGAATGTGGAACCTCAGAATCTATACTTTTAATAAGTATCTCATGTATTTTAATGATTAGCTCAGTTTGAGAAATATAGATCTGAAATATCTATATATTAGCTGATTTCTATGTCCCAAGATGGTTGGAAACAAGTGTATTTTTCATATGTATTATAAACCATATTAGAAAGTTAATCTTCATTTGTGCAATAGGATCCCAAATATCTCTGAGACTATTGAGAATGACTTGTCTTTTTGGATCAATTTACATGGTTCATCTTGACTCTCATTGTTGGAATAATCCATTCCTTTTTCCTAATGGGGGGGTGTGGGAGGCAGAATTATGCACCCTCCCACCCTCAAGATGCCCACTTTCCAAATCCTTTGAATCTGGTATTATGTTGTTTTACATGGCAAGGAGGAATTAAAAGTTGTAGATGAAATTAAAATTGCTAATCAGATGACCTCAGAATGAGATAATCCTGGGTTATCCAGGTGGGCCCAAAGTAACCACAAGAGTCCTTTAAAGTGGCAGAGGGAGACAAAAGAGGATGTCAGAGTCAGAGACAAATTTGAAGATTCTAGGCTGCTGGCTCTGAGGATGGAGGCGGGAGGCATGAGCCAAGGAAGACAGGCATTCTCTAGAATCTGAAAACGTCAGGGAAGCAGATGCTCCCTAGAGCCTAGGAAGCAACACAGCCCTGCCAACTTGACTTTAGCTTGGTGAGACTGAGCTATTTTGGACTTCTGACCTTTAAACTGTAAGATAATAAATTTGTGTTGTTTAAAGCCACTAAGTTTGTGGCATCTTTTTATAGAAGCAATTGAAAACTAATACATAGGGAAATTAATGTTGACATTCTGAGCATTTGTCAAGATGAAATAGCTAATTTGAGAGTTGTAAATTTCTCTGAAATTTTCTCTGAAGTAACTTTAATTTATTGTTTTGAAACAATCACATACATGTGCCTGTGCAACCTCAAGCATACTCCATGGCACCAGTAACTAAATGCATACTAAAAATAGTCAATTCAATCACATATTTTCTTATTTCCTCTATTCTATTATCAATAAAATGACTAACCTCACTTTCAGAATGGTTTCATTGAGGTATTTATGATATTGTTGAAATGCTTTCTCTGTCCACCTCTTGGTTTTCCTTCATTCTGTATTCACATAATTTTCATGTGGCTTCTCTCCAACTTTGACTAAAAATGCCAAATTGAATCTCAAGAGTTGTATCCTAACTGTTTAACAATTCCATGGAAAGAAAGTTCTTTTATTTACTAGATCTCTAAAAATATCTCTGGGTTGATTCTTTTTCTTTCCTTCTCTTTTCTTTCTTTCCTTCTTTCCTTCCTTCCTTCCTTCCTTCCTTCCTTTCTTCCTTCCTTCCTTCCTCCCTCCCTCCCTCCCTTCCTTCCTTCTCTTTTTTCCCCAGCTTTATTGAAATATAATTGACATATAATATTGTGTCAATTTAAGATGTACAACACATTGATTTGATACATTTATATATAGCAATGTGATTGCCACCTTAGCACTTAGCAGCTAACACCTCCATCTTGTCACATAAGTACCATTTCTTTTTTTGCAATGAGAACATTTAAGATCTACTCTCTTAGCAACATTCAAGAATGTAATACAGTATTGCTACTACAATAACAATGCTCTGCTAGATCCCTAGAATTTATTCATTTTCTATCAGGAAGTTTGTACTCTTCTATCATCATCTCCCCATATCCCCCACCACCGAGCCCTGTGTAACCACCATTCTATTCTCTTTTTCTGTAAGTTCTCCTTTTTAAAATTCCAAATGTAAGTGATATCATACAGTATTTGTTTCTCTCAGTCTGACTGATTTTACTTAGCATAATTCCCTTCAAGTCCACCCATGTTGTTGCAAATTCTCTTCTTTCTCATGGTTGGATAATATTCCATTTTGTGTATATATATTTACATCTTCCTTATCCATTCATCTGTTGACAAACACTTAGGTTCTTTCCATATCTTGGCTGTGTAAATAATGCTGCAATAAACATGGGAGTGCAGATATCTCCTCAATGTCTTGTTCCTATTTCCTTTAATATACACCCAGAAATGGGATTGCTGGATCATATGGTAGTTCTATTTTTAATTTTTTGAGGAACCTCCATACTGTTTTCCATAATGGCTATGGCAAATTACATTCCCACCAACCGTGCACAAGTATTCCCTTTCTTCACATCCTCGCCAACACTTTTTATATCTTGTCCTTTTGATGACAGCCGAACAACACGTGTGAGGTGATTTCTCACTATGGTTTTAATTTGCATTTCCCTGATGATTAGTGGTGTTAAGCATCTTTTCATGTACCTGTTGGCCACTTTGAAGAAATGTCTATTCAGTTCCTCTGCCCATTTTTTAATCAGATTTTTTGTTGTTATTGCATTGTATGACTTCTTTATATATTTTGGAAATTAACCCCTTATTAGATATATAATTGGCAAATAATTTCTCCCATTCTGTAGGTTGCCTTCCAATTTTGTTGATGGTTTATTTTGCTGTGCAGAAGCTTTTTATTTTAATGTATCCCACTTGTTTATTTTTGTCTTTGTTGCTTGTGCTTTTTGTGTCATATCCAAAAAATGATTGCCCAGACCAATATCAAGGAGCTTTTTCCCTATGTTTTCTGCTAATATTTTACAGTTTCATGTCTTATGTCTAAGTCTTTAATCCACGTTGAGTCAATTTCTTGTAAGCAGTCTAAGATAGGGGTAAAATTTCACTTTTTCTGCATGTGGTTATCCAGATTGCCCAACACAATTTGTTGAAAAGACTATCCTTTCCCCATTGGATGTTCTTGGATCCCTTGTCCCTTAGTTGACCATATATGCAGGGGGTTATTTCTAGGCTCTCAATACTGTTCCATTGGTCTATGTGTCTTTTTATGCCAGAGTATGCTCTTTTGATTATTATAGCTTTGTAGTATAGCTTGAAATCAGGAAGTGTGATGCTTCCAGCTTTGTTCTTCTTTCTCAAAATTGCTTTTCCTATTTGGGTCTTTTGTGGTTCTATGAAAATTTTAGGATTATTTTTTCTATTTCTGTGAAAAATGCCTTAGAATTCTGACATGGATTAATTGCATTGAATCCATAGATGGCTTTGACTAGTATGGATATTTTAACAATATTGTTTCTTCTGATGCATGAACATGGGATATCTTTCCATTTGTTTGTGTCTTCTTCAATTTCTTTCATCAGTCTTGTAGTTTTCAGTGTAACGATCTTTCATCTCCTTGGTTAAATTTATTCCTAAGTATTTTATTGTTTTTGGTACTATTGTGAATGGGATTCTTTATTTCTTTTTCAGATATTTTGTTGTTATTGTATGGAAACACAACTGATTTTCTGTATGTAATTATATATTCTTCGACTTTACTGAATTTGTTGATTACTTCCAACAGTTTTTTGGTGGAGTCTTCAGGATTTTTTAATATATAAGATTATGTCATCTGCAAAAAAAGACAATATTACTTTTTCTTTTCTGATTTGCATGTCTTTTATGTCTTTATCTTACCTGATTACTCTAGCTGGGATATCCAGTACCATGCTGAATAAGTGTGGGGACAGTGGGCACCCTTGTCTTGTTGCTGATCTTAGAGGAAAAGTTTCAGACTTTCACCATTGACTATTGTGCTAGCTGTGGGGTTGTTGTATATGGTCTTTATTGTGTTGAGCTATGTTCCTTTTATACCCAATTTGTGGAGTGTTTTTGTCATGAAAAGATGTTGGATTTTGTATAATGCTTTTTCTGCATTTATTGAGATGATCATATGATTTTTATCTTTCAATCTATTAATACGATGTATACATTTATTGATTTGTGTATGTTGAACCATCCTTGCATCCTATGGATAAATTCAATATGGTGATGGTGTATGATCCTTTTAATGTGCTGTTGATTTTGATTGCTAATATTTTGCTAAGAATTTTTGCATCCATATTCATCAGGGATATTGTTCTGTAGTTTTCTTGTAGAGTCTTCATCTAGCTTTGGTATCAGAGTAATGCTGGCCTCGTAAAATGAGTTTTGCAGTGTTTCATCCTCTTCAATTTTTTTGAAGAGTTTAAGAAGGATAGATGTTAATTCTGTTTTAAATGTTTGGTAGAAATCACCAGTGAAACCATCTGGTCCTGGTCTTTTTTTGGGTTGTTGGGAGGTTTTTGATTACTGATTCAATCTCTACTCGTTATTAGTCTGTTCGTATTTTCTATTTCTTCGTGATTCAGTCTTGATAGGTTGTATGTTTCTAGGAATTTATCCATTTCTTCTAGGTTTTTTAATTTGTTGGTGTAAAATTGGTCATAGCAGTATCATGATTCTAAGTATTTCTGTGATGTCAGTTGTAATGTCTCCTCTTTCCTTTCTAATTTTATTTATGAGAACTCTTTTTTTCTTAGTCTAGCTAAAGTTTCATCAATTTTGTTTATCTTTTCAAAAAACCAGCTGTTAGTTTCTTTGATTTTTTTCTATTATTTTCTGGTCTCTCTTCATGTATTTCTGCTCTGATCTTGCTTATTTTCTTCCTTCTGCCAACTTTGGCTCAGTTTGTTCTTCTTTTTCTATTTCCTTGAAGTATAAAGTTACTTTGTTTCTTTGAGATCTTTCTTTTCTATTAATATATATCACTATAAACTTTCCTCGAAGAACTTCTTTTGCAGCATCACATATTTTTTATTCCCCTTTTTATTTCTTTGTTGACTCAACAAAGCCCACGGCCATTCTTCCTCAGCAAAAAAAAAGAGGAGGATTGGCATCGGATGTTAGCTCGGGGCTAATCTTCCTCACACACACACACACACGAAGAATGTTCTTCATCAATGGAGTTTATAATATGATTACTATGTAATTTTTGTTTAATAAAAATATTCAAATATAAAGTTCACTGTTTAATTAGCAAGGAATGTATGGACTTGGGAAGGAAATAATATGAAAAGAATGTAGGATGTATGCTACAAAGAGAAGAGTCTTTTGTGTGTCAAAGAAAATGTGTATTAGAATTGTTTGTTTTGTTTTGTTTTGTTTTGTTTTGTTTTGTTTTGTGAGGAAGATCAGCCCTGAGCTAACATCCATGCAAATCCTCCTCTTTTTGCTGAGAAAGACTGGCTCTGAGCTAACATCTATTGCCAATCTTCCTCCTTTTTTTCCCCCCAAGCCCCAGTAGATAGTTGTATGTCATAGCTGCACATCCTTCTAGTTGCTGTATGTGGGCCAAGGCCTCAGCATGGCCGGAGAAGCGGTGGTTCGGTGCACGCCTGGGATCCGAACCCGGGCCGCCAGTATCAGAGCGTGCGCACTTAACCGCTAAGACATGGGGCCGGCCCTAGAATTGTTTTTATATTCTATAAAAGTCTTTTGAAAACAACTACTGACTAGAAAGAATGAACAAGCTGTAGAAAATATCCATTTATGAGCTAGTATTCAAAAATGAACCTTTTTGTGGGACAGATTTGCAGTTTTCATAAATCTGAAAACAAAACTCACATGATATAAATTCAATTTATTGCCATATTTCCACCCTTCCTAAATATCATAGATTTATTTCAGTAGGATTACCATAGAAATATTTAAAATATATTCTACCTAAAATTGATTAACCCGAGACATATGAAAACAGAGAACATCTTTAATAGTTAAGAATCTGAAAAAAGGAGACAGATGACAGATCTCTTACCACTAAATGTTAAAACACTATTAACCTCTAATAATTATACCTTTTATTAGTGTTGATCTGGCACAAGAATATTAACCATCATGTTGCAAAGTTGTGAACCCCAAATCATATATAAGAATTTGGTATATGAGAGCATTCAATCGCAAATTAAGGGGAAAAGGGATTGGTGCAGGAACTCACTCAAAACATATTTGAATTATATTCTCATCTCAAGTTACACTCTCCAAAAATTCCAGGTAGATTAGGCATAAAAATAATGAGTACACAAGTGAATGAAATTGAATGAGGGGAGAAATGGAAGGAATTAGAGAGGAAGGATGACAAGGATAAAGTAGATAGATATAAATCAAAGAGTATACATGTTGATTTATCATATATGCTATGATTTAGTAGAAGTAAAAACTGAGAGAAAATTACAAAAGAAAGAATTTTAGATTTTGGTGCATAAAATATAAAAGTTTCTGCATTAAACACATATCAAGTCACAAGGGAGACAACAGGAAACACACGCAAACATGCACGCCGTCACACACGAGTGCGTGCACATACCCAACTCCAGTAAACATGAGCAAAGAACATTAGTGGACTTGACCAAAGAGGAAATGTAAATGACTAATAAAATTTAAGAAAAGCCCGTACTCATTAATAATCAAATAAGTTAAAATAATAAGATACTATATGTTGATTTTTTTTCTTTTTATAAGTTTTGAAAAAACTACAAGTTATTTGAGGTCCTGTAATATGATGATATGAGTGTTTAGACTTTGCTTTGGGGTATGTAAATTAGTATAATCTCTCTGACATTTAGCTTAATATGTATCAAGGGCCTTAAAAATGTCCATGTTCTTTGATTTATAAATTCTAATTTTAGAAATCCATCCTACAACGTAAAACCTTGATAAGAAGTATTTAGGAATGGTCTTCAACATAAATATTACAGAATAAATGAATGGTTAAGTATGGTGTGAGGAATAGTGTACTATCTTCTAAAATATGTTTCCAATCAGGTTTGAATGAATGACCTGAAGAAAAGCTTACAATACAATCTTATGTGAAAAAAAGCAGGATAGAAAGTTGTGTATGTAATTTAATCTCAAAATAAAATAATAGAAAGATTGGTAGGAAGTCTACTAGAATATTAGAATTTTTTTCCCTGAGGTCTGGACGTGTATAGCATCATTTTTTTAAATACTTTTGTAGTGTAAGTGCCTGACACTAAACTTTTGATTGCCAAGGCCTCCATTTCCAAGACATCCATCTAGAATAAACATATTGTATTTTTAAACAATGTGTATTTTTAAACAATTTTTAAACAATACAAACAGTTATATGACCCAGTGACTAGCAAACCAACAAGATAAGAAACCAGGCCACTCCATCAAGTTCCCCTTTTAGGAAGTCCTGAGTAACCTAGATAACTGACCACTTGAGTGACCACGCTTCTCCCGTCCCATGCTCTCATTCTCGCTCCTGTATTTAAATTTACCAATAAAGAGTGTGAACTCACGGAACCCTCAGCACACCACCATCATTCCTCAATCAAGCAAAGCCCCAAGCCCGTGCTCTCTCTCTCTTCCCACGACCTCACTTTGCGGCTGTGTCGGGGGGAAGAGACATGCTGTGTCACTTTCCATAGACATGCTGTGTCACCTCAGGACCTGCAAGTAATGAATCTTATTTTTCAAGCTCCCTGATGGTCCTTGCTGAGGTGTATCTTGCAATCACAATAAGCACAAGGGCCAGCGCAGCCACAACGTGGAGGCCAGTCAGGCGAGCGTCGCAGGGGCTCTTCACAAGCAGTCTGCCAGGCGAGTGCCCCGGGCCTTCCCAGCCTACAGCGTCACTACTGACAGGCCGAGACCGACAGTAAACAACTCTCTATATTTTCTATCTCTATATTTTTATTGGCTTCATGTGTCTTTAAAAATCAGAAAAAAAAATCATAACTCTCCTGAAAATCATCAAAAGCTTGCAATGGAAGACCCGGGCAAAGAACTTATGACTAACTCCCCGACAGTATCCAGTCCTTCCCCTCAACTAGAAAGAGCGCTAAGGATCCATCGTCTCGAATTTTTACCGTCATGGTTAAAACACACTTTTTATCAACCTTAAGGGATCTGTCCAGCTTATAATGTTAAGTGCTTAGGAAAATTTATCCTCAGGTTTCAAGAAAAATATTAAACAAAATGTCTACTCTTAAAGAATGACAAAAGGAAGCATTAACTAAATGCCAATGGTCTAAAACTCACGTTTTCTAATGAAAGGAGGAGGTTAAGGATGGGAACTTCATAAATTATTATCTTCAGTTAAAAATATAAAGAAATTAGTTCTGGTAACACATTATTTAAATTTCATAGCATCAAGTCACACTTCCAGAATTGTTATGTGCCTTCTGTTGGGTGGGAGGATTTTGCTACTGCTTTTATTAAATTAAAATAAAGTGAAAAATATTTGGTCCGAAATTAACTGAGGTAAACATAATTGAAGTCCGCTAACTCCAATCTCAGTCCCCCTCAAAGACTTCATATTTCAAAGGAAGCAGAAGTTTCATGTGTGGTGTGAATTACCCTTAGATTTAAAGGCTATGGCATCTGTCACATATTGACTGCTGGGAGTTAATTCAGCTGGCTCTGGCTCACTATGGGCCTCTGAGCATTCACCCAACACTATCTGATAGCAATGTTCCACAGAAAGTGTCAAATGTCTCTGGTTTCATTGCAATAGTCTAAAAGTGATAATTGGTCAGACAGTAAGATTCTAAAACACAGATGTGTTACACCTCCCAAATTCAGGTATTACCTCCCTCCAATCCTAGACTGTAAGGCCCTGGAGGGTAAAACTCTTAGCAACTGTTTCATTCCCAGCACATTTCACAGTACCTGATAAATAGCTGACACAAATATTGCTGACAAGGAAAAACATTATGGAGTGATCCTCTAATGGTAAACACGAGTCCCAATTAACTGATGCAGCAGTAAAATTAGCGACATGGAATGACTCACATCTTAGAGCTTTCTTGCAATCTGTATGGTTGATAAACTGTTTCTTGTGGTTTTGGGTCTTTTAGATTTTAAGATAAATGGGTATGAGTCAGTTGATTTCTGTTATTATAGTAAAACCACACTACATAGGTACCAAACCCTTTATCAAGGAATACCAGAAGTATGAAGCTTCCCTCCACATTTTATTTTGCTGTCTACTGCGATGGATTACTATATCCTCATCTAAAGGAAAAAAAAGCAAAACAGATTTTCAACAGTCAGAAATTCTATAAGTGTTATTTCCAGAAAAACACTTAAATTCCATCCCACCTCAATTCCCTCACATCACATAGAAAAACAAGGGTCCTGTGAAGTTGAGGGCTTTGCCAGAGTCATGAGGCTGGCCAGTAGAAACCAGAAATGGGACCAAGTCTCTCAACTCGCACTGCAGAGCCCTCTGCTCCACACTGGCGACCTTGGAAATGGAACAACAGAGGTGGGAACTCCACTGCAAGGATTGCATGTCTGCAAAGGATTACTTTGGCCCAGAACAGATGAGTGAAGGCTGCACCTTAGACAGAGTCCACCCTCAACACAGCACCAGGGAGCTAGGGAACAGTGTTCAGAGGGGAGAGGGGAATCAAGAGGTTATAACCACTTCAACCTCCTCCACTCACCATTCACTGTATCTCTACTAAGAAAACAGTAGAAACCCCAAATCCGAGGCCGTGAGAAAACGGAGCTCTTAGGGCTAGTGATTATTTTCCGGATTTAATCGTAGGAAGACTGTGCTGGGACCATTTGTTGACTTTTTTTAGAGTTAAGTTACTCCTTAACTCTATTTTACTCTTTGTACTTAAAAAAATTAAGAGTATTTGAGACTTCATGTAAATTAGCACAACTCTGAGGAATTCCAATTCAATCTGGCAACAAGACACACTCTAGCTGAGACTTAGCAGATAAGAAGACAAGAAAAGTGCATTTTAAACTTTCATTTCTTTGAACTAACTCAAAAGGTAACAAAAAATTATTTCAATATTTGTAGCCTCTGGATTTTCTTATTTTTATATTTAATTTTCTTGGAGTGTAATTTGTAAGGAAGTCTTAGTCTCACATTTGGGGTATCTCTATATCATCACTTTACTTTTGGACCCTCTTAATATTGTCATTAAATTTCTTTCTTTTTCTTCCAGCTTTATTGAGATAGAACATTGTGTAAGTTTAAGGTATACAATGCAATAGTTTGATCACGTATATATTGCAAAATGATTACCACAATAAGGTTATTTAACACATCCATCACCTCACATAATTACAATTTTTTTTGAGGTGAGAACATTTAAGATCTACTCTCTTAGTAACTTTTAAGTATGTAATACAGTATTGTTAACTATAGTCACGATGCTGAATATTAGATCCCCAGGACTTATTCAATATAAGTTATAACTGGAATTTTAGTACCCTTTGACCACCATCTCCCCATTTTCCCCACCCCCCAATCTCTGGCAACCACCATTCTACTCTCTATTTCTGTAAGTTTGGCTTTTTTTTAGATTCCACGTATAAGTGAGATCATACAGTATTTCATACAGTATTTGTCTTTCTCTGTCTATTTCACTTAGCATAATGCCCTCGAAGTCCATCTACATTGTCACAATGGCAAGATTTCCTTCTTTTTTATGGCTGAATAACATTCAATTGTGTATATATACCACATTTTGTTTATCCATCGACAGATACTTAGCTTGTTTCCTCGTCTTGGCTATTGTAAATGATGCTGCAATGAACATGAGGGTCCAGAAATCTCTTTGTGATGGTGATTTCATTTAATTAAAACGGGGCTGGAGTTGAGTTTCCTCCCCTTCCGCTTTCCCTCAGTGTGCTGTTCTGTAGAGCTATGCAGTAACCACACATATGGTTCCTCAGTACCCTCGACTTCTTCCCCTGGGACAAAGGGGCATGTGATCCTACTTTAAATTTGAAAGGAAAAGAAATTCTGAACTGATCAATTGTGAAGCATGTTCCCTTTTACTATCTCTCAATAATGAAGGAGTAAGCAGAATCAATGAAAGCATAGATATGTTCAAAATATAATTTCAAGAGTTCATTCCACATCTGGCTCATACCACCCTGTCCAGCCTCAGATTTTATGTTCTAATTACACTAGCTGGCCCACTGCTATTCTCTGAATGTTTGTGTCCCCTCAAAACTCATATGTTGGGCCGGCCCCATGGCTTAGCGGTTAAGGGCGCGCTCCGCTGCTGGCGGCCTGGGTTCGGATCCAGGGCGCGCACTGACGCACCGCTTCTCCGGCCATGCTGAGGCCACGTCCCACATACAGCAACTAGAAGGATGTGCAACTATGACATACAACTATCTACTGGGGCTTTGGGGGAAAAATAAATAAGGAAAAAAAACCCCAAAAACTCATATGTTGAAATCCTAATCTCCAAGGTGATAATATTAGGAGGGGAGGCCTTTGGGAGGTGATTAGGTCATGAGGGAGGATCCCTCAGGAATGGGATTAGTGCCCTTACAAAACAGGCCTGGGAGAGCTCCCTTTTCCCTTTCACACTGTGAGGTCATCAGAAGAAAGCACCGTTTATGAACCAGAAAGTGGGCTTTCACCAGACACTGAATCTGCTAGCACCCTGACCTTGGACTTCTCAGCATCCAGAATGGTAAGGAATAAATTTCTGTTGTTTATAAGCCACTCAGTTTATACATTTTGCTATAGCAGCCTGAAAGGACTAAAACATCCAGCATATCCACACTTACACCACACTGCTTTCTGCTTTCATATTTTGCTTATGCTGTTCAGTTTGCCTCCATTATCTGGCGATTTCTGTGTTCCAAGACTCAGCTGATAGCATTTCCTCTAGGAAGCTATCCTTTTGCCCTCAGAGCCCCTCTTCTTCACAGTTCTCTGTAGTTAGGGTATCAAGGCCATAATTTCAATTATCGTAATATATTGGAACATTCTATTTACATGTCTATCTTTTCCTACTGGACTAAAAGCTCTGCAAGGACAGGAATAATATCATCTTTACTTTCTAAAAACCCAGCCTCTAGTGTAGAGTATGGCATAGAACAGTATCTCGATAAATACTTTCTTGAACTTAGAGGACATATCAACAGCTATTTACTTATGTTCTCATATTTTTCTAAGTGACTTAGAATAAAACTGATATGTTTTAAAAATGAGTATCTGTTTAAAAATGCTTTCTATGGAAAAAAAAAAAACACAGACCAGACACTAAGAGAACTAAAACTACCTTTTAAAATATTTAATTCATTATTCTATTATGCCCCAAAGTTACCTTTATTTGGTCTGGTGAGTTAACTTTGAAGACAGCTGTCACATCAACTTCTATGATCTTCAGAAAGTCATTCTATGCTTCAGTTACTTTTCTTGTGAAATTGGAGATGATAATGACTGTGTTAAACAATATTCATAAAAGATCCTTAATTAAAAATTGTCATAAGTGAATGCTGCCAAATACTGATTTCAAGCACGTTTTCTAAGGTTCTGATCATCATAGTAGCGATCAAAAAGAGGAAGGATGGTGTTTCTATTCTACAGTTTGATATTTCTGTTTCTCAGATTAAGGTCACTGAGTTAACATTCTGGTCGTATTTAACTCATATCTCTTATTTCCAAATTATTCAACTATACCATGGAAAATAATACTTGCTTGATCTTATTATTAAACAGTATGCTGACAGGCTTACAAAAGCATATGATTTTTCATTTCAGTAAACCATGTTTAAATCATCATCGTCTTCCTTATCTATCTACTAGGTGGTATTTGGTTTATTGCTATCAATGTGAATTTTATGTTTTTTGACTCTTCACTCAAAATTGCTCTTATCATCCATTCCTCAAATTAAATACTACACCTAGAGATAGTGTAATAGTAAAGACAAATGTCTGAGTAATACAAATAACCTAGGAAACTGATGACAGTGTTTGGGGATAAGACTAAAAGTTGAAGATTTGCTTTACATCGAGACTGCTGTGCCACATCCTTTGCTTATAAGTTTATCAATGACCTCTGTCCATACCACTTCTTTGTTTTCACTTTTCAGCATTCATAGAGTTACAGTGTTCACTCTTATGTAGATAAATTCTGAATTGCTAGATCTGATTTCTCACTGTATTTTTAGAATCTCCTATTTCCTGTGGATATCTCAATTTGGATATTTCAACTTTTCAAGTTCTAGTGAATGAGGCTAGATCAAAAACCAGGTTTACATTCAAAGTTTGGAGACTAGCTTTGTTTATTACCAAATCAACATATATGCAGAGCAATTTCTGTACAAGATACAATTTTAAGAGACTGAGTGAATGCAACTCCTGTTTGAAACTTTCTCAGTTTCCCAAGGCGGTGTGATGGAAGTTTAGTGGTGAGTGCTGCTGAGGCAGACTGAGACGCGTCAAACAGAAGGGTCCCAAGGAGAGCTGACAGGAGACTGCAGGACTCAAGGCTCTACCCAGAGCCACAGGTGCACCCTTCTACCTTCTACTGCTTACGAGACCCAAGGCCAGATAACAGGTGTGAACTTGACCCACCACAACCTTCGGTAACACTGCGCTAGACTCAGAAATCAGTGTGTCGCCATCTCCTCAAAACCAGGATCTTTCCCTCACTGTAATCAATGGATCCTCTGTTGCCATGAAGCCACAGTCATAGGAACTTGGCAGTATTGTGGTTAACTTTCCCTTCTTTATCTAATCTGACCACTTCGTGACAATTTGTTCCCAATAGTATTTCTCAGATGTACCCTTTATTATTTCAGCAAATTTCTCACAACCAAGAATTTTTATTGAAAACTGTCATATGTTCCTACTTTTAATATCCTTTCTACTTTTAACTTATCCACTACAAGATTGTTAAATAACATTCCTCCAACACCACTTTTATCACATCACTTTCCAGCTAAACTTCTGCAGTGGCTCTGTAGCTGCCTCTCTGACTCAATTTGACCCTTCAGTCCTGGTCCTAGTGTCTCTCTGTGTCCCACCACTAATCATCAAAATTAATTGCTTGTTACTCTCCTCCCGCATGCTAATGTCTTAATAACCCCCTAAACTGACAGTGTTTGCTGCCATGCTCCTGGGATCATGCCTTTTAACCAAATGCTTTCCTTCCTAACTGCCATTCCAGGTGATTATGTCAACATTGTCTTTTTTCTGTTAAACATTCTTTGATTAGCCCATTAATCTCTGGAGCAATATTGCAGCCGGGCAATCTCTGCAGCAAGATGGCCCTGCTCTTGTTTTACTTGCCTTGGTAAGAGGAATAAAGCAGGAAGTACTATATTTCCCTCACAATACCAACTAGGGTTTCTTTACACAGGTAACCATGAGGCAGAGTGCCAAAAATGTTTCTAAGCAGGCTAGTGTTCTGGTCAGGATTCTCTACTAGTGTGAAGCAAGGGCAAAGAAGGGAATTTAGTGAGTCAGGAGGCCCATCTCCTGTTTTTGTGGCTGGGCTAAACCACCAGGTGCCAAGGAAAGCCTGTGCCCTTGAGCATGCATCTCCAAGCCCACTAGAGACTGAGACCACAGGAGGACAATTAATCCAGACTCAACACAGCAGTAAGCTTGTCATATCCTTCCAGTACTGTTCAAGACTCATAAGAAATGAGAGAGTTGGGCTGGCCCAGTGGCATAGTGGTTAAGTTCGCACACTCCACTTCGGCAGCCCGGGGTTCACAGGTTTGGATCCCGGGTGTGGACCTACACACTGCTCATCAAGCCATGCTACGGTGGCGTCCCATAGACAAAATAGAGGAAGATGGGCACAGATGTTAGCTCGGGGCCAAGCTTCCTCAGCAAAAAGAGGAGGATTGGCATCGGATGTTAGCTCATGGGCAAGAGCCTGCAGAGTCAAGGCATCAATGGCTGGTATTCAGTGTCGTTTAAATACCAGCTGTTTAAAACAGACGTTTTAAAAATTGTATTCAATAAATTTTGTTAATTCATTTGCTGATTATAAGAAGACTGTTATAATAAACATAATAAAAATCAAGGCTATTCTGAGCCAGCCCTGATGGCCTAGTTGTTAAAGTCGAGCGTGCTCTGCTTTGGTGGCCTGGGTTCGGTTCCTGGGAGTGGAACCAAACCACTTGTTTGTCAGTAGCCATGCTGTGGTGGCAGCTCACATAGAAGAACTAGAAGGACCTACAACTAGAAATACAACTATGTACTGGGGCTTTGGGGAGAAAAAATCAAGGCTATTTTAAGTTTTATAATATCCTACGCTTTTTTTGCGCATGGCCATTTTCATTGAGACAATGCTCCACTGCTATTCACAGGGTTTTCATGGCTGATGTTTTCAGAAGTGGGTGGCCAGGTCCTTCTTCCTAGTCTGTCTTAGTCTGGAAGCTCCACTGAAACCTGTCCACCATGATGATCCTGCTGGTATTGGAAATCCTGATGGCAGAGTTTTCAGCATCACAACACGCAGCCACCACAGTGTGACACCCGACAGATGGGTAGTGTGGTTCCCTGACCAGGAAACGAACCCCAGGCTGTGGCGGTGAGAGTGCGGAATCTTAACCACTAGACCGCTAGGGTTAAACATCAGTAAATGGAAGGCATAGAATTCAAACTCACACCTTGATCACCTTAACTTTGCATTCTCTCCAAGCACACTGTACACTGGACCGGTCCCTGCTGACACTGCTCTCTGTCCATCCCTATTGCCAACTGATCTGAAAGCCCTGTTCTCTAAGACACAGTAAAAAACAGTTAAGAAATTCTGAACATTCCTTTTATTTATTTAGTTAGTTAGTTTTTATATTTTTTGTGTGAGGAAGATCAGCCCTGAGCTAACATCCATGCCAATCCTCCTATTTTTTCTTCCTTTTACTCCCCAAAGCCCCAGTAGATAGCTGTATGTCATAGTTGCACATCCTTCTAGTTGCTGTACGTGGGACGCCGACTCAGCATGGCCGGACAAGCGGTGCATTGGTGCGCACCCGGGATTTGAACCCGGGCCGCCAGTAGCGGAGCCCGTGCACTTAACTGCTAAGCCACGGGCCCGGCCCCTGAATATTCCCTTTCTTAGAGGGGATTAAAAAGATAAACATCTAACTTATTTTAAATCTTTGAACTTTTTAGAAATTGATTATCAAAAATATTGCAAATTATCTGTTATTTGGATTTCTTTTTTTTAAGGATGGTCTTCCCCCTGAGGTAACATTCATGCCAATCTTCCTCTATTTTCTATGTGGGTCGCCTGCCACAACATGGCCACCGACAAGTGGTGTAGGTCCACCCCTGGGAACCAAACCCAGGCCACCAAAGAGGGGTATGCTGAACTTAAGCACTAGGCCACAGGGCCAGGCCCTTAAAAGTTCTCATCATAAGGAAAAAAATTGTAACTATGCATGGTGACAGACGTTAACTAGACTTGTTGTGGTGATCATTTTGCAATATATACAAAAATCAATCATTATGTTGTACACTGAAACTAATATAATGTTATAGGTCAGTCATATCTCAATTTAAAAAATAAATAAGGGGCCAGCCCCATGGCTTAGCGGTTAAGTGCGCGCACTCTGCAGCTGTGACTCAGGGTTCCGATCCCAGGGGCACACTGACGTACCGCTTGTCAGGCCATGCTGTGGCCATGTCCCATATAAAGTAGAGGAAGACGGGCACAGATGTTAGCCCAAGGCCAATCTTCCTCAGCAAAAACAAGAGGCAGATTGGCATTGGGTGTCAGCTCAGGGCTAATCTTCCTTACAAAAATAAATAAATAAACAAACAAACAAATAAATAAAGTGGAACAAGAGCTATGCAAAACTACTATTCCTGAACTTGAATCAAAAGTTACAATTCAACAGGAACAAGAGAAATAATAGGAACTGTTTAGACGAGCTCCTGTAAGAACAATCAGCAATGATTTTTCTCTTTTTCCTCTTTTTAAATGGTTAATCCTAAAATCATAAGGAATGAGTCTTCTGATTTTACCAAATATATCTGTATCAATAATGATAACAATAATAATTATAAATGACTTTTAAAGTAGAAATTAAATTGGAACTAAGGTTGTGATAAGCCACACTTCACAAATCATGGAGTTTGGGGGTCTGTAACAGTTGGTTAAATATTCCTGAAATCCAGACAAATGACAACTGGCAAATATAAACTTAGGAAAGTCACTGAAGCAATTCTTGAGGATCAATATAAAGAAAGGCAGCAGACAAATACCATTATCTGTCACCCTACATGTGATTTGACCACAAACTAACCATTCATTACCTCTAAAATGTATTCAATTATAGAAGCTAGGGCAGTAATCTAGTTGTCTGAGAAATTGGTTGTGTTCATAACACGATCAGTAAAAGTTTTCTCCTTCCATCCCTCCCCAAACCCATGATCTCTCAGGTGGCAATTTGGTGAGCTTGGTCCCAATTTAAATGCTAGAAGCATTTAATTGGTATTTGGGCAACAAAGGCAATAATTTTAAGCTCCTATAGAAATGCAATATTAATATAGAATCTATTAATATAACATAAAGTTCATTCTAGAGATTATTAAGAGCAGTCCATTAAAAAAGTTACTTCCCTTGAAGATGCTTCAAAATCCATGACTTAGTTGCTTATTCAAACTTTCACATAGAATGTAATATAATTCTTCACTTCTATTGATTTAGAATTCCAAACTGGAAACCTGAATATATCAATGAATAAATAATTATAGAATGTATAGAGTACTTGAACTTGTCATATTTTTCCAGATATGCATTGATTTAAATTAGTTTTTTCTTAATAGTATCACTTACCTTTAAAGAATCCTTCAAAGTGAATGCATCTTTTTCCCTAAGAAATCACATAAAAGATAGTTGTGGCAAATGATATTTGAAAAGAAAGTCAAGAATTATTTCCCATTGAAAGTCAGAATTTTTCCTTGAATTACCTTAGGTAAAGGGTAGATTTGTTTCTGGTTTTTCAGTATTTTACATTATTTTTAATTTATGGACAGTAAAATTTACTCTTCTTTTGTGTAGTTTTATAAGTTTTGACAAATGTATAGAGTTGTGTAATCACCACTATAATCAAGACACAGAAGAGTCCCATTACCCCCTAAAAAACCTTCTAGTCGTGACATTTGTAGTTAAATTCTCTGTCCATCCTTATTCTCTGGTTACCACTGATCTGTTGTTTGTCCCTACAACTCTGTCTTTCCCGGAAAGTCATATAAATAGAATTTTACAGAATGTAGCCTTTTAAGTCCTTTTTCCATCAACATAATGCATATGAGATCCATCCAACTTGGTGAGTACATCAAAAGTCAATTCTTTTTTGTTGCTGAATAGTATTCCACTGTATGGATGAACCGCAGTTTATTTATGCATTTACTAATCGAAAGAATTTTTTTCTGCATCATTTGTTGAAAAGGCTGTTTTTTCTCCATTGAATTGTCTTTCTACTCTTGTAGAACTTCCAACTTACTCTAAATGTAAGGATCTATTTCTAGACTCTCAATCTATTCCATAGATCTAAATGTCCAGCCTTGTGCCATTACCACACTTTATTACTGTATCTTTGTATTAAGTTTTGAAATATGAAAATGTGAGTCTTCCAAATTTGTTCTTTTTTTTCAAGATAGTTTTGGTTATTCTGGATCCTTTGCATTTTCATGTGAAATTTAAGATCAGCTTGTCAATTTTGCATAAAAGTCAACTGGGATTTTGTAGACTCTGTACTGAATCAGTAGATCAGCTTGGAGAACAATATTCAGTCCACCTGTCTATGAACATGTGATGTCTTTCTATTTATGTAGGTCTTTCTTAACTTCTTACAAAAATATTTTATAGTTCTCAGTGTACAAATCTTGAAATTATGTTGTTAAATTTATTACTAAGTATTTTATTCTTTTGGATACTATTGTAAGTGGAATTATTTCCTTAATCTCATTTTCAAATTGCCCATTGCTAACATGCAGAAGTGCGATTCATTTTTGTAAGTTGATGTTGCATCCTACTCATTGTTGAAATTTTTAATAGTTATAATAGTTTTTGGTGCCTTATGATTTTCTATATAGAAATTCATATCATCTGCAAATGGAGATAGTTTTAACTTCTTTCTTACCAATCTTGATGTTTTTATTTCTTTTTCTTGCTTATTGCTGTGGATAGATCCTCCACTACAATGTCGAACAGAGTGATAAGAGTGGACATCATTTTCTTGTTCCTGATCTTAGAAGGAAAGCATTCAGTCTTTCACCATTAAGGATGATGTTAGCTGTGGGTTTTTCATTGATGCCTTTATCAGGTTGAGAAATTTCTTTTATGTCTTAATCTTCTAGGGCTGCCACAACAAGATATCACAGACGGGGTGATTTAAACAACAGAAATTTATTTTCTCACAGTTCTGGAGGCTGGAAGTCCAAGTCAAGGCACATTTTTCCCTCCCCATTAGAATCTAAAATTATACTGAAATAATTAAATAGAAGAAACTGGTGTTCTAAAAGCAGCGGTCCACGTGTTTTCAGGGGAGAAAAAGACTTTGGGCAGCTTTCCTGGCCCTTCTCAGTCTGTTACTAGATCTATGAGCTTCCTTTCTCTCTGTGAAGTACTTGGACTATGTAAGTCAGTGGGCAAATTCATGGCTGACAAAGAAGCCTGGGAAAAGATAAATCACAAGTTCACCATTCATAAAACCATGACCTGAAGACTGCCTGACGAAGACTATTCTGCTCATATTAAAACTGTAAGTAAAGGGGCTGGCCTGGTGGCATAACTGTTAAGTTTGTGCATCCACTTCTGTGGCCCAGAGTTCACAGGTTCGGATCCCAGGCCCAGACCTATGCACCACTTATCAAGCCATGCTGTGGAAGGTGTCTCACATATAAAGTAGAGGAAGATGGGCATGGATATTAGCCCAGAGCCAATCTTCCTCAAGCAAAAAGAGGAGGATTGGCAACAGATGTTAGCTCAGGGCTAATCTTCCTCACCAAAAAGAAAAAAAAGAAAAACAAACTGTAAGTAAATATATTTTCAGTCCTCATGCAGTGTAGCTTCTGGGAAAATCTTAGTTGAATAAAAGAAAGATACCATTAGCCTAGAGGAGAAGAAAATGCCGTTGGTGTTAACCTCAACCCAGTTACAACACACAGGTTGTATCTACAAGCAAGATAAAAATAAATGCAACAAAGGAAAGCTTATTATCATTCTCTGTGGTATTGATGTGTGACAGGCCCAGGACAAGCATGATAAAAATAAATGCAAAAAAAGAAAGCTTATTCTCATTCTTTGTGGTCTTAGTGTGTGACAGGCCCAGGGTTTTACACTGGGGAGCAGGGTGTGGTAGACTAGAACAACTTAACCTTCTGGTCATGTGCAAGTCTGCTCTGCATAAGGCTCATGAAAGCAACCAATGAGAGAAAGTGAGGAGAGATTTGGCGAGATGAAGTTTCCTGTAGACAGCTTTAAATAAGCAGCCATTTAAACAGGAGGAAAGGCAAGCAAACAGGTAAATAATTCACAGGAGTTGAGTTTGACACATTTTCAGAAGGTAATAAAAGGCTGTATTGATTCCTTTAAAGAAATAATTCAGCATTTATATTGTTTAGCTGGGTTGCTTTAAGAACTCTATGACAATATTTCATTGACCTTCTACAGTTACCTAGAAAAGCAGCTGTAATCATTACAGAAAGGGACATACTCATAAATTCCCTTTGAATTGTAACTCCCACATGATCACACCATAAATAATTCTAAGAATTCTAGGTGTTTCCTATCATTTAATTTTTCTCTTAGCATTGACTGTCTTCTATTCTTTTTGCAGTCTCTGATATTTTCTTGTGGCTTCAGTGTAGACCAAGCTTTAAAAGTCCTACCTGGAACTTTGTATTCAACTGTGAGAACACCTGTGTGCCCAGACCAGAGGGGAAGAAAGCTGGGATGTGAGAAGGGAAGTAGGACATAGGAGGGATCTTCTTTATCTGAGGATGGAAGCTAGAAACAAAAGCACTCTCTGGTGAACTTATACGGTGATACCACTTAAATGAAATCATGATAGATTTTCTCCAGAATTTGTCAAATAGAGATGATCAGGAGGAGAAGGGCCATATATGTTATAGTCCAAATTGGAATGCTTTTGAGAGTGGGTGGAGGTTTTAAAAATAACGAAATTAGGAAAACAAGTAAACCAGGACTGGATTGGGCAAACTGAGATGTAGGGCCATTCTAAGTCATAAAGTTAGAAATCCTGAATTTGTCCTTGGGTGACTGAAGTGAAGCAGGAAACAGAATTTGCTAACTTGTGGAAGGGACAGTAGGTAGCCACAGAGTTGGTGAATAGTATTCTCATCATCCCCTTATTGAGGAGGATGTCCTTATTCGATCTACACTCAGAGAAGCATGTTACTGACTAAAGAGAGATGATGCCTGCCCTCCAAGAGTTCACAGAAGTACTTGGTTCAGCAACAATTTTCAAAATGTTAAGACCTTCATTTTTATTCAAACTTGTGTTAATGATTGAATAGCACATTGCTATAATATATTTTTAATTTTACTTTTTATTTAAACCCTGGGTGTAAAGAAATGCTCATGTTTCTAGCCAATTTATATTGTACCAACAGATTAACAGGTCTTCTCCTTTGCAGAATATATTTCAATTAATGCTGCCAATAGCAAAATGACCTAAAGAGGTGGGTCCAAGACTGAAGATGCTTACAAAATAAATGTGATGACTATAGAACTGGCAGGAGTTAATACTATCTCAGCCTAAATGAAAAGTATTACATAATAAAACAAAATAAATGGAAAAAATCTTTCATGAGTGTCAATCATCTATCTATCCATCTACCTACCTGTCTATTTATCTATCTATTATCTATCTATCTATCATTGCGGTAACAACACTTAATACTAGATCAACGCACTTACATTTTTAAGTCCACAATACCATGTTATTAACTATAGGCACAATGTTGTACAGCAGAGTTTTAGAACTTATTCATCTCATGTGACTGAAATTTTATGCCTGTTGAACATCACCTCACCATTTCCCCCTCCTCCGAGTCCCCGGCATCCACCGTTCTTCTCTGTCTCTAGGAGTTTGATTATTTCAGATACCTACTATAAGTGGAATCATGCAGGGGTTGTCCTTCTGTGGCTGGCTTATTCACTTGTAGCATATGATAGCAATTCTTTCTTTTTTAAGAATGAAAAAGATTCCATGGTATGCACATACCATATGCTCTTAATCTATTCATCAGTCAATGGACATTTAGGTTGTTTCCACATCTTGCCTATTGTGAATAGTGCTACAATGACTATAAAAGTGCAACTATCTCTTCAAGAGCCTGTTTTCAATTCCTTTGGATGAAAACCCAGCAGTGAGATTGCTGGATCATATGGTAGCTTGATTTTTAATGTTTTAGGTAACTGCCATACTGTTTTCCACAGTGGCTGCATCATTTTTCACTATGACCAACAGTGTATAAAGGTTCTAATTTCTCTACATCATTGGCAACACTTGTTATCTTTTGGTTTTTTGATAATAGCCATCCTAACAAGTGTGAGGTTATATCTCATTGTGATTTTGATATGCATTTTTCTTATAATTAGTGAGGTTGATCATCTTTTCATACACTTTTTGCCCATTTGTATGTCATCTTTGGAGAAATGTTATTCAAGTTCTTTGCCCATTTTTTAATTGGATTATTTGTTCTTCTGCTATTGATTTGCAGGAACTCCTTATATATTTTGGATATTAGCCCCTTGTCAAATATAAGACTTGCTAATATTTTCTAAAATTTGTACGGAACCATGAAAGACTTGTAATAGCCAATGCAATCTCGAGAAAGAAGAACAAAGCTGGAGGCATTGCACTTCTTGATTTCAAAATATATTACAAAGCTATAGTAATTAAATCAGTATGGTATGAGCATAAAGACTGACATATAGACTAATGGAACAGAATAGAGAGCCCAGAAATAAGTCCACGCATAGTCAACTGATCTTTGACAAAGCGGCCAAGAATACTTAATCAGAAAGGATTGTCTCTTCAATAAATAATGTTGGAAAAACTGGATTTCTCCACGTGCAAAAGAATGAATTGGACCTTTATTTCACACTATACACAAAAATCAGCTCAAAATGGATTAAAGACGTGAACATAGACCTGAAACCATAAAATTCCTAGAAGAACACATAGAGAAAGAGCATCATGACATTGGTCTTGGCAATGATTTTTTGGAAATGACACAAAAAGCACAGGAAACAAAAGCAAAAGTAGACAAGTAGTTACTACATCAAACTAAAAATCTTTTGTACAGCAAACAAAACAGTCAACAAAATTAAAAGTCACTTATGAAATGAGAGAAAACCATGAGTGCCAATAATTTAGATTTATGAGGTCATCCATAAAAAATACAATTTCTTGGGGCCAGCCGGGTGGCGCAGCAGTTAAATGCACACTCTCTGCTTCAGCGGCTCGGGGTTCGCAGGTTCGGATCCCAGGTGTGCACCGATGCCCCACTTGTCAAGCCATGCTGTGGCAGTGTCCCATATAAAGTAGAGGAAGATGGGCATGGATGTTAGCCCAGGGCCAATCTTCCTCAGCAAAAAAGAGTAGGATTGGCATCAGACGTTAGCTCAGGGCTGGTCTTTCTCACACACACACACAAAAAATACAATTTCTAAAGGATTGTCAAATGTGTGTCTGAGAACTTTTATTTCCAGTTGTGTTCATTTTATCATTTGAAGGGTTACAGAATCGGAATCTTAAAATGCTAAAATGGGTCCATAAAAACAAGTGTGGAAAATGGATCATGTGTAGTGAATCATTAAGCACACCATATCTTTCACAATATTCACAAATATATGGAGGTTTCAAAGAGTTTTTAATTAATGCTTAATTATATGTTGCAAGATTTCATTCTTTTTTATGTTAAAAGAAATGTCCTAGGACTGCCAATGGTAAATATAGATATTTCAGCTTCCAAGCATATTGTATGTTGGGGGGGTGTTAATAAAAGGAATTTCAATGGATGCAATGACACTTTTCAAATCTAATTACCATTTCTGTGATTACAATGTCCTTATTTTACAGACGAGGGGTCTAGGCATAAAGAATATACAGTTCCAGTTTGGACTGGAAACTTTCAGATCCCACTAGCCAGCTCTACATTTCCCATTGCCTTAGCTCATCAGTTCTAATCCAGTTGGATAGACTCACAGCTGTGTTCATTCCGATTTCACTCTAATTGTGTTTCCATGAAATTACATTGCATGGGTTTTATTACAATCAGGAGGTACCCACTGTCTCGTTAATGGAAACCTGGGTAAAGATCCTAGATCAGTGGTTCTCAACTTGGGTGATTTTGTCTACACCCCAGGATGATTTGGCAAAGTCTAGAGGTATTTTTGATTGTCACAAAAGTGGGGGGGGGGGATGTTACTGGCATCTACTGGGGAGAGGCTAGGGATGCTGTTTAACATATCCAAAGGCACAGGACAGTCCCACCATAGAGAATTAATCAGTCTCATATGTACTGTGCCCTGAAGGGCCCAAGTGCAGTGCTGAAAATGACCAGGTGGTCTCTGCCATCCCAGAGGTTTCAGTATGGAGGAGAGAAGGACAAAAGCATGGAAATAAGATGTGCGAAAGAAAAGACCAAGTGTTACCCTGAAAATAAAGCAGGGGGCTGTGAGGGGGTGATAGTGGAGGACTGATTAGGAGGGTCTGAAAGCCCTCACTGGGGTGACATTTGCTGGGACCAGAATGACAGGAGGGAGCCAGCCCTGCACGAGTCTGGGAGCAGCGTGTCAGGGAGAGAAGCTGCGACTGATGCAAAATCTTGCAGGCAAGAGTGAGTTTGGCCAGAAGAGGTTAGAAAGGTGGCCAGTGCGGCTGGAAGGAGCCTGGGAGGAGAGAACAGGAGCTGGGGTGGAAGGTAGGGCCAGGGCCTGGTGGGCTGTGTCAGTTACCTTTCCCTCTCTGACTTCATTGCCCCAACCTTGCATTTCAAAACTACAAATGTTGACTATCTCACAATTTGTGTGTATCAGCAATCAGGCACGTTTTAGCTGGGCACCTCTGCCTCAATGAGTTTAACAGCTTGGGGCTGTGGCCTCAACTGAGGCTCGACGGGGGGAGGACTGGCCCCCAAGTTCACTCTCAGCCTTCAGGGTTCAGTTTGGACTGAGAGCCTGAGTTCTCTTCTGTCTGTTGGCCTGGGCACTCCCTTGCTTCTCTCCTCGATGGGCCTCCACGTTGGGCAGCCCCAAAACACCAGTATTTGATTCCTCATTTCCAGGGATTCGACAGAGTGAGAGAGAGACACGGAGTAAGAGGAAGTGAGAGACTTTTTTAGTTAAAATCTAGACAAGACATCCCGTCACTTTGGCTGTTATTATGTTCAGAAGCCAGTTACTAACCACTTAGTGGTTCCACGGGGAGGTGTATAACATGGGTGGGGCTTACTGGGTACCACTGTGGAGGCTGTCCACCTCATAGGCCAAGATGAGGCTCTTGGGTCTGATTCTACATAAAGCAGCAAACAATTGAATGGTTTTATGCCACAGTATGGCAATATCTGAATTTCCATTAGTTTCAACCCCCTCATGATGCTGACCTGAAAATGAGGCCAAGTTGGATGTGAGTGTCCCAATATCACATTCCTGGAACCCAGGCCTGTTTTGAGTGGTGTTCTGTGCTGCTTGTCACCCCTCATTATTATTCTTCCATCTCTAAGTTTGGGCCTTAGGTACATGTGACACCAGCCCACAGGGGTAATAGATATTATCTCATATACACTGGGTGACGTCCCTAGGAAGTAGATTCTAGCCTGATCCCCATGGTGCAGGTTTGGAGACTGGGGAGGACCTGAGAGGCACAGTGACTTTCCCAGGATGCAGAACTGGTAAGAAAAAGGAGGTCTGCATTCATCTCTGTCTCCTCAAAGCTAGGACCCTAGTGAGGTTTCCAGGGAGCTGTGGCTAGGGCTGTGTGGGTTCCTTGTGTACAGTTCAGGAGATGACATGGGGGAGGAGGGTGAGCAGCCCGGGGGCAGGGAGCAGCTCTGGGCAAGTCTGATTGAGGGAAGGGGCCCAGGTAATGGAATCTTGAAAAATGACCTCACTTCTTTGGTCACAGACCTCAACAGGTCTTAGAACTCTGGTAATCAGGCACCCACAGACCCCCATCCAGCTCACTTGACTGGCGACGGTCAACAGACAAAGATGTTTAGTTGTTGTGTCCCGATTTTTGGAAGATCTGGGCTCAGAAGAGCCCAGAAAGAGAATCTTTTTCGTCGTTGCCGACGTTGGCTCAGCCCTCATCCCCGATGCCTCTGGGCATCTGGCAGGAGGCAGCGAATGGTAACAACGGGGCAGCCCAGGAAAGGCTAGTGCAGGCCAGGACACAACTGTGATCCCACCTGATCAGCCCCACACCCCTTGACCCTCTTCGTGTGTGTGTGTGTGTGTGTGTGTGTGTGTGTGTGTGTATGTGTCTGTGTGGAGGGGGGAAGGCAGGGCATGAGGGGTGGGTCTTTCCTAGGCAGGAGCTGGTAGTTAGGTGTCGGAAGCCTGGTGGGTTTGTCATGTTCATACCCCAGGTCATGGCTGGCAGCATGAGAAGGTGAGCTCCTCTACTCATATGTTACCGAGCCCTAGAGGTTTCATCTCTTTCCCTCCCTGACCACAGTTCTTTGCAGGGATGCCCCTCTGTGCCTGAACTGAGGAGCAGACTTTCTCTTGGGGGTCGGCCCCAGTGGCAGTGTGCAAGCAGCCCCTGATTCCTTGTGGCCCAGCTCCCGGGCAGTCTTTGCAGAACTCCACTCAGGAGGTCGTCGAGGAGCTGCCCAATGGTTTCAACTCCACCAACTCACTAGACAAGGGGCAGGTGCACGAGGCCACCCGCACCATCCAGTGCTGCTCTGAGATGAGAGCAGGAGCAGAGGGTCTCCACACTCAGGACCTTGAGACACCGGGCTTGG
Source organism: Diceros bicornis minor (assembly GCF_020826845.1). Taxonomy (NCBI): domain Eukaryota; kingdom Metazoa; phylum Chordata; class Mammalia; order Perissodactyla; family Rhinocerotidae; genus Diceros; species Diceros bicornis. The sequence continues at coordinate 34,735,690 of NC_080775.1, forward strand.
ACCAGAACTAGGGCGGGACCAGACTGGGGCTGTCCCTTTTTCAAGCTAAAGGGGATGCACATGCAGGTCACCTTGCCTGGTTCAGAGCTGAGCTGCCGTGACCCTCTTTCCCTTGCCCGGTGTGAGCTTCTGGAGGCCACTGAGGCAGAGCCAGAGGGTAAGGGGGACTGCAGGCTGGGTATTCCCGGAAGGGAAGTGGGATCTTTCCTGTGTTTAGAAGGACACGTGGAAAGTCAGCTATGTGGGTGAACCTTTCCCTTTATCCCGCTGCAGCGCCAGCTGCAGAGCTCCAGCCGGCGGCAGAAGCAGGGCAGTGGACAGTGGTGGAGGTAGAGCTGGCTGCAGCTCCGTCAATACCACCCCCTCTAGCGCTGGAGCCAGCGTCCCCTCCCTCAGCAGTGTTGGAGCTGGAGCAAGGGCCCACGTCGGCTCCAGCAGGAGTGGGAGCTGCTGAGCTGGAGTCACCTGGACCATCACTTCTAGTGGGAAGTCCATCTCCACCTGTGGCCATTAAGGAGGGTGAGAAGAAGCCTAACCTCACGGCCTTCCCTCCTAATCTGGTGGCGGAGCAGTTGACCGTGATGGATGCGGTGAGCAGCTGGGCTCTCAGGGCGGAGGGGCAGGCCTTCCCTCTGCCATCAGTGCCCCAGACCTGATCCGGACTCCTATGACCTGGGCCCAAATCCTGGCACTCCCCCTTACCAACCGTACGACCTGGGTATCTTTCTGAACCCCCAAGGCTTTGCTGTCCACAAGCAGACTGTAGAGGTGGACACTAACAGGACCTGCTGCACAGAGTGGCTGTGCCGGCTCCATGAGGTAGAAGAGACGGAAAGCTGCACGGGGCCTGGCCCATCAGTGGGGGAGGGGAACTCACTGTGTGCAGCCAGGTCCCTGGTGGCCCAACCGGCTGCTCAGGAGGCTCAACAGCCTCAGCATTTATTAGAGACCTGATGTGTACTTCACTACAAGGGAGACAGACAGGGCCTGTGGTTGTAGCTGCCGCAATGGAATGTGCATCAGAGTTGGAGTGGGACTAGAGGGGGGATCAGGGTGGTGGAAGATGCCCCCTTGGGATGAGCCGAGTGGAGCCACCATCTGGAGCTTGGAGTTAGCCAGGACGGGCTGGGTGCAAATGCCCCCTCCCTTCTCTGCCAGTATTGGGTCCTGGGTCATCCTGTGCTGGGTGCCCGCAGTGGACAGAGAAGAAAACCCAGGGACTCTCACAAGGCTCAGACCACATCCTGAGCTTCCTGAGCTCCAGCTCTAAACCATGACCCCTGTGCGGCACTTTGGGGGCGGTAGACACGGAGCTGGGGTGTGGCAGGGCTGGGTGACACTCCCCCTGTTCCCCAGGAGCTCTTCCGGAAGGTGGTGCCCTCTCAGTGCCTGGGCTCCACCTGGGGCAAGAGGAACAAGCCCGGCAATGAGCACCTGGCACCCACCGTCCAGGCCGCCGTCGACCACTTCAGAAGGGTGGTCAGCCTCGTCGTCACCACCTGCCTCGGGGACCCGAGCATGACGGCCCAGGACAGGGCGAGGGTGGTGGAGCACTGGATCCAGGTGGCCCAGGTGTGCTGCGGGAGGCCCAGTGGAGCCCCTCTCTGGAGCCTTGGGAACTGCCTCCACCTTTATCAGCTCCCAGGATTGCAGTGTGTGGTCTAAGCCCCTGCACAGTCCCTAGGCCCTTCCTGCCAGGGGCCCGCTGATCTTGACTCCAGGTCCCAGTGGGAAGATGCTCACTTCCTCCCTGGCTCCTTCCCTGGGTTGAGCTAAAATCCTCCTCCCTGTGAGCGTTACTCTCTGGGTCCTAAATGTGCCCTTCTGGGGCTCCCTGAGCATCTGTCTCATCCAGGAGGGGAGATTTAAACAGAAGGGGACTGAAGCTAGAGCAAGCGGGTCTCCAGCGCCCCACCTCACAGCTCATTCTCTTCCCTTCCCCAGGAGTGCGAGATCCTGAAGAACTTCTCCTCGCTCCGCGCTGTCATCTCTGCTCTGCAGAAAACCTCCATAAGCCACCTGAAGAACACGTGGGCGGATGTTTCCCGGTGGGTAGGCCTCTCTCCATAGGAGGATAAGGGTGGATGGGGGATCTCTCGTATGTCTGCCATTGCCCCCTCAGTCACGTGGGAACTCCTGGGAGGCAGCAAATGCTGGGGACAGGGCCTGGGCCTCGGTGGGGGGTCTCTAAGCCTCCCTGGGTCCTTAGTGAACCAGTTCTGCTTCAGGACTCAGTTTCCCTAAATGCCAGGGTTGAGCCACACTGGAGATTTTCAAGTGTTTATGGCAACAGAACTCTATGCCCAGTTGAAACTGAAAGTGGTCAAAACAGAGGTGCTCTGTAGAACTGGGGAATGGAGACCCCAGTGAACAACAGGAGAGTTCCCTCCCAGTCCCATGAGACCTTAGCGCTCAGAGGAGCCCAGTGAGAACACTCCTCCAGGCAGGTTGCATCTCTTGGGTTTGCAAAGAAAAGGGATTTGCACTCAGACCCCTCACATTATCCCCCAATTTATCCTTCCTTCTTTCCCCTCCCCTCAGGGAGAGCTCTGAAAAACTTAAGGAGCTCTATAGCCATGACAAGTCCTTGAGAAGAGAATTGATGACCAAGGTAGAGTGGAGGCTGGAGGTCTGGAAAGAGAGGAGGGGCGAGGGGGAAAAGGGGACTGGGCAGGCTGTGGTTTTGACAGTTTCTCACTTGAACGTTCTCTGAAACATTCCTGTCTGTCTTGTCCAGATTAACAAGCAGAGGGATCTGTTTGGTCCACGGGTGGGTGGGGTGCCATTTGTGGGCACGAGGCCCTGGTCCTGGGACTCGGTGGTGTTGGCTGGGCTGTTCCAGGAGGATTTGCTGAGCTGGCACCATCAGCAGGTCTCTGGCTTCCAAGCACGTCCATTCTGCTGGATGTAGCTTCTTCCAGGCTGTTGGGTGGTTGGGCTGGGTTTAGCCCTCAGCCTAAACCTGTCCTCAAGAAGCCAGGCCCCTGCCGCTCCTTCTGTCTTCACCATGTCTCCAAGGGGAGGCCACCCTGCCTGCCCCAGGTTCGGGCATGGCAGGGGATTCCCGTGGCCCAGGTGGACAAACAGGCTGCTCAGCCTTGGTTCTGAACGTCTGGACCAGAGACAGATGTGTGTGCATTTTGGGACCGCCCCGAACCCCTAGAGCAGTCACTGGAGCCAACCACAGGAGTCTCACCTGAGTGCCCGGTTGGCAATGACATATGCCCCAGGTGGCTTATGTGAAGCGTCTAGGCAACTGACGGATTCTTAGTGGATCTTTCTGAAAGGACGTTGGGAGCTTCATGTAAACGAGGAAGCAAAGCGTCCTGTCACCCCCTTCCCTGTTGATCGGAGGTGGCACCTCGGGGGTCCAGTTCCTGAGTGGATAAAGAAAGAGTTCATTGCAGGGGAATGTCCTGAGGGCTTTCTTGGGGAGGAGTAGGCTTTGGCACGGCCTCTGTCCCAGCCTGGGGGCCAGACACTCCATGGGACTGGGGCAGGCAAGAGCCACTCAACCGGACTCCCAAGACACCTCGTCTTCTCCATCCACAGCTCGGCCCAGGACCACGCTTTGAGAGCTCAGGGGACAGTACTGTGGTCAGTGGTGGGGCGGGGGTTAGGTGAGGACGTTGGTACAGGGCCTCCGGCTGGGAGGGGCAAGCGGCCTCTCCTCTGTGGGCCCCTGAGCAACTCACTGCCCCTGTTTGGGCCTCTGCCTCTTCATCACGGAAGTGGAGGGATGGTGATTGTGTGGTGCAGGCCTCACAGGGTGGTGATGAGAAAAGAGGGAGGAAAGGAATGTGGGAGCTTTCTGCCTGCTCCACACGGAGGGGTGAGGGTGAGGACAACGATGACAGTCATATGTCACTGAGTCCTCAGGAGAACCTCTGAGGTAGCTGGAGTTCTCACACTTGCCAGATGAGGAAACAGGTTCGGGGAGGCCAGGCCACAGGCCCAAGCTCACACCCAGAGTGCGAGTTGGAGCTGGGTTTGTTATGGAATCACAACACCTTGGAGGATGGAGTGGCACTGGTACCAGTTGACTCGAGTCAGATGTCCAGGGTGGGAGGCCAGTGGTGCTGGAGAGAAATGGGGTGAGGGGAGTATGGCCCGCTGACACTGTCCTCGACCCTGGCAGGAGGGGCCCTCCACGTTTGCCCCCCCGGAGATCAGCCCCCAGAGAGTGCAGGAGAAGCAGCAGCAGCAGGTGAGTGTTCCTGTCGGGAAGGGGCTCTGCCCTCCCAGCTGGAGGCCTCAAATCAAGAGAGGAGGGCCCTTCCTCCTGGTGCCACAGTGTCTGACTCCCCTAGTAGAAGTGACCAGGAGGGGGGCCTGGAAGAGCTGGTGCAGGATGGGTTGTTGTGGGGAGGACTGGGGACCGCATACCCTGTGATTTGCCAAGAGCCGGCCCTGGGAGGTGAGGAGGAGGAGTGTGGGTGTTCTTGGGGTGTGAAGGGAGGAGGAATTGAGGGGAGGCTGCTAAGGGTCCTAGGCTGCTCCCCGTGGGAACCCTGGGGTAGGCCAGGAGGCTGAGGGTGAGGACTTTTCAGGGGAGGGTCTGCAAGGGGACGACTTGAGAGCAAGGGCTCATCTCACCTAAACCCCCATGTGACAGGGTGTCGTCCCCTATCTTGGCACTTTCCTCGGTGACCTGCTGATGCTGCACCTGGCGATGGGTGATTATCTCGAGGTGGGTGAACGTGGGGACCAGGCAGGGAGGACCAGGATCCTGAGCCTTGGTTCCCCAGGCTGGGGAAGCTCAGAGCTGCCTGATGGCACAGCTGCGTGAGGTTTTATCTGAGCTGGACTCAGCCTCTCCCTCCCATGCTGCCCGTGGAGAGAGAGAGGATTCGGGCCCCTCCAAGTCAGGCAGCACGTAAGTGGCTGAGCAGTCCCCTCTGCCTGAGGCCTCAGTCTCCAAGTCTGTCATCAGAGAGGGTTGTGCTGCCAGGTCCCTCAGCCTCACTCCCATGTCCTCCTTCTCTGGAGCCCAGAGCCTAGCCTAGGTCCAAGTCCTGTTTTCTCTGCATGCCCGGCCCCCTCTGGGGACCTGGCAGTCGTGCACCATGAGAAGGGGTGGGCATAGAGGGCTAGTCAGGCTAGGGGGCTCTGTCTGATGGACTCTGGCTGTCTGCCTTCCAGGGGAATGAGATCAATCTTCAGAAAAGGACTGAGGTGAGCAGCTGTGGCACTCCCTGCAGGGGAGGGGAAGGAGGTGGAAATCAGAGACCCTCTGGCCAGAACAGTCCCTGGCTCCACCCCCCTGTATCTTACATTGAGTGGAAGAGTTTGATAACAGAGAAGAGGGAGACCCATCCAATTGGCGGGTGGGTTGAGGGGAGGACGGCGTCAAGGAAAACTTCCTGGAGGAGGGGCTGATTATTCCCCTTCTGAGAACAGGTAGAGCCTGGATGGAACTGGAGGGAAGGAGGGTTTCCAGGACTGGTCCCCTGCCCCACTTCTCACCCCCCACAAGGCCCCTGCAGCATCCCCCACCCAGGACCTGTCTGCATCCTCTCCTTTCCTCTGGTCCCAGGAATACCGAGTCATGAGGGAGATCCTGCTGCTCCAGGTGGCCGCAAAGAATTACAACCTAGAGCCCGAGGAGCGATTTGGGGCCTGGTTCCAGGACATGCAGCTGCTCAACGAGAATGATAGGTGAGGCCGGGCAGGAGTTGGCTGAGGGCAGAGGTGGACTCTCCCTGTTGGCCAGTCCAGAGAGCCTGTCTCCTTGGCCCCCCGGTCAGCCCCAGGCCTTATCGTGTTGCGACCTCTGGGACACCCAGACTCCAGCTGCTGGGCAGGCAGTGGGGGGACACATGAGCTGTGGCTCCTGGTAGGCTCACAGGTGCCTCTCTGTCCTGGAGCTACAGCCTGTCCTGCCAGCTAGAGCCCCAGGCCTAGTTGGCCAGCAGAATACTCAAGGCCAAGAAGAACCGGCCATCATCAAGGTCAGCGGTGAGTGAGTGTCTGGGCCGGGGTGACTGACTCCTAGGGGTTCAGTAAAGCTTCGGGCTAAGCGTACCCTTTGGGAGTCGGACAGCTGGCACTGGGATCCCAGCTCCACTACTGAGCAGTCCTGTGACTGGGGTGACTCTCTTCAGCTTCCTGAGACTCTGTTTCCTCCTCTGTGAAATAGGTGATACTAAATGATCGCTCATGTGACAGGGACAAATGGGGTACTGGTGGCTGACAGCACTGAGCACAGGGACTGGAGCACCCAGTGCAGTGGGGACAGGGTGCGGCGCCATGATTCTGAGGGAGACCTCCCAAGATAACCCGACTCTTCTACTCAGCCCCCAGGCCCCAACACCCAGCCCCGTACCAGTGGCCAATCACAGCCGCATCCTCAGCAGCGGGGACACAGCTGGGATGCTTGCAATGCACCGGGCCGGCTCCTCCCACCTGACGCGTAGGGGAGCATTGCAAGCTGATTCCTGGGGCCCCGTGAAGCCCAAGAGAGCGGGGACGACCCCACATCAGCTCCCTGACATGTCTACCCCAGCATCTAGTCACCCATTGGGGAGGGACAGTAGTTATGTGTTGTAAATAATAAATGCCATATTTGAATATTATATTAAAGTCCTGTTCCCTTTATAGCCTGGGAGTTGTGGTGTGGTTCTGTCGCTTTCTGTAGGCATGTAAGGGAGACATAGAATCTCACATTTCTCCTTGAATCAAGAACTCTTCTGGGTCATCAGCTTATTGTATGTAGGAGAAGGGAGAAGGGCCAGCCCCTTCCCTGGCCAGTGGGGACACACCCAAGTCCCCCTAAGTCAGAGGACAAGTTCATTTCAGTATCATTCAGCTGCTCCAGGAGCAGACACGGCCCGCTGCCCGTTCTCTTGGGATTTAAAGGCTGAAGGTACTTTCACAGGCAGAGCAACAACCACTGAAATGTGGGTGTCTTTAAAACAGCACTACCCAGGACCATGTCGTGCCACAGGCAGGGGCTGCCTTTCTACATTCTGGAGGAAGAGGGAATAGTTTCTGCTTCTCTCATTGAGGTTTCTTTTGATCACATTTTAGGAACTTGTAGTTTTCTAGTTCAACCTCTGGAATTGCATCAGCTGTAAGTGGGGAAAACAATGTAAAAAGATCAAAACGTGCACGGGGAGAGGACAAGGCCCGAGGAAGGTCATTTGCAAATGGTCTACAGGCAGGCAGGACTTTCCCTCCTCAGGCCCCTCTAGGGGCTCCGTGTTCACCCCTGACCTAGATTTGAATCCTCCTGGGATCCTTGTCCAGGTCTCTGACTTCCTTTTCCTGCTTGTTTTGTATGCAGGGGGAAATATTGTGACGCAGCTTTTAAAGCTACTGCTGGGCCTTGTTCCATAAACATGACTGCTCTGGGAACTAGGATTTTCAGCACCCCTGCCTTCCTTATGCAATACCCTTTAGGGCAGAAATTCCCGAGAAGGCCTCCAGCCTCTCTCTCAGGTTCATCCTTGCTCCTCCTCCCTGGCTTGGCCTGATGGGTCACAGGTGAGCTCTGCTTTGCCAGGATAAGGGACCATAATCCTGGCCAATGAGTGACCCCACACTGTCCCTTGCTGTCCAGGGTGACTTCTGAGCCCATGTCATTCTGAGGTCCATGGTCTCGGACAATCCTCCAGTTTACACAGTCATTGTTGGTGTTACCAACTTGTCCAAAGGGGCAATTGGGCCCGAGCCCTTAAAGTGTGTCACCCCTGGGTGGCTGTGTTTTTTTCCCATCTTGTGCTGTGGTTACATCACAACCACCTGTGAGGGTATGACCCTTCCCTGTTGGGAGCTTTGAAAGATGAGGCATTAGAGGGGTGTGGGGGGGTCCAGCAGGGAATGCCACGGAACTGATGATCCATGGATGTGCATGAACACAGCCTTACCAATTAAAATACTGAAATGCTTCCCATCTCGTGGTGAACAGACACTGCTCTGAGCTTACCCCGAGAACCCACCCCATGACCAGGAGCTTTCATGCACTTTTTCTTTATTTTTTTTTTGTGAGGAAGATCAGCCCTGAGCTAACCACGATGCTAATCCTCCTCTTTTTGCTGAGGAAGACCGGCTCTGAGCTAACATCTATTGCCAATCCTCCTCCTTTTTTTTCCCCCCCAATGCCCCCGTAGATAGTTGTATGTCATAGTTGCACATCTTTCTAGTTGCTGTATGTGGGATGAGGCCTCAGCATGGCCGGAGAAGCGGTGCGTCGGTGCGCGCCCGGGATCCGAACCTGGGCCACCAGTGGCGGAACGCGCGCACTTAACTGCTAAGCCAAGGGGCCGGCCCCAACCAGGAGCTTTCAAAGGGTTACAATGCAGCATTTTGAACCTCATCCCTTGGGGACACCCTGTAAGACAAAGGCCAGATGAATCGCTTGGCACTTGTGAGTTATTCTCTCCTTTCTGATGGCTGCGAGTGTCACCCAGACACACAGGCTGGACTCTGCCAGGGAGACCTTCTCAGGACAGCCAGAAGCTGAGGATGAGTGCTGGTTCCCAGCATCCCAGGCCCTTCCTGACATGGGACAGCCATGCAACAAAGAACAGAAACATGCAGATCTAGAAGTAGATACCTTATTTGAGAACATAGACATAAAAGCGCTTTTGAAATAGTATTTTGGAATCTATTGGAATATTACACAAAAGGATTATCCACTTTAAGTAGGTTTTACCCTGACTGTGAGGGCAAAACCCGACTCATCCCATGACATTGATAACTCCCTGCTGACTTTAAAGTACAAATAAATAATGTACATAGTGAAGGAAAAGGAGAGAACAGCATGAAAAAGAAAGATCTCCCTTCTCTCCTCACCTGAAACCCAACCTCTCACCTCAGAAAGAAACTGCTGTCTATATTTTCTATGTCACACAGCAGAGTTTAATGAAAGAAAAGTATTGGTATATTTTAAAGTTTCAAGAGCTCAAAGCAAGGAAATATTAGGGACGCTGCCAAGAGATCTCACTGAGGTGCCTGCTCCATTTCATCTGCTGTCAGGACGTCCTCCTTGGCCCCTCACTTTCTCTGCCTCGCTAGCAAGTCTGTCTGCCATCAGTGCTATCACCAGTCTCTCTCCTGTGCTCCTCACTGCCCTTTCCTCCTTCCTGATACCTTCCTCAGTCACCAGAAATTGTTGGCAGTGGAGCTGTGAAATGCCCAAATCAGCTCCTGGAATCATCCCTGCCAAATCTGAAGACCGGCAGGAGTGGGCATGGGACCTGGAGTGCAGACCACCTGCGAGCACACCTGGCAGGGATTCATTCACCTGTGTGACTAGGTGCAAGTTTTTGCAACGCTTTGGCAAGATTGAAAGGACTTACCAGTTGTCCTGCACTGCTGCAGGCCTGGAGTCCTTGCGGTCTCTCGGGCCAGCAGACCTGGTGGGGCTGGTCCAAGGTGTCCTCCCAGAGGCCCGTCATTGCCAGGATGGGATGGGATTCTAGTAACCGGCCTCTTGAATATGTCACTGGACATCCTCAAAGGGATGGCGATGCTTAAACCAGGCTTTGGTTTGGACTGGTTCCCACAGTCATGCTGCTTCCTCTGTGAAGATGTGACTATCATCCTTCTTATCATCCTTCTTTTCCTCTTACCCTACAAAAATAAATCATGAAACTGGGTCAAATGATAAAGGAAGCCTGCCCTTTTAGGACAATTATCCTGGCTGTTTTGTACTTCCCACCCCCATCCTCTGGGGATAGATCTGACCTGTGTCCTGGGATGTCATCAGGCAGATTTGCATCAAGAACAGAAAGCTCAAGGTCAAAACTCAAGGCTCCTCCAGATCATTTCCCCCCTCCATCCTGTTAACACGCCCTCCTTGTTTGAGTGTTAGTCTATTCTCTTCTTATTCTTGTCACTCTCAACCGCACAAGTCCGGGCACTCCCTCTCAGGACAGTCGGTCCCCAGTCCTTTACTAAATCCCAAATCCTACCATTTCTGTGTTTTCTGACTACTCATTTGCTTAATCCATTGACCACTCGGTGTTCATAGCAGTTAAATCAATAGTGACATTATCGACCAGCCCCTGTTAGCGACTTACTCCCACATCCCAGATGTTCACATAATCCAAATGGTGATGTTCAAAAGTAACTAATTCAGAAAACATATTCACCCACCACAATTTCCTGATCTCTAATATTTTTATTCAAACACTCATGCAGTAGATACCTGTGCCTCAAGATCAGAAGTAATGCCAGAGCACCAATCCTCACCTTAAATTTCTCCTACACCTATCAATCCTGGATTGCATGGACTATGATCTCAATAATTTCCTTGGAATAATAAAAAATTCCTTACCACTCATTTATGTTGTAAACCTCCAAACTCAGAAGATCTCGATTATCTGCCATGCTGTAGCTACTGCTGGTCTTACAAAAAGCTGAAGAAAAAGCACGAAACATGATCTTTTGGTACCCCTGTAAATACAAAACCATCTGCATCAACTGGGAAGCATCCACAATGCCTGGAAATTTTGTTCTCTTTTTTTGTGTTGGCTCAATAGCAAAAAGACATATCAATTTAAAAAACGGGCAAGGGACCAGAATAGACTTTTTCCAGTGAAGACATACAAGTGGCCAACAGGTGTATGAAAAGGTGTTTGGCATCACTAATCATCAGGGAATGCAAATCAAAACCACAATGAGCTATCGCTTCACACCTGTTAAGATGGCAATTATCAAAATAACTAAAGATGACAAATGTTGGTGACGATGTGGAGAAAAGGAACCCTTGTGGGAATGTAAACTAGTACAGCCATTATGGAAAACAGTATGGAGGTTCTTCCAAAAATTAATACTAGCATGTGATCCAGCAATCCCACTTCTCGTATATACCCACAGGAATTGAAATCAGGGTCTTGAAGAGATACCTGCACTCTAATGTTCATTGCAGCTAATTCACAATAGCCAAGATACGGAAGTAACCATATCTAAGTGTCACTGATGGATGAATGGATAAAGAAATGGAATATTAGTCAACCTTGAAAAAAGAAGGAATTCTTGCCATTTTTGACAACATGGATGGACCTAGAAGACATTATGCTAAGTGAAGTAAGGCAGACAGAGAAAGGCAAATACTCATTGATATGTGGAATCTTAAATAGTCAAACTCATACAAGCAGAGGTTAGAATGGTGGTTGCCAGGGGCTGGGGGATGGAGAAATGGGGAGCTGATGGTCAAAGGATACAAAGTTTCAGTTATCAAGATAAATAAGTTCTGGAGATCTAGGATACGGCACAGTGCCTACAGCTAACAAGACTGTATTGCACACATCACATTTGCTAATAGAGTAGATATTATGTTAAGAGTTCCTACCAAAGAATAATAGTAATAAAGGAGGTGAGAGAAAACTTTGGGAGGTGATGGATATGTCTGTGGCCTTGACGGTGGTGACAGTCTCAAGGGTGTATACTTATGTCCAAATTCATCAAGCTGTATATGGAAAAGTATGACACCATTGTTGATTCTTCTGCACCTTGAAATATACCATGATCTCATCACAAGAGAAAAAAAATTATAACTGTGTATGGGGACGGATGTTAACTGGACTTATTATGGTGATCATTTCAACATATGTACAAACATTGAATCATCATGTTGTACCCCTGAAACTAATATAATGTTGTATGTCAACTTTACCTCAATAAAAAAAACACAACAGACAAAACCATTTGAATATTGTAAATGAGTTCAGTGAATCCCTGAAACTGCCCCATTCCTATATGAGAGTTACAGGAAGCAGAGAGGATGAAGGAAGATGGAAGAAAGTTGTACAAAACAGTATTCAAATTAAAATCATTTAAGTTGCTATCAGCTCCTTGTGGCAGAGTTCTGTGAGCACTGATCTTCTTTCACATTTTTCCTGGAAAAGCATACTTTCACATCCAACCCATAATAGTTTCATCGTTGGCTCTCATAAGAAAATTTCAACTTAATAAATAAAACCAAAAGCATCCCTTATGTGTGAATAAAGTTAGTGAACTTTACAGAGAAAAGAGCATATTTGCACAATCTCAATAAAGGAAACAGAAGAACTGAATGATGATCGATTCACATTCAAGCTTATCTTTGAAAGCCAGCAAGACCAGGTTATCTTTTCAAGGATGTGTGTAGAGCTGTCAGCCTTGGAAGATACAAATAGTGGCCTCCTCTGGAGCAAAGGGCAGGCTCGCTTACTGCCCAGTATAATAAAACTAACACCCCCCCGGGGCAAAGGTCAGCAGACTTCCTGCCCGTTATCAAAGATTTGAGTTCCTTCAGCTCTGAGTTCTTGCAGCCCTCTGCATGTCACCTCGCCCACTGTGTATCACCCTGTAGGAAGTGGGATTTAGTGAAATGGTGCAAATGCTGATACTCTGGCCACTGCCATTGCTGTGTCATTAAGTCCTTTGTCTCTGACCCATGGGTCTCATGTCTTTTGACAGCATCTATAAGACCATGGTAGGCTAACTTATTTGTTTGCAGGTAAGGGAAAATATCAGGCCTTTACAGTTCCTGACAAGCCCTTAAAGTAACTAGTAGTCTTAGGGACAGAGAGCTATCCAGAACTTATGCATGGGTGGTCTTCATAGAAGACTTCATAAGTCTCTGAAACTTCAGTAAGTCTCTCTGACCTCTTTTATTTCGACCCCAAGTAGAAGGAAAGGCACCAAGCTATTACAGACCTAGGGCTTGTGCAAGCCACCTAGAGACCTAGTGACCAGAAACTTCCCATGGGGAGCAAAGACAGATGGGCATATTTCCAAAATGGACCCATGTGCCTGTCATCCACCAGATAGTACATTATCTTAATTTATGATGATTTGATTAAAATCTTGTGATGGGCCAAAGATACACTTCTAAGAGGAGTGAGGCACATGGCAGTTGTAAGCAGATTAACACATTTGATGAATATCCAACTCTGAACTAAACTTAGTGTTCTAATCAATTAAAAGGTACAACAAATTTAATTAGGTCAATTAAATGATATTTAATGGTCTACCTGCCTATTACCCTGTAATAATGAACAAGCAGCTAATATAAATAACTACAATTGGTCTTTAAAATATGATAGTCAAGACTGTTTGAGATAAGCTGGAGAGAAGGAAGGGGAGAAATAGATAAAAGTTAGCTGCTCTGAAGCCACTCTCAAGACCCCTGGATCTACATGCAACCCAGGAGATCGAGGCAGATGGCTGTGTGCCTAGATCCTCCTGCACTGTGCTTCTCAGGGATGTCACGGGGCTGAAGCAGCTTCCTGAATCGTGTTTACACATCCATGTGTACAATACCCCTGACCATGGGGGTGAACCACCATTCAATCCTCCCTTACACCCCTCTAATTAAAAATTAGATTTCAGAATCATTGTATCATTACATGATAATTTATTCTCCAAACCTGTAGGAGGCCAAGCTAAAAGAAAATCAAATTTCAATGGCTTATTTACTTTGAAGGACCAAGATGTTCTTTCACACTTGGAATCCGGATTAGAGGATAAATCCATCAAATCAATGGAAACAACTTAAGAAATGGACAGAGGGATATTTCATTCATATATACACAGTTTGCACTGTGGCAAAAATAGAGTTATATTTTAAAAAATTAGAATTTTTGGAAATTTTATTGATATTAAAGACTTTGTTCTGCTTCTACTCTCTTTGGTTTACCAAATCAAACTCACTCTTTAATGGGCATTTCTAGCATTGAGTGCTAATAACAGCAGCTTTTTTAAATTCTTAAATTTCCCAGGTCAAAGACCAAGGGCAGAGGTCGTCGAGAGGTCAAGTCTAATCTACCTATGGATGTGGCAGCCTTAACTATGGATGTTCCAGCCAGACATTGCCAGCAGAGCCGCATCTCATCACCCACAGGTGAGTTTTTACTAGTAATCACAGATACTTGAGGCTATAAAAGGAAATTCTTTATTAAGAACTGAAGTTATGGATTCCTATCTTGGGTTCATTACTTTGAATTTTTGACCCAAATCATATATATCGATTAGACCATGTTCAATTCTATGATCATTAGAAGATGCAGCCTACAGCTGAAGAGAAACAGATACAACACCAATATTTTATCCTCTCTGAAGCCCAAGTGAGAGCCCCTGGAGTCAGAAGTTTTCAAGACAAGAAAAAGTCATCCTTCTTCGGAACAGAAAGAGTAGAGGCTAGTCAAACATTCAACTTTAAATTGTTAACATGACTTGTTAGAATGTGATGGAGCAAGCAGAATACCTTCTAAGTTTCATGATTTTTCTCCAGAATACTGAGATGGATGACCTTGAAGGCCAGTTTCCCCATTAATGTCTTTATTCAGTGAAAAAATTAATTTCCCTATAAATTAATTCCCATAAAAATGTTGAAACTATCATAGTCTCTGACTAAAAGGAAATAAAACAAATTGAGCAGTTGAATAGCAGTGTAATAAATTCCATACAAGTATCTTACTGCAGCATTATGTATAATAGTGAAACTGGATGTAATCCCAACTCTACCAAAGAAGAAATAAACAGATCATGGTATTCCTGTTCTTTGGAGTACCTCTAAAACATCTAAAAAGCTAAGTTAGAGTGACGTGCACTGATAAGGAGAGATGTCTATGATATATGGTTTGAGAAATAGTAAATTGCAAAATGATGTAGTTATGTAATTTATGTTAAAAAAAACTTTGTGTATTTATAAATTCATAGGAAATGTCCAGAAGAATAAGCCGCAACCTCTTAACAATAGTTCCTTCTGACTAGATGAGTGAGTTTGCAGGGAAGGGGATGGAAGGGGAAGGTTTCACTTTACTCTACATAGATCTGTGTAATTTGACTTTTTTTACAGTATGTATTTCTTTCATAATTAGAAAAATGAGTGTTGTGACCGTTTGGTGCAGGGCAACAGTATTATGTTCACCAGTCTCTGTACTGTATGTTACTGCACAGCACGGACTGTAGGAGAAAGCCCAGAGGAGCAATGAAGACAAAGAAGACATGACACCTGCAAAAAGTCAGTGGAGTATTTCTACATAACAAACCTTCCAGGTGAGTGACGGTCAGTATCTTCCACTGCTCCAGCTCTCACAATAAACCTAGAAGCTGCCCAGGGTAAGCCTGAGGACCACGCCCCGCTAGTCCACTCCCCGCCCAGGGCCTGTGTGTGCAGGGTGACTTCCATCAAGCAGACAATGGACTCAGGATGGGGCCTGTGCCTTTGGAGAGGCTGGCAGAGAGGCGCAAAGTGGAACACCAAGTGCACACACCTGAGAGGCAGAGTTCCAGGTGGAGACTCAAAATGTACCAAGAAACTGTGTGAAGTAAAGGAAGCTACTCGACCTCTCTGAACCTCAGTGTCCTCCCCTGTAAAATGGGTGTCACAGGCCTACTACACAGAGCTGTTGGGAAAGATACATAAAAGTGCCTGTGACAGCCAGTGTCCACATTATTAACAAAGTCGTATCCGACTTCAGAATAATCAATGAAAAGAATAATCTTGATGAGACCAAAGATGAGATGCCCAGCTTCGTAAGCAGCCCCAGCAGCATGAGAATGAGAGGACCTCTGAGTAAGCAGGGTTCTTCACAGCTCCACTGGAAAGGACGAACGCGGGCTACAACAGTATAAGTGGGTGTTGTGTAGTGACTCGTTTAGAGATCGTGGGTCCCTAAAGACACTGTCAAATACAGTTACACACAGTGGCTCCTAGGAAACAACTACAAAGCAATCAATGCAACAGACAGGAATGGGAAGGGGGTGAGCAGAGGAGGGTCAGAGGCACAAAATATGATGGAAGACACTGAACCACGACGAGCGCCCAGCTCTCAACAGCTGCTGTGGTTGTGCCAGGAGATCAAACGTCTGAGACAGCCATTGTGGGGACTGCCGGGAGCACAGTGGTCACTGCAGCCACACCCCAACAGCAGTGCATCAGAGCACACAGAGCCCGAGACTTTCCTCTCCATTAATCCTTGTTTCAAGATGATGAATAGCTTCATGTTACAATGTCTCCTTCCAACCCTTGTGGACCAGCGTCATCAGAACCCCCTGAAGAGGGCACAGGCCAGAGTAGGATGGAACACTGGGGGCTGGGGGAGCGGCACTACACCTGACCACATGGACTATCAGTTGGGCCTATTGAACACGAGAGAAGAACCCGAGGATGTGGTCTAATGAGACTTCCCCGTCTTGCCACATTCAGAGACACTACAGAGTTTCTTGTCCTTTCTTTACAAAAATATTAAGGAATTCATGTGTCATTAATTCATAAAGAGGCAAATTCTTGACAAAGTGAGAGAGTCCAGTTTCCATGACCAGGTTTTTCAGTTGTTTTGATAATATCCCACATTCAGGAATCGGAAATGTAACCTACTGGGACATGTAATATAAACAAGGACTTTTTTCATGTAGATCAATGCCCAGATTTTTAGAGACGACATAAATCATGAAAGCTGCTAACCATTCCTCCACAGCTTTCAATAAAACTTTTAAGTTAGTTTACTGATCTCAGGAAAAGAGAATTTGGCAATTCAAGTTTTTTGATTCTGCATTCAAGCGTACAGTACGGCCAAGAGAATGAGCAGAAAAAAATTAACAGGAAGGTCTTGCTTGCATTTTATCTTTTGCAAATAAGCAAGATATTTTATGCTGTTCCTTTCACTACTCTAATCAATTTTTAAAGAAATATGGTACAACTGACTATCCCTAGGTGTGTTTATCCTGGAACCTTGCCAGAATCCAAAGCAGAGATGTTAAAGCTGACGGGTTTCAACTGCTGCCTAGGTGCTGTCTACTTTGAACATCCCTCTCCCAAAGCTGGACCACTGGTCTCTTCCTGAGGGATCAGAGTCACCACCTGTGTCCCTGAGAGACTGGCCACTCACGCCTGGGCTGAGATTAGGTGATCAATCTAAAGGGCAAAATACTTAAGCTATTATCATCTTAAGGTTGCTGTTTCGGAGGCCTCTGCACTGGAATGGGTTGGTGAAAACAGCCTACTAGATACTTGCCTGGGAATTGGGCCGTTCTCCTCTGCTCTCAGTGGCTCCTGGGGAAACAAATCATTAACGTCAGAGATGCCTCAACTTCCACATCTGCGAAAAAGGCAAGCAACAGCCAATGTTACCACCCTGCAAAGCTCTTAAGTTGTGCTTGCAAGAGGGGCCACAGCAGCGAATTTCTCCCAGAAGCTGATGAAATGATGGCACTTTGGCTGGAGAAGGCAGAGGGCAGCAGGCAAAGTGGAAAGTTTGGGGATGTCAAACCAGTTCCCATAAGCAGTTTAGAGAAGCACCTGGCCCTGGACTAGGTAGGAGGCTGTGGAAAGACCCACAGGCATGCAGGTGGGAGGAAGAATCAAGCAGAGGAGGGAGTAGGTGGGGAAGAGGCGCGAGCCCCGCTTCAATTTTGGACAAAAGCAGTTGCACGCTGCAGGCCCTCGGCTGCCCATGCAGCCACCACACCCTCCTAACTCCCTGGTCCCGGTGGGCCCGTCACATCCCTCCGGGACTCAGTCCACGTGGAGCGGTGCAGGACCAGAGTCCTGAGCCAACGGCGGTTTGGCCCTCGGCCAAGCGCACACCGCCCTGCTCCTCCCCCCAGGACTAGGCTCCGCCCCGTGCCCAGAGCATCCTGGGAGTTGTAGTCCTGCAGCCCTGCAGGCTGCCGGCTGTGAGCGGTTAAGAGACAACAGGTGCGGTCCCAGCATGTGCAGCGCGGGGCCCCGCCTCCCGCGACTTCGCCCCTTCTCTCCACCACGCCCACTTTCCACGCCCTGCCCCGCCCCCCCGGGCCGGGCTGCGCACGTTGAGGCTGGCGCCCAGGTGGGGCTAACCAGCCTAGTGGAAGCCCACGTAGAAACTCCCTGGCCGGTCTGTGAAAGGTAAGTTCACGACCTAAAATGGAAATCCTGGGTGCCTGGGAACCTGGATCTTGCCTTCTCAAAGCCACCCGTCCCGCCATCCCCTCCATCCCTCTGGCTGCCAAGATCCTCCCTCTGGACCCCGTGGTCAGGGTCGCTGCAGAGCGCCTCTTGGAGCCTGCCCGCCTGATGGGCCCATACCTTGGTCAGGCCTCTTAGCCATGACATTCATTTATTTGCTGTTGTTTTCCTAGTTTCCTAAAATGGAAGCTTAGATTATTGATTTTAGATCTTTCCTGTTGTCTAATACATGCATTCAATGTTACAGATGTCCATCTTAGCCCACCTTTGGCTGCATCCCACACATTTTGATAAGCTGCGTTTTAATTTTTATTTATTCAAAACATTGTAAAACTTTTCTTGAAATTTCTTCTTTGACTTGTGTTATTTATGTGGGGGGGGGTTTGTGGGGGGGGGTCGCAGAGGTCAGCAAACTTTCTGGAAAGGGCCAAAGAGTAAATATTTTAGGTTCGAGAGTGATGTGGTCTCTGTCTTTACCACCCAGCTCTGACACTAGCACAACAGCAGCCATAGAGAATATTTAAATGAAGGAGCATAGCTGTGTTCCTCTAAAACGTTATTTAGGGATGCTGAAATAGTCTTCCTCTTTTGCTTTTTTCTCCCAACTATTTAAAACTGTAAAAACCATTCTTAGCTTGGGGCCATACAAAAACAGGCGGCAGGCCAGATTTGGCACTGGGCAGAATGTAGTTTGAGAGAAAAAAAAAAAAAACTCTGTTGTTTAATCTCCAAGTATTTTGGGATTTTCCGGCTATCTTTCTTTTATTGATTTTTAGTTTAATTCCATTGCAGTCGGAGAGCAAATATTGCATGATTTCTACTCTTTTAAATTTCTTCAGGGTATGTTTTATAGTGTCTATCCTGGTCAGTGTCCTAGGTGAGTTGAGAAGAATGTGTAATCTGTTGTTACTGGAGGACTTAGTCCATAGATGTCAACTGTGTCCAGTTGCTGTCCATGTTGCTGTTGATCCAGCTGTGTCCTCACTGCCTTCTTCCTGCTGGATCTGTCCATTTCTGTTAGAGGTGTGCTCAAGTTTTCAACTATGATACTGGACTCATCTATTTCTCTTTGCAGTTCTATCAGGTTTTGCCTCACCTTGTTGTCAGGCATGTACCCATTTAGGCTATCCACGTCTTCTTTGAGCATGGACCACTTTATCATTACATAATGCTCCCCTTTATCCCTGATAGATTTCCTTGCTCTGAAGTCTACTCTGTCTGAAACTAATATAGCTACTCCTACTTTCCTTTGATTAGTGTTAGCATGGTATATCTTTCTCCATACCTTTACTTTTAATCTATATGTGTCTTTATATTTAAAGTGGGTTTCTTGTAGACAACATATAGTTGGGTCTTGTTTTTTGATCCACTCTGACAATCTCTGTCTTTTAATTAGTGTATTTTGACCATTGACATTTACAATGATTATTGATATGGTTGGATTAATACCTGTCATATTTGTTACCATTTTCTATTTGTTGCCCTTGTTTTTTGTTCCTATTTTCATATTTCACACTTTTTCTGACTTGTGGTTTTAATTGAGCATTTTATGAGATTCCATTTTCTCTTATTTCTTAGCATATCAATTATATATATTTTTTAAACACTTTAGTGGTGCTGTAGTGTTTGCTTTATACATTTACAACTAATCTAAGTCCGTGTTCAAATAACACTATAATGTTAGACAGGTAGTGCAAATACCTTATAACAACAAATATTCCTAATTCCTTCCTCCTGTCTTTTGTATCATTGTTGTCATTCATTTCATTTGTACATAAGCACACATAAATGTTTATGCATACATAATAAAATGCATTGTTGCTATTATTGCTTTGAACAAACTTCCATCTGTTAGTTGAATTAAGAATAAGAAAAATAAAAGTTTTTATTTTACTTTCACTTATTTCTTGTCTGATGCTCTTCTTTTTTTAAACGTAGATTCAAGTTTCTGATCTATATCATTTTGCTTCTCGCTGAAGAACTTCTTTTAACATTTCTTACAAGGCAGATATACTGGTAACAAATTGCCTCACTGTTTGTTTGTCTGAGAAGGTCTTTATTTTTCCTTCACTTTTAAAGGATAATTTCATAGATTACAAAATTCTGGGTTGGTGGGGTTTTCTCTTTAAACACTGAATATTTCACTCCACTCTCTTCTTGCTTGCATGATTTCTGAGGAGAAATAAGATATAATTCTTATCTTTGCTCCTCATGATGTAAGGTTTTTTTTTCCTCTGGCTTCTTTCAAGATTTTTTTCTCTTATTTTTTATTTTCTGAAGTTTAATATGATATGCCTCGGTGTAGCTTTTGCCAAATGGTGTTCCCTGAGCTTCCTGGATCTATGCTTTGGTGTCTGACATTAATTTGGGGGAAATTCTCAGTCATTATTGCTTCAAATATTGTCATTATTGCTTCAGATATTGCTTCTGTTTCTTTCTCTCTCTCTTCTCCTTATGATATTCCCATATGTGTGTGTTACTCCTTTTGTTGTCCCACAGTTCTAGGATGTTCTGGGGTTTTTTTCATTATTTTTTTCTTTTATTTTCAGTTTTAGAAGTTTCTATTGTTATATGCTCAAGCTCGGAGAATCTTTCCTCAGCTTCGTCCAATTTACTAACGAGCCCATCCAAGGCATTCTTCATTTCTGTTATAGTTTTTGACTAGCACTTATGTGTTTTTTTTTTTTTTAGAATTTCCATCTTTCTGCTTACATTATCCATCTGTTCTTGCAGCTTGTCTACTTTTTCCATTAAAGCCTTCAGCATATTTATCATAGTCTTTTTTGTCATTTCCAGGTTTGAAAATTCCAACATTCCTGCTGTATCTGACTCTGATTCTGATGCTTGTTCATTCTGTTCAAACTGTTTTTTGCCTTTTAGCATGCCTTGTAATGTTTTGTTTAGAGGTGGACGTGATATACTGGGTAAAAGGAACTGCTGTAAATAGGCCATTAATACTGTGGTGGTAAGGTGTTGAGGAGAGGGGAGGTATTCTACAGCAACATGACTAGGGTCTCAGTCCTGCGGAGCACCCGCTCCCTTGGACTGTGAAGTTTACCAGTGCTTCTGAGGGCTTCTTCCTCGTCCTCAGGCAGGACAGGAGGGCTAAAGGGGGCTGGAGTTGGGTGTCTTCCTTCCCCTACATGGAACGCTAGAACTAGCTGAAAATGGATATTTCCCTTCCTCCAGGTATGTTAGGCTCGGATCAAACAGCATCAGGTTAGTCTCTGGTTAAAGAGTTTAGAACAGAATGCTCTGGCATTTTTCAAAATGTATACTTTTCCCGTCCCGCTGCCAGAAGCATGAGTGTTTTTCCTCCAGTATTCACTGTGGGAACCTGGTAGAGCCCCTGGAGATAAAACTCACAAAAGCATGGGCCCCTCTATGGCCGGGTTCCCCTGGAGTTTTTAACTTTCATACTTGTCCTCACTAAGCCTCCAGCAAATTGTCCATTTCTGCTCAGGTTTTCATACTGGTTCCCAGTGAGAGTTTGCTTGTGGATTTCTACTCCAGTAAGTTGTGATTCGCTGTATGTGTCTGTTTGTTTCTCCAATCTTGGGGCCAGTGGTTTCCCTGTGACCTCACTTCTTTGATAATCTAAGAAGGGTGGTTGTTTTTCATTTTGTTCAGCTCTTTACTTGTTAGCATAGAATGGCAACTTCTAAGCTCCTTAGATGTCAGACCAGGAACCAGAAGTACCTCATTTCATTTTATGTATCTTCTCTAGGTAATTTCTTTGTGGTTACCGTAGGGATTGTATAAAACATCTTAAAGTTATAACAACCTATTTTAAACTGATAACTTCAATAAGTTGCAAAACTCTACTCCTTTACCTCTCTATCCTCATCCATTTTATGTTATGGATGTCACAAATTACATCTTTTTATATTTTGTTTCCATTAACAAAGATTTGTAGTTATTTTTTATGCTTTTGTCTTTTACATTCTATACAAGAAGTACAAGTGGTTTACACACCAACAGTACAATACTATAGGATTCTATATCTGTTCATATATTTATCTCTACCAGGGAATTTTATATTTTCATATGGTTTCATGTTGCTGTCTAGTGTCCTTTCATTGCAACTTAAAGGACTCCCTTTAGCGTTTCTTGTAGAGCAAATTTAGTGGTGATGAACTCCCTCAGCTTTTGTTTATCTGGAAACACCTTAATTTCTCCTTCAGTTTTGAAGGGCAGTTTTGCTAAATATTTTATTCTTGGCTGGTAGTTTTTTTCTTTCAGTACTTTGAATATATCTTCCCAGTCCCTGCTGGCTTGAAAGGTTTCTGCTGAGAAATCCACTGGTGATCTTAAAGAAGCTGCCGTACATGTGACAAGTCACTTTCCTCTTGCTAATTTCAAGATTCTCTTTTTATCGGTGACTTTTGCCAGTTTCATTATAGTGTGTCTCAGTGTGGGTCTCCCTGGGTTTTTCCTAGTTGAAGTTGTTTGAGCTTTGATTTGTATGTTCCTTTCTTTCCTCAAATTTGGGAAGTTAATGGCCAGTATTTCTTCAAATAAACTCTGCCCCTTCTCTCTCTTCTCCTTCTGAGTCTCCCATAATGTCTGTATTGATCTTCTTCATGGTGTCCCATAAGTCCCCCTTTTTTTTTTTTTGCTCTTCTGACTCAATAATTTCAATATCTTCAAGTTCACTGATTCTTTCTTCTGCTTTATCAAGTCTACTGTGGAACTCTTCTAGTGAATTTTTCAATTCAATTATTATATTCTTCAGTTCCAGAATTTCTGTTTGGTTCTTTTTTACAGTTTTTTCTCCTTTTTGATATTTTTCACTTTGTTCATGTATCATTTTTCTGATTTTCTTAGTTGTCTTTCTTCTCTTTTACCTTGTTCAGCATTTTTAAGATGGTTATTTTGAATTCCTTGTCAGGTAATCCATTGTTCTCTGTTTCTTTAGGGTCGATTTCTAGAAATTTGTTTTGGTCTCTTGATTGGGCCACATTTCCCTATTTCTTTATATGCCTTGTGATCTTTTGTTGAGACATTGCCATTTGAAAAACAGCCACCTCTTCTAGTCTTTATAGACTGGCTTCATGTAGGGGAAGACTTTCACCAGTCAGCCCACTAGAGATTCTGGGACCTCTCAGAATTTCTCTGGGACGTGTCTTCTCTGGGCTTGTGAGTGTGATTTCCCAGTTAAACAGTTAAATGCCCCTGTTTCTTCTCACGAGCCTGTCCTCTCTCTTTCCCTGGTGTCTGAGATACTGCAGTCTCCCTGATGCTGCAGCATCTTGACGCCTCACTTTGTTCTCAGTGGCCCCCAACCTGGCAAGCAACTATGCCACCAGTTCTCATCAGCACTCTTAGTCAAGTGAGACAGAATATTCCCTCAAGGAGCCCCACAAAAACTTTGGGCCTATGTTCCACTTTTCTCTTTTCTTCCTGCAGGAGAAGCTGGGCATTGGGAGTTTTCTCCCAACCACGCCATGCTATGGGGAATGGGGGGAAAAGCTAGGGCAGGCAAAATGCAACAAGCTTTTCTACCTGCTTCAATGTGGCTCTGTTGGCTTTGTATTAGCCTGGGTGCTGCAGCCTCTTAACTGGTTTCTGGAAGTCTGACAAAGGCAATTTGGTCTGTATGTTGTTAAGTTGGTGTCTCTATGGGGCAACAAGGGCCTGGGTCTTCCTATTCTAATATCTTGCTGATGTCCCACCTTCTAAAGCTCTATTTTTAAATGTAATACACTATACTCCTTTGAACCGATAACTGATTTTTCTGACTTTGCTGCAACTGAAAATTTACGTAACCATTTCAATTGCAAATAAGTGATTGAATTGGGATATTGTCATTCAGCTTCACAGTGGTCATGAGAAGTCATTATCTTAATACTAAAGATACACTAAGAAAAATCCAAGGGGACAAAGCGTTTAGTCCTATGTCTGTGTTGTTGTTGCTGCTGCTGTTTTGCAGTCATTTAGACTGTGAGCACAGACTCCATAGTCAGACTTCCTGGGCTTTTATCCAAGCTCTACCACTTACTAGCCGAATGTCCTTGAGCAGGTCATGTAATCTCTCCTGCCACAGCTTCCTCATCTATAAAAAGAGAAGAACAAAATTACCTACCTTATAGGGTTGAGGATTAAATTATACGCTTAGAAAAGTACCTGACAGAGGGTAAATACTTGTTATTGTTGTTCCTACTATTGTTTTGATTCACACAGAAAAAAATCATTACCTGAGAAAATGAATTTAAAATTGATTTTTAACTTGGAGGGAAAAAAAATGAGTATTTATGAAATCCACTGTTCTTCTTTTCTCATGAATTCTTCATTTTCCATTCATATTAACAGAAGGAATAATAGTATAAATAGAATAGTGAAGCAGCTGTGAATACCCAATTATATTTTATTTAAGCTAATCTTGAAGTTAGTTTACTTTGCTTAGTATAGGTTAGTGGAATGTATTAGCCAAACATGATGTGTGGCAGGGAAGGAAGAGGATGGGTCAGATGGTGTGAAACACTGGTTGCAAATTGGCAGATGTTAATAACTGTTGACATCCATTGGGTGTTCAGTCACTGCTCTAAGCACTTCACTTGTAGTTACTCTTTCAAGTCTGACAACACATTCAGGAGTAGATATTAGTATTATCTCCATTCTGAGGTGAAGAAACTGAGGCCCTGAGTGGGTAAACAACTTGCCCAAGATCATACAACTAGTCATTGGCAGAACCAGAATAATCCACGCATGTATCACTGAAAATTAACTTTACATGGTGAAGAAAATAAGAATGTCATTAATTATCATAGAATCTTAATTTGAAGGAATTTACATGTAATCTCTTTGAATCACTAGAATATTGGTGCCAATTTGATATCAGATGATATTTTTCTTAAAGTTCAAGTACATAAATAACTGTATGTGTAAAATTAATGCAGAACTATTTCAAAGAGAGTGTTTTTTTTACATGGTATGATTTTTTTTTCCAGAACTCAGTTAATATTGTCAAGATAACTAGCCATTTTTCTGGAAATTGAGGTACATAGTCCTACTTCTTAAATTAGTCTCTCCTTTGAATTAATGTGTTACTAATAATTTATCATTTGAATGATCTATCTCTTGTAAGAGTCCCTGTAATTGTTTCTTAAGAGTCTTAACTTTGTGTGTGTTGTTCTCAACTGGGGACAGTCCCCTCACCCAGGGAATACCAGGCAGTCTCTGGAGACATTTTTGATTGTCACAACTTGGAGGAGAGTGAGGTGCTACTGGCATTTAGTGGGTTGAGGCCAGAGATGCTGCTAAACCTCCTACAGTGCACAGTGCACACGACAGTCCCCCACAGCAAAGAATGTTAATAGTATCAAGGTTGAGAAACCCTGATGTGTGTGTATGTGTGTGTGTGTGTATCAATGTCATTCTAAAACATAGGCATACAAAAATAAATTAATTTTTAGATGGTACTTTGTTATCAAATGCAAATGTTTATTCTTTATCATTCAGTTATAATTGATCACTTCCAAACAATTGTCACTTGATAAGATTCTATAAATGTGTATTGAGCACTTCTTCTTTGCCAGGCACCATGCTAGACACTAGAGGTAGACACCATTCCCGCCATCATGAATCTTAGTATATCCTTCTAAAGGGACCTGAACATTAAGTTTTGTATCAGCCTAGATTAGACTATTTCACAGTATGATATTTTCCCAAAAAGAAGAAAGGAAATTGGCTGTTGACTTTCTCAACTCAAGATGGAAATATAAAAGTAAATTAAATGAAAATAAATGGAATCAATGAAACTGGTCATTGTTGGCTTGAGTAAGTTGATGGAAAGTGTTGGCGATGTCACACCACTGATTTTTCTTTTCTCCTGTCCTTTAGGGAGTAAAGTTTCACAGATACCATTGCTCTTACTAAAAGTAACTGTCTCTTAGGACATAGTGAAAATGACATTTGGAATTTTTAAAATGGTCTCTTCTAGTCCTACTTCTTCCTATTTAGTGACACTGTTAGTATTATGCATAATCTGGCAGAGCTAACCTTATGGAGGAATGAAATGAGTATAGCAACTTAAAAGCACTCAAAATATTTATCCCCATTATGCCTGAAATTGCAGCACTTGAGAATAATTCCTTTGGGTAGGCATTATGTCTTCAAGAGTTTTGTATTAAAATGCAGATACTCCAGAGAGAAAAAGAGGGAGAACATAACAAAAAGTAAAGTTTGTGAAAGATTTTATTTTAAATTTTCCTACTTTGGGCATTTAGAAAAGATACTAACTTGTAAAAATATGAGGGGAGAAAAGCAGATTACAATTGACAAAATAGCAGGTACAATGTAAGATACGTATTATACGCTTCGTGTATAATATGTGACATATAATACACTCTCAGTGGTGTGATTGTAGGGGATTATTATTATTTACTTGGTCATACACATGCATATTTTGTTTCTTTTCCAGTTAACGTGTCCTATTTATGTCAGTTTTTTATAAAGTTAATTATTTAGGTCAAAAAGAAAGCACCGAGTCCTCAGGTAGGTTTAAGCTCAAACTACACAAAGTGTTCTGGAGATCTGGAGGGGGTGGGGCACATTTGGGCACACAAGAACATGTGCAGTCCACGAAGGACCCGGGATGGAATCGCAGAGATCTAACTCTTGACACAGCTCCCATCGAAGTTGAGCATGTTTCCACTGAGCGGGCCATTGAGCTTACACAGGATATAACGCACGCTGGAGACGGGGGTCTGACTTTGTCTTGGGTCGGGGAGGGATGAGAATATTTCCTTGGCAGTTTACAGTTACATTCTGCTCAGCGTGAGCTCTAAAGACATAAGCCCTTTTTCAAAATCTGTGACACACTGACAAGATTTCATGCTCAACATAAGCAACCAAACCAAATGCACAGACTTGTGCCAAACAGTCTGCCACCGTCCTCAAAGGAAGGCTACAGACAGACACACTCTAACTAAACCACCACATCTAATGGCTGAGAATTCTGCTAATAACATACTTGATTCAAAGAAATGCAATATCATTGCATTGTGCCCAAACGTGCCCCACCCCCTCCAGATATCCAGAACACTTTGTGTAGTTTGAGCTTAAACCTACCTGAGAACTTCAGAATATAGAAGTGTTTAAGTTACAGCCAGTGTTTGCAGGTTAACAGCTTGTAAAATACTCTGAAATCAACAGTGAAGACTGTTCTCTCTTTCAGTGTGATTATGTGCAATGTTTCCATTCGTTTCACCAAGCATATGTTGAGTACCCGCTGTGTTTCGTCTGTGCTAAGTTTGAAGCTAGAAAGATGAATAAGTTATGATCTGTGCACACAGGGCTTAGAGTTCAATGAGGGGCACCAGCCCGTATGGTGTGTGTATGATGCTGTGGAACACAGAGGAGGGATGCTGGGGGCATGGGGGTGCTGGGAAGGTTTGGGAGGAAATGATGCTGGAACCGAGCCTTGCCAGACAGACAGGGTGGAAAGGAAGGAAGTTTCAAACTGACATAAAAGCACAGAGACATGCAAGAGCCCAGAGTTTTAAAAAACTGCAAATAGGGGCTGGCCGGTGGCGTAGTGGTTAAGTGAGCACACTCCATTTCAGTGGTGCGGGGTTCACAGGTTCAGATCCCAGGCACGCACCGATGCACCGCTTGTAAAGCCATGCTGTGGTGGCGTCCCATATAAAGTAGAGGAAGATGGGCACCGATGTTAGCCCAGGGCCAATCTTCCTCAGCAAAAAAAGAGGAAGATTAGCATCGGATGTTACCTCAGGGCTAATCTTCCTCACACACACACACAAGAAAATGGCAAGTAGTTCCAAAAGATTGAATTGGACTTCCACTTCTGGCCAAGATGGAGTAACATGGACTGGGTTTACCCTCCCATCAGAAACAACTTAAAAAAACAGGCAAAACGTAGAAAACTCTTGTTTTCAGACCCTGCACACCAGGCAGTGAGGACAGTGACCCCTGAGAGAGGGGAAACCAATGAGGGGAGCCCTGTGGTCATCCTAGCTCACTGCCTGGAGAGAGTCTCCAGGGTGCAGCTTAGAGAGTGGGAGCCCATGTGGAGCCTGAGTGTCCGGGGAGGCCATGGCGTCTTCAGTTCTCAGGAAGAGAAGCAGGGAGGGGAGCGCTGCACAGGGAGAGAGCTCCAGAGACCCGCAGAGGCCCCCAGAGTCTTCAGGGGAGTACCGATCACCTGAGGGTGGGGGAGCTACCCGAGGCTCAAGAAAGAACCGTTGGATAGAAGCAGAGAGAATAGTCCTTGAATGAAAAACCTGATAATTCACAGGGCATCAGATAGAGTATTTAAAGAACATTGCTTCAGTAGTGTGCCAAAATTAGCTCTAGAATAAAGGCCACTCTCATCCTGCCTATCAAAGCTTAAAAGAAGCTTCAAAAAGATGACACTGTTTCCAAGTTTTTTTAACTGCTTCCCAGAATAAAGCTCAAGAAAATATTTATAGGAATAGAAAAATATCCAGCACCTAAGAAGGTAAAATTCACAATGTCTGGTATCCAGTGAAAAATGACAAGGTGTGCAAACAAGCAGGAAAATACAATGAATAATGAGGAGAAAAATCAGTCAATAGAAACATACCCAGAAATGACACAGACATTAAATTAGACAAAGATAGAATTAGTATATAAAGACATTAAACGGTTATTATAACTATATTCCATTTCTTTAAGAATCTAAAGGAAAGACTGAGCATATTAAGTAGAGAAATGGAAGACATTAATAAACAAACTGAACTTGTGGACATGAAAAATACAATATCTATGGTGAAAAACATACTGGATGGGATTAACAGCAGATTAGACACAATAGAAGAAAAGAATAGTAAAGGTGAATGTGTAGCAGTAGAAACTATCCAAAATGAAACACACAGAGAACAAAAGTTTAAAGCAAAATGAGCAGAGCGTCAGTGAGCTATGGGACTTCAAGTTGCTTACACTGTAACCCTGTACCTGAGGCCAAAGCTGATTGATTTATAGGTGGACACCTTGACCATGGCTGGGCCCGTGACTTTCTTCCTTGGGACTGTGAATTTAGGACCCAGAGAGAATCAAGCCAGTGTCACTCTGTGTGACTGAAGCAGGAACACAGAAATCTCCATTGTTTCCCACCAGGTAGACTGAGAAGCAGAAGAAGTTAGTGTATAACAATGGGAGGAAAGAAACAGACATAGAGGAAAGTAGAGGTGTGATATGGAGGGAGAAATCATGGAGTTTTCCAGGTCCTGGCTCCAGTTGCTTCTGAGCTTAGTTGTACCCCCGTCCTGTTCAGCTTCTTCTTAGAGTCCATGAAATATGTTTTTTTGTCACATATAATGAAAAAGGCCTTAAATTATATAGAGGTGATGCATTTGATTTTGGACTCATGATGGGAGTGTTTATGGGATATCAACATGGAAATGTCCAATAGGCAGGTGAACAGACTTCTCTGAAGTTCAGAGAACAAGTATGCACCCCAAATTTACATTTTTATTCTATCCATCTATAGAATAAATAGACTCCCTAAATCTGTAGGAGTATATGAAATTGACAATGGAGAAGATATAGAGGGAAACAAAAATAAAGCCAAGGATGGGACCTGGAAAACAACCACATTAAAGAGGCAAAAAGTGTATCCAGAGAAAGACTGAGAAGGAACATTTATCAAGGTAGGATGAGAGCATAAAGTTGAGGAAATCAAAAGAAGGCAGAATCTAAAGAAAAGGGAAATTGATAATATTGTCAAATTCCTAAAGGACCTAAGACATTCCTAAGCTTTGATTGGCAACCACCAACTTCCTATATTTCTAACCTTACTTCCTTTTTTCTGCCCATATTTACCATACTTGAGTTTATATTTCCGTTTCTCATCTCAACGTGCTAAGATAACCTTAGTTATTCATCTCTTTAGGATAGTTTGACTTTGGCAATCTTAACC
Organism: Diceros bicornis minor; assembly: GCF_020826845.1. Lineage (NCBI taxonomy): Eukaryota > Metazoa > Chordata > Mammalia > Perissodactyla > Rhinocerotidae > Diceros > Diceros bicornis. The sequence goes on from NC_080775.1 coordinate 34,765,476, forward strand.
CTACATTATTTACAATACCTGACAAGGATCCGATCAAAGCAGATCCACAGAGAAGAGCTGAGCCCTTCTCCCCAGAAAAACAATTGCATGCCAGTAGGACTGGGGGAGGCAAGGAAGGAGCTGGAGGAGAGCGTACGGTTTCCATAAGAGGAAGTCAGACCTCATCAATCTATCAAAGCTCTTTTGGGAGGCATATATGCATATGGACAAAAGCCCATCAACGGTGTCTATTTAGATTTCCAAAAAGCCATTCACAAAGTTCCACACAAAAGGCCATTTTAAAAATGGAGTTATCCTGGTATGATGGAGACTGGTGCAGTGCACAGGGAAGTTGCTTAGAGACAAGAAACAATGGTTTAGGATAAAAGGGCACTTCTTGGAGGAAGAAGCATGAACACGGGCATTCCCCTATGACTACCTTTGTTTAGTATTTTTATGACTTATTTGCAGGAGGGAAGGCACAATGAAAAGCCCAAGGATATGGGAATAAATTGATGTTAGTATGAGGCTATGTGAGAAGGCAGAAAATATTGAATTGTTCTTTATAGGGGCAAAAATAAAATATTGAACTTAGGGAAAAATAATCTCAAGTATACTTAGAAGTTTCTTTACTCATTCATTCATTACACAGTTATTGAGGATCTACTATGTGGCCAGATATTGTGCTACAAGTTGGAGAGAAAATAATTGAGAAGGGGTTTCTCCCTGCTGTGAGAGAGCTTAAATGGAGCAAGAAGATATTCCTGATTCTTGAGAAAAGTAAATTAAAGGTGAATAAAAGGATGTAGCTCACAGAACAGGAAACACATGGAGCTTAGTTTTCTAAGAGTTAAGCTAAGGTTGCAAAATGTAAATATACTCAAAATATTTAGATAATTCTTAAAAGGCACTGATATGCTAGCTCTGTTAAGGGAAGCTAGAATATTTGGGGCTGCATACATAATATCTCTATACATCAGGACCATTTTTTGTTGCAAGGGACAAAAACCCAATTCAAAACCAACTGAAAAAGAGGTAAGCCTGACTTCAGGCATAGCTGGGTGTGGAGAGGCAGATGTCACGAGAGCTTGGTGTGGCTCCCTCGCTCTCCACCTCTCAGCTCTCTGTTATTCTGTGTTGGTTTCATTCTAAGAGTTTTTTCACAGGGAGTAAAGGTGGCTTACATATGGGTATGGAAGGTGGAAAAAATTTCAGTTTTCTGTGTTGCACAGCACCTGTGACCCTTTTTTTCCCAGCACCCACGTCAATTCCTGAAAAAGGACAGTGAATGGCTGAACCACTCACTGTGGCCAGAAAGTTGAAGTATCATTACTGGCCGGGCCAGGGACAGCACAGCTGCCAACCCGAAGAGCCAGGGCGAGGGGGAGCAGTCAGCCTCCCAGAACCACACAGACTGAGAATGAGGAGGAAGTCGTTTCCCAAGTAGATGGTCGGCAGACAAGAAGTAAGAGAGAACAACTATCTGCTTCCTCTCTATAAGTCATCATAGACTGATTATGGTTGGGGGAGGAGCCTCTAAGATAATCCCCCTCTCATTCCTGCCTCCTGCTATTCACACCCCTGTATAATCCCCTCCCTTTCAAGGTGGGGGATTTAGTGACTCACTTCTAAAGAAAAGAATGTGGCAGAAGCATGGAACGTCACTTCTGAGATTCGGTTATAAAAGACTGGGCGTTCCAGGGGCCAGCCCCATGGCCTAGTGGTTGAGTTCAGTGCGCTCCCCTTTGGTGGCCTGGGTTCACAGGTTTGGATCCCAGGCGTGGACCTACACCACTCGTCAGCTATGCTGTGGCAGCATCCCAGATACAAAATAGAGGAAGATTGGCACAGATGTTAGCTCAGGGCCAATCTTCCTCAAGCGAAAAAAGAGGAAGATTAGCTCAGGGTGAATCTTCCTTGGCCAAAAAAAAAAAAAAAGACTGCAGGTTCCATCTTGGATGCCCTCTTTCCAGCTCTCTCTTGGATTGTTCACTCTGGGGCAGCCACCTACCATGCTGTCAGTCCTATGGAGAGGCCCAGCTAAATGAGCTTGGAAGTGGACTTTCTGAGACTGATAATAACCAGGTGTGTGAGCTTGGAAGTGGATCCCCCCCACGCCAGTCTTTAGATGAGACTGCAGACCTGGCTGACAGCTCAACTGCAGCCCCATGAGAGAACTGGAGCCAGAGGCACCCAGCTAAGCTGTCCCCAGATTCCTGACCCACAGAAACTGAGAGATCATACATTTTTATCATTATAAGCCACTAAGCTTTGGGGCAATTTGTTAAACATCAATAAATAACTAATACACTGGGGTTGGTACAATAAGGTAATATTTATGTTCTTATGTGCAAATGACCAAAAATAGGTAAATACAAGATCAGATAAACAAATCTGTTAAAATATCATATGTGATTCTGTCATGTTTGAATATTTTCTGTGTTGAATGTGAAGAAAATGAACTTTTCCCCCATAGATGAAACTATTGGGTATTATTTTTATCAATAAATAGACTGAATATATAGCAGCTGCATTGTATCTTATTAAATACAAATCTTAAATCAAGATACAGTAATTACAGCATTCTGTAGCTAGTTAAAGTCTAGACTACATTATTTGGCTGTGTTCTGGACTGTTTCTCTAATTTTTTTGTGGTTCCAATGAGATTTTCAATTGTAATTGGCGGTTAAAAAGAATCATTTTGCCAAATTTCCTTTTACTCCTTGTTTAAAAGATCTGACACGAATCACCATGAGGGAAAGGTCCATATGAGGTCAACATGACTTTGTCTTTGAGATCTGTTTACGTCTTCGTGTTGGTAGTTACCTAAGTACCTCTCCCTGATGAAAAGTCTAAAAAAATCTCAAGGGAAAAAGAAAGAGGACTGAGTCCAATATCAAAAAGATGTTTATTAAAGCCAATTTTCTTTAGCAGCAGCCTTGCAATAAAATAAAAGATATTTTTAAATGTATAAATTCATAAGCCTGGGTATAAACCTAGACTGATGTAGTTTCATAAAAATTATCAAGTTGTAACCTCTAAAAGCTAAGTAGGTAATAGAACTGTTGATTAACCTCAACTGAAGTGCTTATACCTGCTACTATATTCAGAAGTTAATAGCTACCCGGGGGCATTTTTAACTTACATGTGACGTTGAGTAGGGTTTTCCTCTGATGATCGCCCTCGTATTTCAGAAAATTCTAATTAGCAACTAATTACCATTGCACCCTGTCATCACACAACCCTCATGTTGCTGCTGTAACTTTATTTCTTCAAATAAGACAGAGGGAGGCTCCAACAAGTTCTGAAGCTGCTTTTGATAATTATATAGCACAGAGAACAACACTACCTTTGCTATTATTTCTGTAAGATATAACTGTCTCCAGACAACCAGTGCGCTCAATGTAGAGCCAAAACAATGTTGGTCTGCTTGTGTATTTGGGAGACCAGTGTCTCACAGTGAGCCTGTGTTATGTTTCCCACCGTCTCATAGGGAAGGTTATATGTCTCCAGGTTTTCTTGCAAGGCACTGGAAGCAGGGCCCTTTACTTGGGATTCATTGGAATTCAATGAATACTTAGAATTCATTACTCATTACCAGTTAACTCATTTTATGGTGCAAATTTCTTCATCCTAACCAATTCTCACTCACGTGCATAGAAAATTCCATGTTTTAACATATAGTATTACATTTGGTTGAGTTTTTTTTTTCTTTTCCTTCCTTATATAACTTTCAACTACTGTAGAGGACTGTTTTGAAACTATTTAATTGTTGTTGTTGTTCAGTCCTCTGAAGCTTAATGAGGAAAGTTGTATGAATATACACATAGTAATGCAAACATACTCCCTTATTGCCTAGGTGCTAGGTAATGCCCAAAGTTATTGAGCCCAAGGAACTGAAGTCGTGTTTGTGATGATGGATGCTTTGCAGAGAGCCAAGTCTATAGAAGCTGGAGAAGAAACAGAACTGATGGTTCCATCTTCTCTTCCAGAGACAAGAACTTCGACACCCCAGGGCCCTGAGAGGTTTAGATCACCCTGGAGCTGTTGCAAAGCTAATCTGGTGCCATTATGTGGAAATGGAGGGATTCTGTGCACCACCACCCTGATTTCACATTGGAAAGCCAAGGGTTTTTTATTCCAACTCCAGACAATTCCACAGAGAAGTGGTTATTATGTATGATTATTTGCCTACTTAAACTACAAAAGTTTTCTATATATAATAGCAAAAAAAGAAACCATAAAGGAAAGCCTGATAGATTTTGCTACAAAAAAGGGAAAACATTTCCAAGTAAAAAAAAAAATACAGTAAATAAAACTAAAAGGCAAATGAAAATAATGGAAGGTATTGGCAAAATGTATGACAAAGGATTAGGGCTAATGTTTGTAATACACAGTTCTTTTTAATCTCTATAAATACAATTAAGTTTCTTTTTCTTTTCCTTTTCTGGGGATAGTGTCTAGAGGCATTCAAAATGGTCCAGCACTTGACATACTGTTGTAGGCTATCTTACAATACAGCTTCCAGCAATGCCAGGCTGTCCTGAGCCCCTGGTATTAGAATTGTCTATCTGTATACCAAGAAGGGAGGGACAACACCAGAATCCACATGTCGCGTGTGCCCAGGTCAGCTTCAAGGAGTTCATGCCGTGAGACCTAAAGTTCTTATGAGATTGTCTAAAACAAAAAAACATATCATCTGGGCCTGTGGTGCCTCCATGGTTGCTAAATGTGTCTGTGACAGGATCAAGTATGCTTTTCTAAAGGAGGAACAGAAAATCATTGTGAAAGTGTCGACGGCACAAGCACAGTCAGAAAGCTAAATTTAAAAATGGAGATTTTTTTGAATAATAAAAATAAAATCAAAAGCCTTCTAAAAATTTAAGTTTCTTCTGTTCCTACATCATGGGAAAGTGGATGGGCATATTTTCACCAAATTGGGAGATATATTTGGGGTGACCTGACTTAAAATATAGCCTATGTGTTGTACAAGAGGTCCATTTGGGAGGACCCTGGGGAAAACCAAGGGAGTTGGGCAGTGCTGCGTTAGAGCAGTTGGACCTGAGGCTCAAAGCAAGGCCCTTGGGAGTGTCCATTGGGTCAGACATACTAGCTGAAGTATCAATGGTATTGACACTGGCTAAAGCATAGAGTGTTGTGAGGACTCAATGAGATCATCCATGTAAAGTGCTGAACTCAATGCCTGGCACATTCACTCACTGATTAATTTACTCAGTAAATTTTTATTGAGTGACTGCTGTATACCAGGTGCTGTGTTGGGTGCTAGGGATACAGCAGTGATCAAAACAGACAGCCATCTCCACCCTCTTGGGGCTTACATTCTGCTTAGGTTCCTTTTTTTCTAAATTATCCAATTTGCTGGCATGTAATTGTTCATAGCAGTCTCTGATAATCCTGTGTATTTCTGTGATATCAGTTGTAATGCCTCCTTTTTAGTTTAAATTTTACCTATTTCAGTCTTGTCTCTTTTCTTGGTTAGTCTAGCTAAAGGTCTGTCTATTTTATCTTTTCAAAAAACCAACTCGTATTTTTGGTGATCTTTTCTATTGTCTTTCTAGGCTCTATTTCATTTATTTATGCTCTAATCTTTATTATTTCTTTCCTTCTGCTAACCTTTGGGTTCGTTTGTTCTCCTTTTTCTAGTTTTTATAGCTTCTTGAAGCATAAAGCTAGGTTGTTTGTTTGAGATTTCTTTTTTCTTAGTGTAGCCATTTGTCACTTTATACTTCCCTCTTAGAAATATTTTTGCTGCATCCCATACGTTTTTGTATGTTGTGTTTCCATTTTCTTTGACTCAAGGTATTTTTTGATATCTTCTTTAAACTATTGATCCTTCAGAAGTATGTTGTGTAATTTCCACATATTTGTGAATTTTCCAGTTTTCCTCCTGTTATTGTTTTCTCGTTTCACACCTTTGTGTTTGGAAAAGATAGCTGGGATGATTTCAGTTTTTTAAAATTTGTTAAGATTTGTTTTGTGGCCCAACATTCTGTCTATCCTGGAGAATCATCCATGTGTAAGGAAGGAAAAGAAAAATGTGTATTGTGCTGCTCTTGGATGGGATGTTCTAGACAAGACTTGTCGTTCCTTTTGGTCAATAGTGTTTTTTCACTTCTGCTGTGTCCTCATTGATTTTCTGTCTCAATGATCTATCCATTGTTGATAGTGGGGGAATGAAGTCCCCTCCTACTATTTTATTACTCTCGATTTCTCCTCTCATTTCTGTTAATTTTTACTTTATATAGTTAGGTGCTCCGATGTTGAGTGCAGTATATTTACAGTTTTTATGTCCTCTTGATGAACTTCCCCTGTATCAATATATAGTGACCTCCTTGTCTCTGGTGAACAGATTTTGACTGAAAGATTATTTTGTCTGACATAAGTATAGCCACTCCTGCTCTCTTTTGGTTACCATTTGCATGTTATTTAGTTCAATTCCTTCATTATTACTCTATGTATGTCCTAAAAGCTAAAATCAGTCTTTCGTATGTAGCACAATGTTATATCTTGTTTATTTTGTCTGTTCAGCCATCCTGTGTCTTTGATTGGAGAATTTAATCCATTCACCATTAAAGTAGTTATTGGCGGGTTAGGACTTACTATTGCCCTTTTGTGTGTGTGTGTGTGTGTGTGTGTGAAGATCAGCCCTGAGTTGACACCTGCTGCCAATTCTCCTCTTTTTTACTGAGCAAGATTGGCCCTGGGCTAACATCCGTGCCATCTTCCTCTACTTTATGTGGGATGTCTGCCAAAGCGTGGCTTGATGAGCAGTGTGTAGGTCCACGCCCAGGATCTGAACCTGCTAACCCCGGGCCACCAGAAGCAGAGTACACAAACTTAACCACTATGCCACCAGGCCAGCTCCACTATTGCTCTTTTTTGGATTTTCTGGTGGTTTTGTAGTTTCTTTCTTCCTCTCGCTGTCGTCTCTTGTGATTTGTTGATTTTTTTGTAGTTCTATGATTTGATTCTTTTCTCATTATCTATTGTGTATCTACTAGAGAATTTTTCTTTGTGGTTTCCATGAGGCTTATGTAAAATATCTCCTACCTATAGAAGTGCAACTTAAAGTGATAACAACTTGACTTTAATTGCATACAAATCTATACACTTTTATTTCTCCCCTCATTCACATTTTATGCTATTGATGTCACATTTTACATATTATTATATTGTGTATCCACTAACAAATTACTGTAGCTATAGTTATTTTAATATTTTTGCTTTTAACATTCATACTATAGTTAAAAGTGTTATGCACCATCATTACAGTGTTGGAATATTCTCAATTTAACTATATGTTACCTTTACCAGTTAGATTTATACTTTCATATGCTTTCATGTTGTTACTTAGTGTTTTTTCATTCAACTTGAAGAACTCCCTTGAGAATGTCTTGTAAGGCAGGTCTTGTATTGATGAATTCCCTCAGCTTTTGTTGGTCTGGGAATGTCTTCATCTTATCTTCATTTCCGAAGGACAGCTTTACTGAATAAGGTGTTCTTGATTTGCAGTGCTTTTCTTTCAGCACTTGCGATAGGTCACCCCACTCCCTCCTGGCCTGCAAGGTTTCTGCTGGGAAAACTACAACCCCTTTAAATGTGATGAGTCACTTCTCTCTTGCTGATTTCAAAATTCTCTTTTTGTTTTTGACTTATGACGATTTGATTATAATGTGTCTTGGGGTAATATTCATCACATTGAACTTGGTGGGGTCCTTTGAGCTTCAAGAACCTGAATATCTATATCCCTCCCAAGATTTAGGAACTTTTCAGTCATTATTTCTTTAAATAAGCTTTCTGCCCATCTCGCTCTCTCTCTTCTCCCTCTGGGACTTCCTAGTATGCGTATTCCTTCCCATGGTGGTGTCCCATAGATCTCATACACTTTTTCACTCTTTTTCATTATTTTTTCTTTTTGATCTCCCAACTGGATGATTTCAAATGATGTTTTTGAGTTTGCTTATTTTTTCTTCTGCATGATAAAATCTGCTGTTGAAGCTCTCTCGAATTTTTGGTGTTGTCATTATACTAGGATTTCTGTTTGATTCTTGTTTATGATTTCTATTTCTCTATTAATCACCTCATTTTGTTCATTCATTATTCTCCTGCATTTGTTTAGTTGTCTGTGTTCTCTTGCATCTTATTCAGCTTCTTTAAGATGACTATTTTGAATTTTTTGTCAGGCAGTTTGTAGATCTCCATTTCTTTGAGTTAGGTTACTGGAACTTTGTTACTTTTGATGGTGTCATGTTTTCCTGATTCTTTATGATCTGTGTAGCTCTGTACTGTTGTTAGTACATGTGAAGAAGCAAATACTTCTTCAAGCCTTACAGACTGGATTCCACTGGTAAAAATCCTTCTCCTGTCAGGTCCGTGGTCTGAAGGGTTTGCCTCCAAGGTCACAGTCAAGCCTACTGGAGATGGGTCACGTGGTTGTGGCTGGGTCCACAGTGGTGTCCATGATTTGTGGGCCTGTTACTAGGGGCTTGGGCAAGCTGAATCCTGTCTGGCCCCTCAGTGGATAGGACTGCATCCAGGACCTTGGTCAATAGGGCTGGCTGGGACAAAGGTCCACTTCAGGGTTCACATTTGAGTCTGCAGAAGGTGGACCTGTTTCCAGGTGTGTGGATGGTTAAATGGTAAATCTCTTGTCAGATTCCTGGGATGGCCCCACCAGGACACTAGGTGGATCCCTGGGTGGCAGGACTAGCCCAGTGCCACAGCTTAGAGGTGTTCTAAATAAGTCACAGGGCTCCTTCAGATCTGCAGCCAGATTGAGGTCTGCAGGTCCTCCTTAGAAGGCACAGATGGGGTGCCTCCTACCAGGTCCTTGGGTGGGCATGTCGGCTCCCTCACTGCTGCTGAGAGGGGCTGGAGCCACGTTACAGGACTGCTTCAGAACTCATGGTTGGACCTAGGTTAGTGGACCTGCCTCCAGGGGCAGAGATGGGCGTGTCTCCCAGCAGGTCCCTGGACAGGCATAACTGCTACTGGAGTGTGGCTTGGATGGATGGGAGCCAGGTTACAGGGCTGATTCAAGATCCACTTTTGGAATGATGTCCGTGGGCCATCCTCTGGGGACATGGATGTGTGTATCTCCCACTGGGTCTCTGTAGAAACTTGTCTGCTCCTGGAACATGGCTGAGAGAAGCTGTAGCTTGGTCATAGGCCACTTCAGGGTCCACAGCAAGGACCAAGGCAGACAGGCCTGTTACCTAAGACACAGAGAGGCGTAACTCCCTCTGGGTCTCTTGGTGGTTGGTGCTGATGGCAGGACCAAAGCCAAATGGGGCTGTAGCCAATTCAACAAGGAAACGAGGCTTTTAGCGTGGCTGCAGCCAGGGATATGGTCAGCAAGCCTGAGACCTGGCTGTGGGGTTGCCTTCTCAAAGAAAAGTCCCTCCCCGGTCTTGGGCTCCACCAGTGTTTCACAGCTGCCTACTTGGATCTCGAAGCTCCCAAAAAGGCACTTTTGTCCGTAGATGGCTGCCAAATTATTGTTCCTATGGGAAGACAAGAGGAGGAAACGTCCTATCCACTGTCTTGCTGTCATCCCCATAGGTATGATCCTTTCGGTTACTGTGGGGATTACATAAAACATCTTATAGTGATAACAATCTATTCTAAATGGATAACAACTTAACTTCCATTGCATACAAAAACATTACTCCCTTACATTTCCACCCCACACTTTATGTTATCACTTTCAAAATTACATATTTTTATATTTTGTATCTATTAACATAGTTTTATTGTTATAGTTACCCTCTGTGCTTTTACCTTTTAAATGGTATACGAGAATTTTAAGTGATTTTTGTTACCGTTATCACAGGATTCTGTATTTGTCTATATGTTTACCCTACCAGAGAGCTTTCTATTTTCATGTTTTCATTTGCTTTCTAGTGTCCTTGTGTTTCAAGATGAAGGACTCTTTTACAATTCTCCTAAGGCAGTTCTGTTGGTGATGCTCTTCCTCAGGTTTGTTTATCTGGGGAGGTCTTTATCAAGCCTTCATTTTTGAAGGACAGTTCTGCTTGATATAGTATGCTTGGTTGGCAGGGTTTTTAAAATCTGACTGCACTTTGAATATATCATCCCACTCCCCTCTGGCAGGCCTGTAATGCTCCTGCTGAGAAATTGCAGATAGTTTTATAGGTCTTCGCTTGTATCTGATAGGTCCCTTTCATGCTGCTTTCAAGATTCTCTCTCGTCTGGGACCTTTGTCAGTTTGACTATAACGTGTTTAGCTGGGGCTTTTTAAGCTTCTTGAGTTTGGATGTTCATTTCCTTCTTCAGATTTGGGAAGATTTCAGCCATTATTTCTGCAAAGAAGCTCTCTTCCCCTTTCTCTCTCTTTTCTCTTTCTGGGACTCCCATATGTGTATTGATCTGATTGATGAAGTTGCAAAAATCCCTTATGCTTTCTTCATTTTTCTTTATTCTTTTTGTTCCTGTGACTCAAGGATTTCAAATGACTTATCTTCAAGTTCACTGATTATTTCTTCTGCTTGATGAACTCTGGTGTCCAACCACACTTGTGAATTGTCCAACTCAGTTATTATATTGTTCAACACAAGAATTTTTTGAGGTCATTTTTATATTTCTTGTTGGATATTCTGATTTTGTTCATGAATCATTTTCTTGATTTAATTTGTGTCTTTCTATGTTCTGATGTAGCATGTTGAACTTCTTTAAGGCAATTATTTTGAATTTTTGGTCAGGCAATTCATAGATCCCTGTTTCTTTAGGATCAGTTTCTGGAGATTTATTTTATTACTTTAATTGGGCTTTTTCCTGCAGCCAAACCTGGACACAGTTCACAAGCAGAAGCCTTGTGCTCTCTCTAACAGTTGGGGGCAAAGGAGGGAATGTGGAATTGTAGGGTTTCCACTTCAGCTGTCTGTGTGTGCTGGCCCTTCATCCTTGGCAGGTTCCTAGGTGTGATTTATGGTCTCTGAGAGAGGGTGGGACAGAGCTTCAGGAGTGGGTTCTGGAGCCAGACTGCCTGCCAGACTTCCAAATCCTGGCCCCACCCATTAGAGCATTGTGACCATGCATAAACTCACTCATCATCTAGGAACCTTGCAAATAATTGTGCTACTTCAAAGAGGAAACAATACTACTTGGCAGATGGTAATCCCTTCTGATTCATTCATTCAAAGCTATTCACTCATTGAACAAGCAATATGAGGATAAAGAGATGTCTCCATAGGACGTGCTGTGACAAGCTCACAGTCACTGGAGACACAGACACAGACATGTAGACTCCAGAGGGTGTGAAAAGATTATAGGAGAAACACAAATAATGAGGAAGGAGAGGCAGGGTGGTGGATGAGAGGCAGGAGGTAACTCAACTGCAGATGGGACATTTGGGCTGAGGTCAGTAGGATGGTAGGATTGCTACAGTTAGAGATGAGGAGAGAGCCCCCACTGTGCAGATGAAGACAGGAAGGCAGGACATGTTAGAAGAAGAGAGGGGATCTAATATGGTGGCCATGTAGTGGCCTTAGATGATCAGGGGCAGGGAGTGGGCACAAAGCAACAAGGCCAGATCGGCCCCTCTGTAAGAGGACCCATAAACTAAGGATAAAATTTGGGCTTTTATCCCATAGGCAACAGGATACCATGTGATCAGGTGGTCATTTGGGAAGTTTCCTCTGGAGGACTTGAGCAGTTCCAGCTGGGGGCAGGTCACTGTTACAACACACAGTGGGAAAGCCACAGTCTTTATAACAACAAAACCAGCTGTAACCACGTGAGATTTCTTATTGTACAAGAAACTTCAAAACCCAAGGATCCCAGGATATGTTACAGTCCCTGCTAACATTTGTCCTGCTTAGCACCCTCTACACTGTGTCTGAGTCGGTCCTCACACCAGTGCTGTGAGGTGGGGACAATCAGCTCCTGCTTAGAGCACGAGGTCACACAGCTAGGATATGGGAGTCAGGATTTGAGCACTAGTCTGGGGAGGTCCTGAGCCGGCCTGCCTCGCCATCTTCTCATAAGAAAGGGTGCTGCCCCTTCACAGGAAAGTGTTCCACAGCTGCAACTACTTCACATTCTACAGCGTGCTGCTGGGCCTGGGCGCCTGCCTCTCCAGGCTGCTCAGCAGCTGCCTCGAGGGCACGTGGCTGACTGCCCGCCTAGACAAGGCCACCATGCAGAATGGCTGTGAGGGAGCAGACGTGGGTAAGTGGCCCATCCCAACTGGCCACACGTCTGGGGAGGGCTGGTCTTGCACCTTTGTAGAAGCTGCCTGGAGGTCAGGTATCAGCAGTTCACAGTTCACACTCTTCACTTGTGCTCAGAGCTTACCTTCCCGTGGAGGCTATAAAGCTGAGTGGGAAAAACATTCAACCCAGTGGTTAGAAGGGAGTTTAAGTCTACTAAGTAACCAGCACTTTTGACAGACCTTTGAAGTATAATGGAGGGCAGAGAGAGGTAGCGGGATTCGAGCTGAACAATTAGAAGTTTAATTTATGGATGCGTGGCTTAGACATTTTTGAGAAAGAATGCCTTTTAGATTTAATGGTGTCAGTTGGAAACTTATTTAGTCAAGAAAAATGGTCTGTTCAGTTGAAATACTTCAAAATCAGCCATTTCTGTGCAGCAAAGGTAGTTTTTCTACTTCGGTCCCATGTCTATTCATGCAGTCATCCATTTGTCATGTGACTGATGCCTTCTCTCTATTAGCCACAGCAGCTCCCAGCCCCTTTGAGATTCAAATTCCTCACAAGATGGATGGACTAGAATGTGATCTCTATGAGCCCTTCCAGCTTTTTGTACCTCATTTTCTAGATTCTCAGCAAAGACACAGGCACCATTTAGGAACAAATTGATGCTGGGCCAGCCTGTGACCTACTGCCTGGCTTGACTTGCCTTTGGGATTTTGGGGGCTCTATGTGGACCATTATCACACCAACCCATGCTCATCAGCTTTTCTCGCATCCTGATTGCAGGCCACAGGCTGTCAAATACTGGGGCCTAAATCAGTCAGCAGGTAATGCCTGCTGTTTGAATCCACACTGGGGTTGAACTCCAGGACACAAGTACGCTGACTTCCCTGGTATCCCTGAGATGCCTGAGATGCTTCAGGTTCCCCCTCCCCTGCCCCCTTTCTCCACACTCCACGCCCTGGGAGCCCTTCTACCTGGGAGATCAGGAGGCTTAGCCCCCTGTCAGCCTGGCCATGGGACCCCTGAAGCCTTGTGTCCTTGCCCTTCCAAATAGGCCCTTCTCTTTTTCCTGGAAATGAACTCTACCTCTGCTAGCTGAGTCCTCCATCCCCCATTTCTTGGAGTCTCTGTCCATATTCCAGGCTGCAGGCCTGCTGCCCTCCAAGATGGGGCTCAGTTTTGCCTAATCTGCCCTGTTGCTCACCAGAAGCTCTCTAGGTCACCAACTCCTGCCCCCTCAAGGCTCTATACTGTCTACTCCCACCCCTTCCACCCCTATTCCTCTGCTCTGACTTCTCCTTGGAAGCCCATAGCCATGTCTTATCTGTGGACATTCAGTGCCAGTCGGGACTCAGCTCATTTCTGTTCCTAACACTGTAGATACCCAGCTCTGTGGGACAACCTCAGATCCCTCCAGCCATCTTCATGTCCCCGGGAGTCCTGGTCCAGCTCCTTTCACATGTCACACCACCCAGAAAGCTTTTCCAACAGCCTCTGAGAAGAACAGAGACAAGCTGCCCCTTCCCCTGGTCCATCTACTCTGATTCTATCTTAGGTTCCTGCCTCTCAGCTAGGTCCAGGATGAGGTGGCTCCTGCTGCAGACTTTGATCCATAACCCTAGACTGGTCATCCTCAGAAAATCAAAACCAGGCCATGGTTCCTGTGAATTTACCCAGATTCTGCAGACATGGTTCAAGAGTTGACACTGTCCTCCAGCATCTGCTCCAAGGCCACTCCAGGATGTCTGCCCCCTAGAGAGATGCAGACTACCCAGAAGTTGTCCCTTGCAGTGTGATAGGACGGCACAACCACTGTCCATGCAGATGGCATACAGCACTGTCTACTCGGGGCTGGCCACGAGCTGAGCTCAGCTGGGCTGAGTGATCAAGTCTTAGGTCTATTTCACTCCCTCGGCAAAAAGATCAGTACTAGTGAAGAGTTCTGTTGATCAAACTTTGCCCAATGATTTCCACCATTCATGGGTAGGAGCAGCCTCAGGGAGTTGCATGTTAAGAAGCACTTAGTTTGACTACATGGCAGAACTTTGTTTTACTGAAGAAGGTGATAAATTATCTACATCAGGGCCTTTTAACTGTGTGGCTCTATTTTTCTCTGGAAGAAGTATGGCCTCAACCCAACAAGATTCCCATTGCTTCCTCCTTTCTATGTCTTACAGTGCATGGGCTAGAACGTAATTTACGATCCATCCTCCAATCTGGTAGGGCAAGCAGGAATACAATGAGCTCTCTCTCCCTTGGCTATTGGGATGATGAAAGGATCAGAAGTGACCTGGCCTTGTTCACGTGGAAGACACACAGATTCTCTCTGACAGGGTGGAGTCACCTAGGAAATCCACCTGTCTGAGGAGGCAGAGGTGGGGTGGATAGGCATTCTATGTGGGGGACAAGAAGAGCAGAGGTGTGGGAGGTGGAAAGCCCTGGGCATGTTTGAGGAGGGTGATCCATCTGGTGTGTTGAGTTTAAGAGTGTTGGAGGCTGCTTAGGCCATTCTGAGGAGGCCAGAATGCCAGGCTGGGAGGCCCAGGGCTTACCCAAATTCTTCACATTTCAAGCATAAGGTCTGTGATGTCCTGAGACCTGTTCAAAGTCTGACCATTCAAAGTCACTCACAAAGCTTGTGCAAGAGCTATGAGGACCCACCAACACAATGAGGGAAGTCCTGTCCACCTCGTGAGTCCCACAGCCACTGAAATTCAGTAATCATTAGTGAGCACCTATTGTAAACTCAGTCGTGTTGCTAGGTGTGTTTTCCTCTTTTAACTTAATCCGCACAACTAAGCTTTGTCATTCTGCTTTCAGAAACTGAGGAAACTGGGACTCAGAGTGTTGGGATCCCCACACCACCAATTTCTAGTTGTGTGACATCCGCCAAACTACTTTGCCTTTCTGTGCTCCTTTTACTGTATATATAAATAGGGAGTGATACCTACCACATCCAAAATTCTTCTGAGGACAAAACGAGTTTATGCATTCAAACACTGTCAATCTAGTATGTGACATGTCCTACACTCCCCATAAATATCAGTTATTGTTTTTTGTAATGTGACACTTTGTGGTGATCTGATGACTATCTTCGCACCTCTCACTGTTCTCCCAGATCCATGAAGAAAGAGGCCTTCTCCAGTTTTACTCACCATTACCAAGTACGTGCCTGTAACGTGGTAAGATCTTGGAATAAGTAGAAGAACAAGGCTATGATGAATGAGTCTTTCAGCCATGAATTCAATACTGAAATCACTACTGGCATCACGGACAAGTGGGAACGAGAAGAAGATCAGGAACACGGGGTTCTGGTCTGAGCTCTGCCACTAGCACAAATCTCAGTTTCCCTGAATGAGAGCTAGTGCTGCCATTACAGTCAGTGCTCCTCACTTGCATCCAGCCAGTGCTTACTGAGCACGTGCTACGTGCATTTGCCATTCCAGGGACACAGGACACCTAAGGAGATGAGGTCCTGCTGCAGCACGTGGCACAGGCCTCTCTTGCAGCTCCTGCTGTGATGGTCTCTCAGTCTCTTCCCTGGACTGCTTGTGAGTTCCTCAAGGGAAGCGATCAGGTCTCTCTCATTCATGATGGCATTATGTATTGATAAAAGGTATAATCCATCAAGACGATGTCACAATTTTAAACACACATATCTAACAGCAGAGCTCCCAAAACATATGAAGCAAAATCGACAGAATTGAAAGGAGAAATAGACAGTTCTCCAACAATAATGGAGATTTCAATACTCCACTTTCAAAAAAGGATATTACAACCGGACAGAAAATCACTAAGGAAATAAAGAACAACACCATAATCAATTAGACTTAACCTTCCACCCAAAACAGCAGAATATGTATTCTTCTCAAGTGCATATGGAACATTCCCCAGGAGAGACCATATTTTAGGCCCCCAAACAAGTCTTAGCAAATTTTTAAAACATTGAAATCAAATAAAATATAATTTCTAATCACAGTGGAGTGAAATTAGAAATCAAGAACAGGAAGAAAACTGGAAAAAATCATAAATACATAAAAATTAAACAATACAGCATTAACACCCAGTGGATGAAAGTTGAAAATATGAGGGACACTAGAAAACACCTTGAATAAAATGAAAATGAAAATACAACCTACCAAACTCATGGGATGCAGAAAAAGAAACGCTCACTGGGAAATTTATAGTTGTAAATGCCTACATTAGAAGAAGAAAGATCTCAAAACCATAACCTAACTTTACACCTTGAAGAGTAGAAAACGAAGAGTAAACCAACCCTGAAACCAGCAAAAAGAGGCTTATAATAAATATAAGAGCAGAGGTGAAATAAAGAACAGGAAAACAAGAGGGAAAATCAGTCAAATCAAAAGTGTTTTCTAGGAAAAAAGCAATAAAATTGGCAAACTTTTAGCTAGACTAACCAGCAAAAAAGAAAATGGATAAAATTATTATAACCAGAAATGAAAGTTGGATATTACTACCACCTCTATGGGAATAAAAATGATTATAAGATTGTACAGTCTTCTTTGCCAACGAAGAAGCCCTCCCAGCCCTGCGTGAGGGGGTGAACTCTGCTTTTCCTAAGGACTCGGTAATGGTCTCCCCCGGGAAGCTGCCTTGCAAGTACTGCTGATTCTCCTGAGGACCTACACCCACCAGTCCCATTTGCTACTAGACCTAGTAGCCTCAATTCCCAGCATGTCCCAGAGACTGAAGTGTAAAATATGACCCATGAGGAGTTGTGCTACGTTCCAAAATAGCTGCATCCTTTCCCCAGTGTATACAGAAACAAATCTAGGAAAACTGTGTGCAAATGGCTATTAAGGGGTTTGGATAATGGCGGAAGGAACATAAAGTTGGATCCGGTCTAATTTATTGATATGGGCCCACTAAGCAGAGATTCTCTACTCTTTGCTGTGTCTTGAGAGGGCACAAAGAGTTCCAGCAGTGTCATTGGTTGCCGGGAATACACTAAGTGAGGCTGACCTTCCTTGGTCTCCTATAGAAGAAGGTATCCAAGGCTTAGGTGGTTGGAACGTTAGAGTGTATTTATCATGTAAGACATGCCTACCCACCCCAACAGGGTCCAGAGGACACACTTGCACTACTGCTGTGGAAATAAATTCATGAGGGCAGCCCCAGAGTCCGTGAAGAGCTCTGTGGCCACTCTCCTCTTTAGGGCAGACATTACAGTGGAACTGCTGCCAGTGACCTGGGATCTTGATATGCAGTGAGGACACCTGGATCCCGGGGCAGCAGAGACCAAGCAGAGGCACTGAATCTCAAGAGACAAGGTGGTTATGGTTTCTGTAATGGATAGTGGAGTCAAGGCAATAATGAGAATCCATTTGACTCACAGAAACCTATGGTGGTAGCTAGTTGATCCGAGTGTCTGTAGAGGGAAAGAGAAGGCAGTCGATGAAATTCTTGATCTGTGTAAGAATAGTTCTAGATCAAGTGAACAGAAGTCTAACTTGAATCACTGAAACAGTCATGGCCCTTCAATCATTTCCCACCCCTGAGCCACTTGACAGATACAGGAGCCCTGGTGTGAAGGGGAGACTGATTCCTTTGACTAAGGATCTAGATATACTATTTAAAATTAAAACGGTTAATCTTTTCCCAACCTTCCCCCAAAGGATGTACAGCCTTTTGTGATGGTGACCATACATTAGGGAAAAGGAAATAATCAGAATTATAGGGATTATTGAATACAGGTTCTGAAGTGACACACTAATTCCAGGAGACCCAAAACATCACTGTGCTCCATGAATCAGAGTAGGGCTTATAGGATCAGGTGATCAATGTAGGTTAGCCCAGATCTGTCTCATAGTGGCTCCAGTGGGTCCCTGAGCCCATCCTATAGCTTTTCCCCCAGTCCCAGAATGCTTAATGGTAATTGACATACTCAGCAAATGGCAGAATCATGAGACTGGTTCCCTGACCAGTGGAGTGAGGGCAATTACGGTAGGGAAGGCCAAATGGAACCCACTAGAATTGCCTCTATTTAGGAGAATAGTAAAATAAGAGAAATACCGCATTCCTGGAGGGGCTGCAGAGATTAGGACCACCACCGAGGACTGAAGGATGCAGAGGTGATGAATCCCACTATATCTGCATTCAGGTCATCTCATGGCCTGTGTATAAAACAGATGGATCTTGGAGAAGGATGGAGGATTGTCATAAACTTAACCAGATCGTGACTACAACTACAGCTGCTTTCCCACATATAGTTTCATTACTTGAGTCCTGATACCTCGTATGCAGCTTTTGATCTGGTAAATGGTATTTTCTTTATCTGTTAGGAAAGACACTAGAAATAGTTTGCTTTGGCCTGTCAAGGCCAGCAATAAACCTTCAATGTCCCACCTCAGGGTGTAGCAGCTCTCAAGCTCTACGTCATAACTTAGTCTACAGGGACCTTGATCACCTTTCTCTTCCATGAGGCATAACACTGTTCCGTTACTTTTCTGTTTTTTGGGAGCTTTTTTGGTGAGGAAGATTGGCCCTGAGCTAACATCTGCGCTCATCTTCCTCTATTTTATATGTGGGATGCCATCACAGCATGGCTTGATGACCAGTGCGTAGGTCCACACCCGGGATCCAAACCCGCAAACCCCAGGCCAGCAAAGCAGAGTGCGTGAACTTAACCACCCACCACCAGGCCAGCCCCTGTTCCGTGACATTTTTGACATCATGCTCATTCAACCTAGTCAGCAAAAGTAGCAGCTGTTTTATTGGAAGACACTTGCATGTCAGAAGGTGGGAAATAAATGAAATGACTCAGGGGCCTCTCGCCTCTGTGACACGTCTGTGAGTCTAGTGGTGTCAGGCATTTTGAGGTGTCACTTTTAGGGTTAAAGATAAGTTGCGGCATCTGGCCCTTCCTACAAATGAAAAAGAGGCATACTGCCTAGCGCGCCTTTTTGTATTCTGGAGGCAACATATTCCTTATTTTGGTGGGCAACTCCAGCTCTTTTACCGCATGATCCAAAAAGCTGCTAGTTTTGAACAGGGTGCAGAGCAAAGAAGGCCCTGGGGCAGGTGCAGGCTGCACCCCACCGTCCCATGAAGTGGTGTCTACGAGGTCAGGCTGGAGCAGGCCCTCAGGCACAATCAAGTCACATGAGTGTGTGTACCCAATGTCCGTGACCCCAGCCCTGACACATTCCCTTCACTCTCCCAGACCACATCTATGGCCTCACGGAGAATACCTACAATAAGTTGACTGAGGAAGAGAAGACTCAGGTCTGCTTTATATATGGTTCTGTGTGATAGGCAGGCGCCACCCAAAAGTGGACAGCTGAAGCATTACAGTGTCTGTGTGGGACATCCCTGAAAGAAAGTGACAAGCTACAATCCTCCCAGGGGGCCCAGACTTAAGCAATGCACCTGGTTGTTTATTTTGCTTGGAGGGAGAAATGGCCAGAGATAACGAGTCAAGTTCAGTTCACAGAGGCACGATTTGGCTGGCTGGTCAAGAGCTTGGAAGGAATGTGAGAGGAACATTGGTGGCAAGGAGGTGTGGAGAAGAGGCATGTGCCTATACTTCTCTGAATGGGCAAAAAAGGTGAATTTCTTTGTTTCCTATAAGAATGCGCACCAAAGGGTAACCTCAGCAGAGGAGGATTCTGATAGTCAAGTGGACCAGATGGCCTGTTGTGTGGGTGCTACCCAGCTTCTCTTCCCAGCCACTCCTGTCGGGGCCCAAGGGGGCCGTGAACAAAGTGGCGGAGAGGCAGGAATGGAGGTTATGCATGGGTTTAGCATCGTGGACTTCCACTCATCGAGGCTGATCTGTCCACAGCCACTGCTGAGTGCCAAATCTGCCAGGAGCCTAGACCAAAACAGGGTCCCTGATAGGGCACTATTCCCCAGGGTGATCAGGAAGCAACCAGCTGGCAGGTGATTACAATGCACCTCTTCTACCATGGAAGGGGCAGTGTTTTGCTCTTAGTGTGTTAGACACCTACGCTGGATACAGATTTGCCTTCCCTTCACACAACATTCCTGTTAACTACCATCTGTAGACTCACAGAATGCCTTATCCACCACCATGGTATTCCACTCAGCATGGCTTCTGATTAAGGAACTCACTGCCCATAAATGAAGTGCAGCAATGGACCCATGCTCATGGAATTCACTGGTCTTTTCCTGTTCCCCACCATCTGAAGCCGCTGACTTGAGAGAAGAATAGGCGTGTGAAGACGGAGTTACAGTACTACTACCTAGGTGGCAATACCTTGCAGGTTTGGGGCGGTGTTCCCCAGGAAGCTGCTTATGCTCTAAATCAGCGTCCATTATATAGCACTGATTTTCCCATAGCCGGGATTCACAAGTCCAGCAATCAAGGGTGGAAATGCGAGGGGCACCGTTCACTACTACCACTGTTACCCCTCATGATCCACTAGCATAATTTTTTTTCATGTTCACGTGACCTTATGCTCTACTGGTTTAGGGATCTTCATTCCAAAGGGAGAAAACACATTGATTTCATTGGACTGGAAATTAAGACTGCCACCCAGCCCCTTACGGCTCCTCTTGCCTCTGACTCTACAGGCAAAAGGAAGAGAGTTTCCATGCAGGCCGCGGTGATTGATCCTGATTACCAAGAGGAAACTGGACTGCTGCTCCACAATGGAGGTAAGGAATACAGGAGATTCCTTAGGGTTTTCTTAGTATCATATGCCCTGTGATTAACGTCAATGGAAAACTACAAGAAACCAGTCCAGGCAGGACTACGAATGGCTGTGACCCTTCAGGAATGAAGGTCAGGTTCTACCACTGAAATTGAAAAGGGTTTGCAAAGAACCACAACCAGCTGAGGTGCTTGCTGAGGCAAAGGGAATATGAAGTGGGTAATGGAAGAAGGTAGTTATAAATACCAGCTATGAAAGGGTGAATACCTGCAAAAACATGGAGTGATTGTTATATTTCTTCCTTATTCAGGTATGAATAAGTTTGAGTACTTTTGTGTATTTTGTACACTAGTTAAATTTACATAAGTTTAAAAAAGCAGTAAAAGATTGAGTGATATGTACCATTGTGCAAACGTGATTCTCTTATGGATGACTGTAAGTGCACTTTTGACAAATGGATGCCCAAAGGTGCAATAAATTGTCGCCCTTCTGCTATATCATTGGGCACAAGGGTTATTAAATGTTGCTACACGCAGGATCAGTTCTCAGGAGCCTCATAGTCCTGCAGTAGAAACCCTGCGGGCACCCTTGACTACCTCCTTGTCCTGATTAGACATGGGAGCTGGCGCTTCTCTTTCTATTTGGAGGTAAAGTATAGTCTTCCCTATCTTTCCTTTAGCAAATCACTTTCCTGGATGGCTGTGCCATGTCAGGAAGGGCCTGGGCTGCTGGGAACCAGGATGTATGCTCAACACCAGCTTGCACTGTAAAGGCCTCCCTGGCAGAGTCCAGCCTGCTGTGTGTCTGAAGGACACTTGCAGCCTTCTGATGGAGGAGGATAGCTCAGAACTGCCAAGCAATTCATCTGGGCCTTGTCTTACAGGGTGTTTCCAGACGTGATGTTCAAAAAGCCACGTGGGAACCCTTTAGTTCCTGGTCATGGGGTGGGTTCTCAGGGTGAGCTCAGAGCAGTGTCTGTTCACCACCAGATGGGAAGCACTTCAGTATTTTGATTGGTAAGACAGTGTCCATTCATGGCCATGGATCATCAGTGTGGTGGCATTCCCTCCATGGACCTGCCTACACCCTCCCCTCTCATGCCTCATCTTTCAAAGCTCCCAACAGGAAAAGTTCACAGCCCCCATGACACATAACCACAGCACAAGGCTGTGGAAAATAACACAGCCATCCCAGGGGGCTACAAAATCTATGGGTTCAGGCTCATCTAGCCCTTTAGGACACGTCAGTAATATCATGACTGAGTGTGTAAACTGGCGAATGTCAGAGACCATGGACTTCAGAACTACACAAACCCAGAAGTCACCTTGGCATGCAACGGAGAGGGTGGCGGTTTTCTGTGGCCAAATAGAGGGACCCATAGCCTGGGAAATGAAAACCCGTCCCTGATCCACCAGATCAACTCCCCCAGGGAAGAGTGGCCACAATGTACCTGACAGAGGCTGGGGCCTCCAGGACATTTCCTCCTGAAACAGCATTACATAAGTACGTGCAGGGATGCTGGAGAGCCTAGTGTGTAGGCAGCATAGACATGATGGAAGGAGGCCCAGATGTAGCCTTAAAAGCTGCATCACAAATCTTCGCCTGTGGATAGAAAACAAGCAGGAAAAGGAAGTCAGAGACCTGGACAAGGATCCCAGGAGGATTCAAATCTAGGTCAGGGGTGAACACGGAGCCCCTAGAGGGGCCTGAGGAGGGAAAGTCCTGCCTGCCTTTAGACCATTTACAAGTGACCTTCCTCGGGCCTTGTCCTCTACCTGTGCACGTTTTGATATTTTTACATCGTTTTCCCCACTTACAGCTGATGCAATTCCAGAGGTTGAACTAGAAAACTACAAGTTCCTAAAATGTGATCAAAAGAAACCTCAACAAGAGAAGCAGAAACTATTCCCTCTTCCTCCAGAATGTAGAAAGGCAGCCCCTGCCTGTGGCACGACATGGTCCTGGGTAGTGCTGTTTTAAAGACACCCACATTTCAGTGGTTGTTGCTCTGCCTGTGAAAGTACCTTCAGCCTTTAAATCCCAAGAGAACGGGCAGCGGGCCGTGTCTGCTCCTGGAGCAGCTGAATGATACTGAAATGAACTTGTCCTCTGACTTAGGGGGACTTGGGTGTGTCCCCACTGGCCAGGGAAGGGGCTGGCCCTTCTCCCTTCTCCTACATACAATAAGCTGATGACCCAGAAGAGTTCTTGATTCAAGGAGAAATGTGAGATTCTATGTCTCCCTTACATGCCTACAGAAAGCGACAGAACCACACCACAACTCCCAGGCTATAAAGGGAACAGGACTTTAATATAATATTCAAATATGGCATTTATTATTTACAACACATAACTACTGTCCCTCCCCAATGGGTGACTAGATGCTGGGGTAGACATGTCAGGGAGCTGATGTGGGGTCGTCCCCGCTCTCTTGGGCTTCACGGGGCCCCAGGAATCAGCTTGCAATGCTCCCCTACGCGTCAGGTGGGAGGAGCCGGCCCGGTGCATTGCAAGCGTCCCAGCTGTGTCCCCGCTGCTGAGGATGCGGCTGTGATTGGCCACTGGTATGGGGCTCGGTGTTGGGGCCTGGGAGCTGAGTAGAAGAGTCGGGTTATCTTGGGGGGCCTCCCTCAGAACCATGGCGCCACACCCTGTCCCCACTGCACTGGGTGCTCCAGTCCCTGTGCTCAGTGCTGTCAGCCACCAGTACCCCATTTGTCCCTGTCACATGAGCGATCATTTAGTATCACCTATTTCACAGAGGAGAAAACAGAGTCTCAGGAAGCTGGAGAGAGTCACCCCAGTCACAGGACTGCTCAGTAGTGGAGCTGGGTTCCCAGTGCCAGTTGTCTGACTCCCCAAGGCCACGCTTAGCCCGAAGCTTTACTGAACCCCTAGGAGTCAGTCACCCCGGCCCAGACACTCACTCACCGCTGACCTTGATGATGGCCGGTTCTTCTTGGCCTTGAGTATTCTGCTGGCCAACTAGGCCTGGGGCCCTAGCTGGCAGGACAGGCTGTAGCTACAGGACACAGAAGCACCTGTGAGCCTACCAGGAGCCACACCTCAGGTGCCCCCCCACTGCCTGCCCAGCAGCTGGAGTCTGGGTGTCCCAGAGGTCACAACACGATAAGGCCTGGGGCTGACCAGGGGGCCATGGAGACAGGCTCTCTGGACTGGCCAACAGGGAGGGTCCACTTCTGCCCTCAGCCAACTCCTGCCCGGCCTCACCTATCATTCTCATTGAGCAGCTGCATGTCCTGGAACCAGGCCCCAAATCGCTCCTCGGGCTCTAGGTTGTAATTCTTTGCGGCCACCTGGAGCAGCAGGATCTCCCTCATGACTCGATATTCCTGGGGCCAGAGGGAAGGAGAGGATGCAGACAGGGCCTGGGTGGGGGATGCTGCAGCGGCCTTGTCGGGGGTGAGAAGTGGGGCAGGGGACCAGTCCTGGGAACCATCCTTCCCTCCAGTTCCATCCAGGCTCTACCTGTTCTCAGAAGGGGAATAATCAGCCCCTCCTCCAGGAAGTTTTCCTTGATGCCATCCTCCCCTCAACCCACCCGCTAATTGGATGGATTTCCCTCTTCTCTGTTATCAAACTCTTCCTCTCAATCTAAGATACAGGGGGGTGGAGCCAGGGACTGTTCTGGCCAGAGGGTCTCTGATTTCCACCCCCTTCCCCTCCCCTGCAGGGAGTGCCACAGCTGCTCACCTCAGTCCTTTTCTGAAGGTTGATCTCATTCCCCTGGAAGGCAGACAGCCAGAGTCCATCAGACAGAGCCCCCTAGCCTGACTAGCCCTCTATGCCCACCCCTTCTCATGGTGCACGACTGCCAGGTCCCCAGAGGGGGCCGGGCATGCAGAGAAAACAGGACTTGGGCCTAGGCTGGGCTCTGGGCTCCAGAGGAGGAGGACAGGGGGGTGAGGCTGAAGGACCTGGCAGCACAACCCTCTCTGATGACAGACATGGAGGCTGAGGCCTCAGGCTGAGGGGACTGCTCAGCCACTTACGTGCTGCCTGACTTGGGGGGACCCGACATCTCTCTCCCCCATGGGCAGCATGGGAGGGAGAGGCTGAGTCCAGCTCAGATAAAACCTCACGCAGCTGTGCCACCAGGCAGCTCTGAGCTTCCCCAGCTTGGGGAACCAGAATGGGTGTCTCAGGCGGAGCCTGTGTTCACTCATCCCTAAGATGGGCCTGATGCCCCAGCTCCCAGGGGCAGCTGCAAGGCTCTCATGAGAGATGTGCCAAGTGCTGAGAGCTCAGAGCTCAGAGCTCAGTTCGGGGGCTCCTGCATCCCCAGGCTCAGGATCCTGGTCCTCCCTGCCTGGTCCCCACGTTCACCCACCTCGAGATAATCACCCATCGCCAGGTGCAGCATCAGCAGGTCACCGAGGAAAGTGCCAAAATAGGGGACGACACCCTGTCACATGGGGGTTCGGGTGAGATGAGCCCTTGCTCTCAAGTCGTCCCCGTGCAGACCCTCCCCTGAAAAGTCCTCACCCTCAGCCTCCTGGCCTACCCCAGGGTTCCCACGGGGAGCAGCCTAGGACCCTTAGCAGCCTCCCCTCAATTCTTCCTCCCTTCACACCGCAAGAACACCCACACTCCTCCTCCTCACCTCCCAGGGCTGGCTTCTGGCAAATCACAGGGTATGCGGTCCCTGGCCCTCCCCACAACAACCCATCCTGCACCAGCTCTTCCAGGCCCCCCTCCTGGTCACTTCTACTAGGGGACTCAGGCACTGTGGCACCAGGAGGAAGGGCCCTCCTCTCTTGATTTGAGGCCTCCAGCTGGGAAGGCAGAGCCACTCCCCCACGGGCACACTCACCTGCCGCTGCTGCTGCTTCTCCTGCACTCTCTGGGGGATGATCTCCGGGGAGGCAAACGTGGAGGGCCCC
This sequence comes from Diceros bicornis minor, assembly GCF_020826845.1. Taxonomy (NCBI): domain Eukaryota; kingdom Metazoa; phylum Chordata; class Mammalia; order Perissodactyla; family Rhinocerotidae; genus Diceros; species Diceros bicornis. The sequence continues at coordinate 34,791,195 of NC_080775.1, forward strand.
TCCTGCCAGGGTCGAGGACAGTGTCAGCGGGCCATACTCCCCTCACCCCATTTCTCTCCGGCACCACTGGCCTCTGACCCTGGACATCTGACTCGAGTCAACTGGTACCAATGCTATTCCATCCTCCAAGGTGTTGTGATTCTAGAACAAACCCAGCTCCAACTCGCACTCTAGGTGTGAGCTGGGGCCTGTGGCCTGGCCTCCCCGAGCCTGTTTCCTCATCTGGAAAGTGTGAGAACTCCAGCTACCTCAGAGGTTCTCCTGAGGACTCAGTGACATATGACTGTCATCGTTGTCCTCACCCTCACCCCTCCGTGTGGAGCAGGCAGAAAGCTCCCACATTCCTTTCCTCCCTCTTATCTCATCACCACCGTATGAGGCCTGCACCACACAATCACCGTCCCTCCACTTCCGTGATGAGGAGGCAGAGGCCCAAACAGGGGCAGTGAGTTGCTCAGGGGCCCACAGAGGAGAGGCCGCTTGCCCCTCCCAGCCAGAGGCCCTGTTCCAACGTCCTCACCTAACCCCCGCCCCACCACTGACCACAGTACTGTCCCCTGAGCTCTCAAAGCGTGGTCCTGGGCCGAGCTGTGGATGGAGAAGACGAGGTGTCTTGGGAGTCCGGTTGAGTGGCTCTTGCCTGCCCCAGTCCCATGGAGTGTCTGGCCCCCAGGCTAGGACAGGCCGTGCCAAATCCTACTCCTCCCCAAGGAACCCCTCAGGACATTCCCCTGCAATGAACTCTTTCTTTATCCACTCAGGAACTGGATCCCCAAGGTGCCACCTCCGATCAACAGGGAAGGGGGTGACAGGACGCTTTGCTTCCTCGTTTACATGAAGCTCCCAACGTCCTTTCAGAAAGATCCACTAAGAATCCGTCAGTTGCCTAGACGCTTCACATAAGCCACCTGGGGCATATGTCATTGCCAACCGGGCACTCAGGTGAGACTCCCGTGGTTGGCTCCAGTGACTGCTCTAGGGGTTCGGGGCGGTCCCAAAATGCACACACATCTGTCTCTGGTCCAGACGTTCAGAACCAAGGCTGAGCAGCCTGTTTGTCCACCTGGGCCACGGGAATCCCCTGCCATGCCCGAACCTGGGGCAGGCAGGGTGGCCTCCCCTTGGAGACATGGTGAAGACAGAAGGAGCGGCAGGGGCCTGGCTTCTTGAGGACAGGTTTAGGCTGAGGGCTAAACCCAGCCCAACCACCCAACAGCCTGGAAGAAGCTACATCCAGCAGGATGGACGTGCTTGGAAGCCAGAGACCTATTGATGGTGCCAGCTCGGCAACTCCTCCTGGAACAGCCCAGCCAACACCACCGAGTCCCAGGACCAGGGCCTCGTGCCCACAAATGGCACCCCACCCGCCCGTGGACCAAACAGATCCCTCTGCTTGTTAATCTGGACAAGACAGATGGGAATGTTTCAGAGAACGTTCAAGTGAGAAACTGTCAAAACCACAGCCTGCCCAGTCCCCTTTTCCCCCTCGCCCCTCCTCTCTTTCCAGACCTCCAGCCTCCACTCTACCTTGGTCATCAATTCTCTTCTCAAGGACTTGTCATGGCTATAGAGCTCCTTAAGTTTTTCAGAGCTCTCCCTGAGGGGAGGGGAAAGAAGGAAGGATAAATTGGGGGATAATGTGAGGGGTCTGAGTGCAAATCCCTTTTCTTTGCAAACCCAAGAGATGCAACCTGCCTGGAGGAGTGTTCTCACTGGGCTCCTCTGAGCGCTAAGGTCTCGTGGGACTGGGCGGGGGCTCTCCTGTTGGTCACTGGGGTCTCCATTCCCCAGCTCTACAGAGCACCTCTGTTTTGACCACTTTCAGTTTCAACTGGGCATAGAGTTCTGTTGCCATAAACACTTGAAAATCTCCAGTGTGGCTCAACCCTGGCATTTAGGGAAACTGAGTCCTGAAGCAGAACTGGTGCACTAAGACCCAGGGAGGCTTAGAGACCCCCCACCGAGGCCCACGCCCTGTCCCCAGCATTTGCTGCCTCCCAGGAGTTCCCACGTGACTGAGGGGACAATGGCAGACATACGAGAGATCCCCCATCCACCCTGATCCTCCTATGGAGAGGGGCCTACCCACCGGGAAACATCCGCCCACGTGTTCTTCAGGTGGCCTATGGAGGTTTTCTGCAGAGCAGAGATGACAGCACGGAGCGAGAAGTTCTTCAGGATCTCGCACTCCTGGGGAAGGGAAGAGAATGAGCTGTGAGGTGGGGCGCTAAAGACACGCTTGCTCTAGCTTCAGTACCTTTCTATTTAAATCTCCCCTTCTGGATGAGACAGATGCTCAAGGAGCCCCAGAAGGGCACATTTAGGACCCAGAGAGTAACACTTCACAGGGAGGAGGATTTTAGCTCAACCCAGGGAAGGAGCCAGGGAGGAAGTGAGCATCCTCCCACTGGGACCTGGAGTCTAGGTCAGCGGGCCCCTGGCAGGAGGGCCTAGGGACTGTGCAGGGGCTTAGATCACAGACTGCAATCCTGGGAGCTGATAAAGGTGCAGAGGCGGTTCCCAAGGCTCCATAGAGGGGCTCCACTGGGCCTCCCGCAGCACACCTGGGCCACCTGGATCCAGTGCTCCACCACCCTCGCCCTGTCCTGGGCCGTCATGCTCGGGTCCCCGAGGCAGGTGGTGACGACGAGGCTGACCACCCTTCTGAAGTGGTCGACGGCGGCCTGGACGGTGGGTGCCAGGTGCTCATTGCCGGGCTTGTTCCTCTTGCCCCAGGTGGAGCCCAGGCACTGAGAGGGCACCACCTTCCGGAAGAGCTCCTGGGGAACAGGAGGAGTGTCACCCAGCCCTGCCACACCCCGGCTCCATGTCTACAGCCCCCAAAGTGCCGCACAGGGGTCACGGTTTAGAGCTGGAGCTCAGGAAGCTCAGGATGTGGTCTGAGCCTTGTGAGTCCCTGGGTTTTCTTCTCTGTCCACTGCGGGCACCCAGCACAGGATGACCCAGGACCCAATACTGACAGGGAAGGGAGGGGGCATTTGCACCCAGCCCGTCCTGGCTAACTCTAAGCTCCAGACGGTGGCTCAACTAGGCTCATCCCAAGGGGGCATCTTCCACCACCCTGATGCCCCCTCTGGTCCCACTCCGATTCTGATGCACATTTCCCTGCGGCAGCTACAACCACAGGCCCTGTCTGTCTCCCTTGTAGTGAAGTACACATCAGGTCTCTAATAAATGCTGAGGCTGTTGAGCCTCCTGAGCAGCCGGTTGGGCCACCAGGGACCTGGCTGCACACAGTGAGTTCCGCTCCCCCACTGATGGGCCAGGCCCCGTGCAGCTTTCCGTCTCTTCTACCTCATGGAGCCGGCACAGCCACTCTGTGCAGCAGGTCCTGTTAGTGTCCACCTCTACGCTCTGCAGGTGGACAGCAAAGCCTTGGGGGTTCAGAAAGATACCCAGGTCGTACGGTTGGTAAGGGGGAGCGCCAGGATTTGGGCCCAGGTCATAGGAGTCCGGATCAGGTCTGGGGCACTGATGGCAGAGGGAAGGCCTGCCCCTCCGCCCTGAGAGCCCAGCTGCTCACCGCATCCATCACGGTCAACTGCTCCGCCACCAGATTAGGAGGGAAGGCCGTGAGGTTAGGCTTCTTCTCACCCTCCTTAATGGCCACAGGTGGAGATGGACTTCCCACTAGAAGTGATGGTCCAAGTGACTCCAGCTCAGCAGCTCCCACTCCTGCTGGAGCCGACGTGGGCCCTTGCTCCAGCTCCAACACTGCTGAGGGAGGGGACGCTGGCTCCAGCGCTAGAGGGGGTGGTATTGACGGAGCTGCAACCAGCTCTACCTCCACCACTGTCCACTGCCCTGTTTCTGCCGCCGGCTGGAGCTCTGCAGCTGGGGCTGCAGCGGGATAAAGGGAAAGGTTCACCCACATAGCTGACTTTCCACGTGTCCTTCTAAACACAGGAAAGATCCCACTTCCCTTCCGGGAATACCCAGCCTGCAGTCCCCCTTACCCTCTGGCTCTGCCTCAGTGGCCTCCAGAAGCTCACACCGGGCAAGGGAAAGAGGGTCACGGCAGCTCAGCTCTGAACCAGGCAAGGTGACCTGCATGTGCATCCCCTTTAGCTTGAAAAAGGGACAGCCCCAGTCTGGTCCCGCCCTAGTTCTGGTCCAAGCCCGGCGTCTCAAGGTCCTGAGTGTGGAGACCCTCTGCTCCTGCTCTCATCTCAGAGCAGCACTGGATGGTGCGGGTGGCCTCGTGCACCTGCCCCTTGTCTAGTGAGTTGGTGGAGTTGAAACCATTGGGCAGCTCCTCGACGACCTCCTGTGTGGAGTTCTGCAAAGACTGCCCGGGAGCTGGGCCACAAGGAATCAGGGGCTGCTTGCACACTGCCACTGGGGCCGACCCCCAAGAGCAAGTCCGCTCCTCAGTTCAGGCACAGACGGGCATCCCTGCAAAGAACTGTGGTCAGGGAGGGAAAGAGATGAAACCTCTAGGGCTCGGTAACACATGAGTAGAGAAGCTCACCTTCTCACGCTGCCAGCCAGGACCCTGTATGAACATGACAGACCCACCAGGCTTCCGACACCTAACTACCAGCTCCTGACTAGGAATGACCCACCCCTCATGCCCTGCCTTCCCCCCTCCACACAGACACATGCACACACACACACACACACACACGACGAGGGGCAAGGAGTGTGGGGCTGATCAGGTGGGATCACAGTTGTGTCCTGGCCTGCACCAGCCTTTCCTGGGCTGCCCCGTTGTTACCTTTCGCTGCCTCCTGCCAGATGCCCAGAGGCATCGGGGATGAGGGCTGAGCCAACGTCAGCAACGACGAAAAAGATTCTCTTTCTGGGCTCTTCTGAGCCCAGATCTTCCAAAAATCGGGACACAACAACTAAACATCTTTGTCTGTTGACCGTCGCCAGTCAAGTGAGCTGGATGGGGGTCTGTGGGTGCCTGATTACCAGAGTTCTAAGACCTGTTGAGGTCTGTGACCAAAGAAGTGAGGTCATTTTTCAAGATTCCATTACCTGGGCCCCTTCCCTCAATCAGACTTGCCCAGAGCTGCTCCCTGCCCCCGGGCTGCTCACCCTCCTCCCCCATGTCATCTCCTGAACTGTACACAAGGAACCCACACAGCCCTAGCCACAGCTCCCTGGAAACCTCACTAGGGTCCTAGCTTTCAGGAGACAGAGATGAATGCAGACCTCCTTTTTCTTACCAGTTCTGCATCCTGGGAAAGTCACTCTGCCTCTCAGGTCCTCCCCAGTCTCCAAACCTGTACCATGGGGATCAGGCTAGAATCTACTTCCTAGGGACGTCACCCAGTGTATATGAGATAATATCTATTACCCCTGTGGGCTGGTGTCACATGTACCTAAGGCCCAAACTTAGAGATGGAAGAATAATAATGAGGGGTGACACGCAGCACAGAACACCACTCAAAATAGGCCTGGGTTCCAGGAATGTGATATTGGGACAGTCACATCCAACTTGGCCTCATTTTCAGGTCAGCATCATGAGGGGGTTGAAACTAATGGAAATTCAGATATTGCCATACTGTGGCATAAAACCATTCAATTGTTTGCTGCTTTATGTAGAATCAGACCCAAGAACCTCATCTTGGCCTATGAGGTGGACAGCCTCCACAGTGGTACCCAGTAAGCCCCACCCATGTTATACACCTCCCCGTGGAACCACTAAGTGGTTAGTAACTGGCTTCTGAACATAATAACAGCCAAAGTGACGGGATGTCTTGTCTAAATTTTAACTAAAAAAGTCTCTCACTTCCTCTTACTCCATGTCTCTCTCTCACTCTGTCGAATCCCTGGAACTGAGGAATCAAATACTGGTGTTTTGGGGCTGCCCAACGTGGAGGCCCATCGAGGAGAGAAGCAAGGGAGTGCCCAGGCCAACAGACAGAAGGGAACTCAGGCTCTCAGTCCAAACTGAACCCTGAAGGCTGAGAGTGAACTTGGGGGCCAGTCCTCCCCCCGTCGAGCCTCAGTTGAGGCCACAGCCCCAACCTGTTAAACTCATTGAGGCAGAGGTGCCCAGCTAAAACGTGCCTGATTGCTGATCCACACAAATTGTGAGATAGTCAGCATTTGTAGTTTTGAAATGCAAGGCTGGGGCAATGAAGTCAGAGAGGGAAAGGTAACTGACACAGCCCACCAGGCCCTGGCCCTACCTTCCACCCCAGCTCCTGTTCTCTCCTCCCAGGGTCCCTCCAGCCACACTGGCCACCTTTCTAACCTCTTCCGGCCAAACTCACTCTTGCCTGCAAGACTCTGCATCAGTCGCACCTTCTCCCTGACACACTGCTACCAGGCTCGTGCAGGGCTGGCTCCCCGCTGTCATTCTGGTCCCAGCAAATGTCACCCCAGTGAGGCCTTTCAGACCCTCCTACCAGTGACCCCCAGCCCTCCCTCACAGCCCCCTGCTGTGTTTCTCTACAGCACTTGCTCTTTTCTTTCTCATGTCTTTGCTTTTGTCCCTTTCCCCTCTAGATTGTGAGCTCCTGGCGGGCAGGGACCACTTGGTCATTTTCATCCTGCACTTCGGCCCACCAGGGCACCCGGCACAGAGTGAGTGCTCAGTGCACAGCTGCTGAATGAGTACATGGGAAGCTCTTGCACCCCTCCCCCTGCTTATGACCAACTTTGATTGTGGAGATGAACACTAGTAAGAGGAGGTACAAGTTGTTTCTGAGGCAGGGGGACAGCCAGAAAGACCTCTGCTTGACTCTTCGCTGCTCCAGGTGCTCAAGAAAAGTTCAGCAGACACTGTGTAAATTCCAGGTTTACAGCAGAATGACTTGATATATATATATTATGTAATGGTTACCAAAATAAGGTTAGTTAACATCCATCACAAAACAGAAATAAAAGCTTTTTTCCTGGTGATGAGAAGTTTTAGGATCTACTCTCTTGGCAACTTTCAAATATACCACACAGCAGTGTTACCTTGCACAGTGCTGTATATCAAGTATGTCTCAGTAGACCTGAAAAAACATAAAAACAAAAACTCACTGGCAACCACTGACACAAGAGGCTGCCCGCCCCCTGGTGGCCCGCACTAGCGCTGCAGCCCTTGCCAAAACACCACCAAACAGAAAGGAACTTTTCTTCAGGTGTCCTCAAGGCAGAGGCTCTCCAGGGTCCCAGGGGTAAAGGAGCAGGACCTGTCGGCTTCTAGGGATTGGGAGCAATCTCGGGAGCCTACCTTTCCCCCCATCTTGCTGCCCTTTACCAGGTGTCCTCTTCACTCCTGAGGCATCCAATCTCAACCAGGACAATGAATCTCCCCTCCCTCCAGATGAGGGCCCCGACAGTCCAACAAGGACTGGTCTTCTCCCTGGACCCTGGACTTGGTGTCCAGTGCTCTAGCATCTTCTTCCTTATCCCCAGTTCTCATCCACCCAAGCCCCCAAGCCTCCTCAGTTCTAAATGATCTCCAGGGGGTGGAAAGCATTTTCTCAGCATTGATGACAGTAGGTCATCGACGGAGAACCCAGTCCGACAGACATGTTGCAAGCACATGGAACACTTGGAGTCACCTGCGGGATGCACTCCACTTTATATAGAAGGACCCTCACTGTGGTCTTCTCTCCTGTTCCCAATGCCTACACTAGGGGAGGATGGGCTCATCACAGTTCTCGGTGCCCACAGAGGTGGACTGCAGGACCCCAGTCCTGTGCTCCCCAGGCTGGGCCAGGGATGGGTCTGGAACAGGTGGAAACCTAGGAACCTTACACATTCCTCTGCCCATCTCTGCGCCCCTGGACACGTATCTAGGAGAACGGATGTTACTGCCCTGTGGGAGAGCTGCCTGCAACCTCTCTCCCTCCTGCCTCTTGTCACTTCCCCGGTGTCGGCTCTTTCTTGACTGCACCTCCGTGGTCCCCACATGAGAAGTCAGTGAGAGTGGGTGTGCCTGTGCACATGCGATGATGAGGGGAAAATGACCCCATATGGAGAGGGGTGGGCAGCAATCCCCTAGGATCTTAATGCCTCTCATTGCCAAAGGAAACCTGAGGGAAGGGGTGGAGCCTTGGCCAAGGAAGCTGGAGCTCTCTCTAGTCTTCGGGACCCTGACCACCCCCTGTGGTCTGGGCCAGTACCTGCCTCTTCCTGGGCTAGTTTCCCAACTGTACAGTGAGGGGTAAGATGTGCAACAGCACAAGCATGTGCTCAGCCAGGACAAGTCATCAGGCCCCATAGATACATTAAGTACGCTTTAAGTGTACTGAAGACATTAATATTGCTGTGCAATCATCACCATGATCCATCTTCAGAACTCTTCTCATCTTGCAAAACTGAAACTCTATACCCATTCATGAATAACCCCCCATTCCTCCTCCTCCCAGCCCCTGGCAAACACCATTCTACTTTCTGTCTCTCTGAATCTAGTGATTTCAGGAACCTCATAGAAGGGAAATCACACAAGGTTGTATTTTTGTGACTGGCTTATTTCATTTAGAGTAATATCATGAAGGTTCATCCACGGTGTGCCATATCTTAGAATTTCCTTCCTTTTTTAAGGATGAATAATATGCCATTGTATGTATATTCCACATTTTGCTTATCCATACAACCCTGGACAGAAACCATAACTGGGCCCAAAAGCAAGCCCAAAATAAAATGGGGCCCCAGCCCGATTTTTATCAACTGTCCCCTGGAGACTCCTTTCTTAAGCCACGTCTCATATGATGTTTACTAAGGATCTAATCTTGGGCCGTGAGTTGTTTTTCAGAAACTCCGTTTTTGCTCCTTGAGCAAGTTTCAACTGGTTTGAGCCAATGAGACCACAAGACGGCTGGCAAGACTCAAACCACGAGTGCACAAGTGACTGGAGAATGACCTGGGGGACCAAGAACTCCCCTGTCGATGATGTTAAGGACACCGCCTTTTGAACGGGGGATGTATGACAGAACATAAAAATCTTCTGCGCTTGCAGAAAATGCCTAGGACTGCCCCCAACCTTCCTGCACCTGCTGCTTTGCCCTTAAAAAGCCCTTTTCAACAGCCCATCGGGGAGAAAGATTTAACCTTTGTCTCCTGTCTACTTGCTGGCCAACCACATAATAAAGCTTTTTCCCTTCTACAAGAGTGGGTATCCCATGTTTGGCTTAAGGGGTGCATTGGGCAGCGAGCCCTTCCTCGGTTACAATACTTGGGTGGCTTCCATGTTTTAGCTGTTGTGAATAATGATGCTATGAACATGGGTGCTGAAATATGTCTTTGAGAACATGCTTTCAACTGTTTTGGGCAGGGGTATATGCCCACAAATGGAATTGCTGGATCCTATATAATTATATTTTTAATTTTTTTTAGGAATTGTTATACTCATTTTTACAGCAACTATATATTTTATATTCCTACCACAGTGCACAAGGGTTCCAACTTCTCCACATCTTGGCCAACACTGGTTCTACTCTTTTTCTTCTTTTTTTGATAGATGTCATCCTAATGAATGTGAGGTGGTCTCTCACTGTGTTTCTGCTTTGCATTTCCCTAATGATTACTGATGTTGGGCATCTTTTCATATGCTTATCGGTCACTTGCAGATCTTTTTTGAGGAAATGTCTATTCAAGTACTTTGTTCATTTCTGATTTGGGTTGTTTGTTTTTTATTGTTGAGTTTAGGAGTTCCCTATTTATTCTCGATAGTAAGCCCTTGTCAGATACATGGTTTGCAAATATGGTCTCCCATCCTGTGGGTTGTGCTTTTACTCTATTGATAATGTCTTTTGAGGCACAAAACATTTTAATATTCATGAAGTCCAGCATGTGTATCTTCTTATTTTATTGCTTGCTCCTTGGGTGTCATATCCATGAAATCATTGCCAAATCCTATTTTGTCAAGTTTTGTCTTATGTTTTCTTCTAAGGCTATTATAGTCTTACATTTAGGTCTTTGATCCACTGGGAATTAAGCTTTGTATATGGTGTTAGATAAGGGTCCAAGTTGATTCTTTTGCATGTAGATATCCACTTTTTCCAGCACAAGTTGTTGAAAAGACTGTCTTTTCCCCATTGAATAATCTTCGCGCCCTTGTCAAACATCATTTGGTCATATGGGTGAGGGTTAATTTCTGGGCTCTCAATTCTGTTTCCATTGGTCAACATGTCTGTCTTTATGCCATGACAATGTTGTTTCGATATTGTAGATTTGTAGTAAGTTTTCAATCAGGAAAGAATGAGTCCTCCAACTTAGTACCTCCTTTCAAGATTGTTTTGGGTATCTGGACTTACTTGAGATTCCATAGGAATTTTTGGATGGGTTTTTTTCTATTTCAGGACAAAATGTCCTTGAGATTTTGATAAGGACTGCACTGCATTTGTTGATCTCTCTGGATAATGTTGACACCATCACAATAAGGAGTCTTCCAATCCATGGTGATGGGATGTCTTTCAGTTCTGGTAGCGCCGGGCGGTTGTTCAGGTTGACAAGTGCTCGAGGTAGTCATCCAGAAACCCACAATTCCTCCTCACTGTGCCTTCACCATTTCCTTAGAACCCATCGACAGTCAAGAGAAGGCAAAATGCATGTAAAATGCACGTGGGAAGTTTTCAAGGACTGGGTGTGCATGGAGCACACATTTCTTCCACTCCTCTCCATTAGCAAGAACCACGGACTGAACTAGCAGACCCTAACACAAGGGGCCTGCAGACTCAACCAGCAGACCCCAACAAATGGGGACTGTGGACTAACCAAGGGCTAAGACTGATGCTGTCTTAGAGCATCTTGTCAATCTAGACTGACCCATTGACCCTGGACTGGAAAGCCAGTTAGATCGGGAGCTCAACACAAAGACAGTGGATCTCAGATCCGAGAGGAACTTACCCACGGCCCTTGGAAACAGCGAAAAAGATGGAGAACTCAAAGGTTTTGCGGGTACCAATGCCTGTGTTTCTCATCTCCGAAGCCATCAGATGAGTCCTTTGAATCCCACTGCTGCCACCAAACTGTTACAAAACAAAATTTAACTGAGTAAATTTTAAACATCTTATTGGCTTTATTCAACAATTCATGAATCAGGCAGCATCCAGTCTAGCAGAGAGAAAGGAGCGCCAAGGAGCTGGAAAACATGAAGGACTTTTATAGGCAGATGGGAGCAGGAACAAGGAAGTTACACTAGACACAACAGCGGGTTGGTTACAGCAAGGTTACCTTCATTTAGGGGATGGCAGGGCTCCATCAGGAAGATGACCTACCTGCTGCTCATCAGGCGATTCCCCACTGACTGGTTTAAGATTCCATTCCTGGGAGGGCCAAAAGTCTAATTAAGTCTCAGCTTGTTGACGTGGGGTTTAGCCTAAGCGGCTCCATTTGGGCCTGGTGTCTTGTTTTAAACACATGACTTCTGCTGGTCCCTGCTTTCCCCAGTTACCCCTCGGCTGTCCCTTCACTGACCATTGTTGGTCACACACCCACTGCACCTGCCTCCAGTCCTTCCCCCTCAACACCGTAATCTCACACACAGCTCCTCCCGACACTATCATGACGTCTCCCACCACACGTCCCCTATACCTTCCACACTGCCAGCCAGATGCTTCACAAACACCACCACCATTTATGTCCAATGGGCTGAGAGGGCTGCCCGTGCACTGGGAATCAGGAGTCGCAAGGTCTGTCACTTGGCCTCCAATCACCTATTGTACCCCAGCTGAAGTGCTTACCCTGCGGAGAGACTCAGTTGTAGCCAACTCCATGGAACAACATCATCTTTGCCCCAGGCTTCCTTCAAAATGCTCCACCCACTTTCTGCCCCAACTGCTCCTTGAGGGGTCATTTTGGGGTAGCCTTCGAGGCCACCTTGGTGATTTTGTGCCCAGGCACAAACATCCCTCAGCCCACAAACACTGTAACAATACCCCCTGAAATCATATAGCACAGGTAACCAGTGAATGGACGCAAATTACTGGTTTTACCTCCAAGACCGCTAATGAATATTTGACACCAGGAGCATCCACTTTTGGGTTTCACTGTGGGCTGATATCACAAGGCTCTCACCCAGTGAGCGTCTCTCTTCCCCAGCCCTCTGAGCAGCTTGCTCCAGGCTATATTCTGCAATGCATCACTGTCTCTCTCTCAGCCTGCTTCCCTCAGGTCGCAGGAAACTTCCCCTGAGTTTCCTGCCCTGACTGGCTACCACCAACCCATATAGACACTGTCAGTCCTATAGCACTGGGTGTTCAGTTCTACTAGGACTGACTGACTGGACTGGGCACAGGTGCGGTGGCCCTACCCACATAAAATCAGGTAACTGAGGCAACCAAGAAGTATCGACAACCTTAACCCAACATGGACAACAACTCCGTAAGACCCTATCCTAGCCCTTGTACAACAGTCTCATGAGTCTTTTGCCTAAATGGTTTTAGAAAACGGCCTGGCCCTAGAGTGTCTATACCAGCTAAGGAAGGAGGGGTTTGTGCCTTTCCTGGAACCACTTGCTGAATGTACATCAACACACAAGTCCAAACCTACCACCACCAGATGGCCCAAGAGATTAAAATATTGCATAATATTACCCAAATCTTGAATATTACCCAAGGCCCCTGAGATCATTGACCTACTTTCATGGCTGGTCTCTCCAAGTTGGGGACAATGGAAACGGACTGGATTTTAGACTGTTGCTTGTACAATCATAGGACTTGTTTCTATAGCCCTCATTGGACGTTTACTCTCTTGGCTACAAGATGCCCTACCCCTAATAACTCCATTAATTACCCTTATTAAATATCCCAACCAACTTAAAATTAACTAAATTAAAATTAATCAATACGCTGATTAATGTAAAAGCTTTAAAATTTTTATCGAGGAAAATCTGCTTAACACAGAATACACCGTTGAGAGCATTTTAAAGAATACAGTTCAGTGGCTTTTAGTACAATGATTATGTCATGTGGCTATCACCACTATCTAATTCCAGAACATTTTCAACACCCCCAAACAAACCCATACTCATTCGCACTATTTTCTCCTAACCCAAGCCCATGGAAACAACTCATCTGTTTTCTCCCCCTATGGATTTGCCTATTCTGGACAGTGCATTCAAATGGCATCATGCTATCTGTGGCCTTTGTGGATGGCTTCAGTGAGCACACGTTTCAAGGTTCATCCATGGCTGAGCATGTAGCAGTACCTTATTCCTTTCTATGGCTCTATACTATCCTATATTATGAATAGGCCACATTTGGTTTATGCAGTCATAACTGGATAGAAATTTGGGTTTGTTTCACCTTTGGACCATTGTGAATAATGTTGCTTTGAATGTCCATGGACAAGTTTTTCTTTGAACATATGTTTCCAATGCTCTTTTGGACATACCTACCATGTGACTCTCCAGGTTAATGGTAATTCTAGGTTTAAGATTTTAAAAAATGCCAAGCTGTTTTCTGCAGTGGCTGCATCATTTTACTTTCCCACCAGTAATGTTATGTGGGTTTCCCTTTCTCCACATCTTTATCAACACTTGTTATTTCCCATTATGTTGAGTATAGCCTTCATTTTGAGTGTGAAATAGTATCACACTATCCTTTGAATTTGCATTTTCCTAATAATTTATGATACTAAGCATCTACCTAGTGCTTATTGGCCATCTGTGTATCTCCTGGAGACATGTCTATTCCAGTTGGTTACCCATTTTCATTGGCTTCTTTGTTTCTTATAATTGAGTTCTAAGAGATCTTTATATAGTCTCAATATTAGAGCCTTTTCAGTTACATAACTTGCAAATAGAGAACACATCAGTACCCCACTTTTAACAATGGATAGAATATCCAGACAGAAAATCAGGAAACAGCAGACATGAAAACATTAATGGACCTATCAGACATACACAGAACATTTTACTGAACAGCAACAAAATGCACTCTCTTCTCAAGGGCACATGGACTATTTTCCAGAACAGATCAAGTATTAGGTCACAAAACAAGTCTTAACAAAATTAAGAAGACTGAAACCATACCGAGTATCTTTTCCAAATACAATGGCATGAAACTAGAAGTCAATAACAGAAGGAAAACTGGAATATTCATAATACATGGAAATTCAACAACAAACTCTTAAACAGCCACTGGATCAAAGAAGAAAACAAAAGGGACATTAGAAAATAGCTCCAGACATACAAAAAGAAAAAATAAAAACACCAAAACTTACAGGATGCAGCAAAAGTAGTACTAAGAGCAAAGTTTGTAGTGATAATCTTGTACATTATAAGAGAAGAAAGATGTCAAAAAAACAACCTGACTTACAACGCACAGCATTAGACAAAGAAAAAATGAAACCCAAAGTTAGCAGAAGGATGGAAGTCACCAAGAAGAGAGAGGGAAAAAATGAAAGAGAGTATGAAAGATCAATAAAAGTAAGAGTTGACTTTTTGAAAAAAAAAAAAAATTGACAAACCCTTAGATAGAATATCGAGGAAAAAGAAGAGAGATGACTCAAATAAAGTAAATCAGAAATGAAAGAGGAAGCACTACAACTGATGCTTCAGAAAGAAAAAGATGAGAAGAGACTATTCTGAACTAGTGTACACTCACAAACTGGGTAACCTAGACAAAATAGATAAATTCCTAGAAACAACCTATGAAGGCTAAATCATGGAGAAACAGAAATCTTGAGCAGACTAGTAACAAACAAGCAGACTGAATCAGTAATCAAACACCTCCCAACGAGAGGAGTGTAAAGTGAATGCCTGACTTCACCACAGACCCCTGAGCCAGCCTGCCCCAGCGCCAGGCTGACTCCCGTGGACCTAGCTGGCTCCCTGCAGGCTTCTGCAAATCCAGGCCCCTGGCTCACCCTGGAGCATGCCAGCTCTGGTGGCCTCAAGCAGCATCCTTGACACCAGGCTCCCACCAGCTTCTGGGAACCCAGGCCCCCATCTCAGCCTAGGGGCTGCCATCTTCAGCAGCCCAAGGTGGCTCCTGTGACCCCAAGTGGTGTCCTTGGCACCAGGCTCCTGGTGGGCTCTGGTGAATCCAGACCCTGGCTCACCCAAGTTCCTGCCTACAGGCAGCCACAGGCAGCACCCACAGCCACAGGCAGCTTCTGCAACAGGGCACGCAGTGGGCTCCCACAAACCCAGGACCCCAGGTCACTGTAGCACTTACCGGCTCCAGCAACCCCAGGTAGATTCCATGGCATCAGGCTCCCTCGGGGCTACTGGGAACTCAGGCCCATGGCTCACCACACCACCTGCCAGTTTCAGCAGCTGTAGACAGCTCTCATGGAACCAGGCTCCTGGCAGGCTCCCACAAAACCAGGCCCCCCGCTCACCCAGGTGCTTGCTCACTCAGGCAGCCCTAGGCAGCTCCCATGGCACCAGGCACCAGCAGGCTCCCATGAACCCAGGCTTCCATCTTGACCCAGCACCTGCTGGCTCCTGCAGCCTCAGGCAGCTCCTGTGGCCCCAAGCCCCCAGCAGGCTCCCAGGAATCCAGACTTCTGGCCTACCCCAGCACAAGCTGTCTCTCATGGCGCCAGGGTCCTGGCAGGCTCCTGTGAACCAAGGCTCTCAGCTCATCCCAGTACTGGCCAACTCCCATGGCCCTGGATGACTCCTGTGGCTGCAGGCTCTTAATCAGGACCTGCCAAACCAGGCGCCAGTGGAGCTACTCATGAACTCAGGGTCCCAGCTGTGCCCAGGGCCAGACACAATACTGTGGACCCAAGCTCTCCACTCACCCCAGTACCAGGCTGCCCAAGGACTCCAGCAGCAAGTCTGCCCCTGGACACCACCAGATGGCCTACCCAGGACCCCTGGATAGGCTGACTGTGAAGGCTTTGGTTTGCTAAAGCCAGTCTGTAAAGAGTGGAAGAGGTGCCTACTTCTTCAAATTTGTAGACACCAATGGAGGCCACAAGGATCATGAATACTCAAAGACCCATGACACCACCAAAGAAAAAGAATAAAACTCCAATGACCGACCAAGAAATGGAGATATAGGAACTATGTGACAAAGGCTTCAGAACAACCCTCTTTGAGAAATTCATAAAACTATAAGGAAACACAGATAGACTACTAAATGAAATAAGGAAACAGTGCATGAACAAGTGAGAAGTTCAACATAGAAACAGAAATCTTTAAGGAAAAACAAACAGAAATTCTAGAGTTGAAGAACACAATGACTGTGTTCTTCGAAATCAGATTCAACCATGTACAAGAAATAATTAGTGAACTAGAAGATGTGTCATTTGAAATCATCCAAAGAAGCAAAAAGTAAAACAGGAATAGATGGGAACGGGGAAAGGCAGTGTGAATTATGGGATACCATGAAAAGAAACAGATAAGCATTATTAAAGTACCAGAGGAGAAGACAGGGACAAAGGAAAAGAAAGTTTACTTAAAAAAATAGCAGCTGGGCTGGCCCCAGGGCTTAGCGGTTAAATGCGTGTGCTCCGCTACCGGCGGCCCAGGTTCGGATCCCGGGTGCGCATCGACACACCGTTTGTCCGGCCATGCTGAGGCCGCATCCCACATACAGCAACTAGAAGGATGTGCAACTATGACATGCAACTATCTACTGGGGCATTGGGGAAAAAAAGGAGGAGGATTGGCAATAGATGTTAGCTCAGAGCCAGTCTTCCTCAGCAAAAAAAGAGTAGGATTAGCCCGGATGTTAGCTCAGGGCTGATCTTCCTCACAAAAAAAAAAAAAAAAAAAGATCTAAAAAAAAAAAAAATAGCAGCTGACATCTTCCCAAATCTAGGGAGAGATTTAGACATCCAAGGTCCTGAAGTCGATCTGTCACCCTAAAATTTCAAACTAAAACTTTCTTCTCCAAGACACATTATAACAAAACTATCTAAACTCAAAAAAAGGGTCAAACAACATGATCAAGTTCAACATGATGCAAATCAATGAATGTGACACACCGCATTAATAGAATGAAAGATAAAAATCATAAAATAATCTCAGTCGATGCAGAAAAAGCAGTTTGACAAAATTCAACACCCCTTCATGATAAAAACTCTCAATCAAGGGTTACAGAAGGAACATAATAAAAGGTTTACATGACAAACCCACGGCTAACATCATATTGAACAGTGAAAGGCTGAAAGCTTTCTTGCTAAGACAAAGAACAAGACAAGGGTGCCCAGTCTCAATACCACTCTTCAACATACTCCTACAAGTCTTAACCAGAGACATTTGGCCAGAGAAAGAAATATAATGCATCCAAATTGGAAAGGGAGAAACAAAGTGGTCTCTGTTTGCAGATGATATGATTTTATATAGAGAAATACCTAAGGACTCTCCCCCAAACTGTTAGGACTAATAAACAAATTCACTCAAGCTGCAGGAGACAAAATCAACATATAGAAATCTGTTGCCTTTCTGTACACTAACAATGAACTATTTAAAAAAGATATAAAGAAAAAAATCCTATTTACAATAGCATCAAAAACAGTAAAATACTCATAAATAAATTTAACCAAGAAGGTGAAAGGTCTACACACTGATAACTATAAGACATTGATGAAAGAAACCAAAGACACAAAGAAATGAAAAGATATCTTATGTCTGTGGATCAGAAGAATTAATACTGTTAAAATGTCCATGCTACCCAATGCCATCTCAAGATTCAATGCAATTCCTATTAAAATTCCCATGGCATTTTTCACAGAAATAGGACAAACAATGCTAACATTCATATGGATCCACAAAAGACCTCAAATAACCAATGCAACGCTGAGAAAGAAAAAGCTGAAGGCATCACAATTCCATTTTAAACTTTATTACAAATCTATAGTAATAAAAACGGTATGATACAGGTATAAAAAGAGACACATAGACCAATAGAACAGAATCAAGAGCCCAGAAATAAAACCACACACATACAGTTTGCTAACAATTGACGAGTCAGCTAAGAAGACTCCATGGGGAATGGATAGTTTCTACAATAAATGGTGTTGGGAAAACTGGATAACCACATGCAGACAAATGAAATTGGATCCCTATTTTACACCACTCTAAAAATGATACCAAATTGAATAAAAGACTTAAATGTAAGACAGCAAATATGAAACAACTAGAAGAAAACATAGAGAAAAAACCCCATGAAACCGGTCTTGACAATGATTTTTTTGGATGTAACATCAAAAGTGCAAGCAACAAATGCAAAACTTAACAAGTGGGATGACATCAATCTAAAAAGCTTCTGCACAGCAAAAGAAACAATCGGCAAACTAAAAGGGTTAATATCCACAATATATAAGAAACTCTTACAACTCAAAAGCAAAGAAACCAACAAAACAATATGAAAATGGTCAAAGACCTGAATAGATACTTTTCCAAAGAAGACATAAAACTGGTCAACAGGTACATGAGAAGATGCTCGTAATCACTCATCATCAGGGAAACGAAATCAAAACTACAATGAGATATCACCTCACACCTGCTAGAATGGTTCTTCTCAAAGAGACAACAGACAACAAGTGTTGGCGAGGCTGTGTAGAAAAGAGAACCCTGTGCACTTTTGGTATGAATGTAAATTGCTATAGTCACTATGGAAAAAATATGGAATTTTCTCAAAAAAATAAAAACAGAAATACTATATAAATGAGCAATTCCACTTCTGGTTGTATATCCAAAGGAATTGAAATCACTATTCTGAAGAGATATCTGCACCCCCATGTTCATTTCAGCATTATTCACAAACTGAGGACATAGAAACAATCCATGTGTCCATCAATGGATAAACAGATAAAGAAAATGTGAGATATATGTATATATACACGAAATATATAATGGAACATTATTTAGCCACGCAAGAGAATGAAATCCTGCATTTTGCGACAACGTAGATGGACCTTGAGGCATTATGCTAAGCAATATAAGTCAGACAGAGAAAGAGAAATACTATATGTTCTCACACATATGTGAAATCTAAAAAAGCCCAATTCAAAGGAATAGAGACTCGGGGCCGCCCGGTGGTGCAGCGGTTAACTGCACGCGCTCTGCTGCGGCGGCCCGGGGTTTGCAGGTTCGGATCCCGGGCATGCACCAACGCACCGCTTGTTAAGGCATGCTGTGGCAGCGTCCCATATAAAGTAGAGGAAGATGGGCACGGATGTTAGCCCAGGGCCAGTCTTCCTCAAGAAAAAAGGGGAGGATTGGCATCGGATGTTAGCTCAGGGCTAGTCCTCCTCACAAAAACAAAAAAAAAGGAATAGAGACTAGAATGGTGTTTGCCAGGGCCTCGCGGGTGGGGGAAATGGGGAGATGTGAGTCAAAGTGCGCAAATTTCTAACTGTGAAATGCATAAGTTCTGGGGATCTAATGTATAGCATGATGACCATAATTAACAAGACTATATTATATACTCAAGAGTTGTTAAGAGAATAGATCTTAAAAGTAATGACTAGATGGGGGCCAGCCCCGTCGCTTGGTAGTTAAGTGCACGTGCTCCGCTACTGGCAGCCCGGATTCTGATCCCAGGCGCGCACCGATGCACCGCTAGTCTGGCCATGCTGAGGCGGCGTCCCACATACAGCAACTAGAGGGATGTGCAACTATGATGTACAACTATCTACTGGGGCTTTGGGGAGAAAAGGGGGAAAAAAAAAAGTGATGACTAGAAGAAAGAAGTTAATTATGGGAGGGAATGGAGGTGCTAACTCACCGTACTGTGGTAATCCTTTCACAAATCATCATCTTGAACACGAAAACTTACATATGTTATATGTCACTAATATTTCAAGAAATCTAAAAAAAAATCTCTCAACAAAGTACAACCCAGGACCAGATGACTGCACTGGTGAATTCTACCAAACCTATAAAGAAGTATTAAAAACAAGCCTTCTTACGCTCTGTCAAATGTTGAAAAAGAGGGAACACTTCCAAACTCATTTTACGACGCCAGCATTACCCTGATACCAACACTAGACAAGGACACTAAAAGAAAATAAAATTACAGACCATTACACCCGATGAACATAGATGCAAAAATCCTCAACAAAGTACTAGCAAACTGAATTGAACAGTGTATTAAAAGAATTATACACTACGACCAAGTGAAATTTATTCCTGGTATACAACGGGAGTTCAACACACAAAAATCGATCAGTGTAATATGCCACATCAATAAAATGAAGGGGAAAAAAACATGACCATCTCAATGGATGCAGAAAAACCATTTGACATAATTCAACACCCTTTCATGATAAAACACTCAACAAACTGGGAATAGAAGGAAAGTGCCTCACCATAATAAAAGCCATATATGAAAAACACACAGCAAACATAATACTCAATGACGGAAGGCTGAAAGCTTTTCCTCTAAGATCAGGAACAAGGCAAGGATGCCCACTTTCACCACTTCTATTCAACACAGTACTGAAAGTTCAAGCCAGAACCATGAGGCAATAAAAATAAATAAATAAAAGGCTTCCAAATCGGAAAGAAAGCAGTAAAATGGTCTCTGTTGGAAGACGATATCATCTCATATGTAGAAAACACGAAAGACTCCACAAAAAAGCCGTTTGACCTAACACGAATTCAGGAAAGTAGCAGGATACAAAGTCAACACAAAAATCAGTTGCATGTCTATACACGAACCATGAGCTGTCTGAAAAGGAAATTACAAAAACAATTCATTCATAATAGTATCAGAAAGAATAACATGCTTAGGAATTAACTTAACCAAGGAGGTGAAAGGCTTGCACCATAGAAACTACAAAACATTTCAGAAAGAAATTAAAGAAGACATACATAAATGGACACATATCCCATGTTCATGGATTGGAAGGCTTACTATTGGTAAAGTGTCAATATTACCCAAAGCAATCTACAGATTCAATGTAATCCCTATCCAAATCCTAATGATGTTTTTTGCAGAAATAGAAAAACCCATCCTAAAATTCACATGGAATCTCAAGGGACTCATAATAGCCAAAACAATCCTGAAAAAGAACAAAACTGGAGGACTCACACTTCCTGATTTCAAAACTTACTACAAAGCTACAGTAATCAACGGTATGGTATTGGCATAAAGACAGACATAGAAACCAATGGCATAGAATAGGGAGCCGAGAAACAAAGCCTCACATATACGGTCAAGTGATTTTTCACAAGGGTGCCAAGACCACGCAATGGAGAAAGGTTTCTTTTCAACAAATGGTGCTGGGAAAACTGGATATCCGCATGCAAAAGATTGAAGCTGGACCCCATCCAACACCATATACAAAAATTAACTGAAAATGGATCAAGGACATAAATGTAAGACCTCAAACACGAAAACTCTTAGAAGAAAACATAGGACAAAATCTTCACGACACCAGACTTGGCAATGATTTCTTGGATATGACACCAAAGGCACAGGTAACGAAAGAAAAACAATGGACAAATTGGGCTCCATGAAAATTTTATAAGTTGGTACATCAAGAGGCACTGTCCACAGAGTAAAAAGGCAACCCAAGAGAGGGAGAAAATATTTGCAAATCATGTTTCTGACAAGAGACTGATATCCAGAATATACAGAGAAGTTCTAAAACTAAACAACTAAAAAACAAGCCAATTCAAATATGGGCAAAGGACTTGAAGAGACATTTCTCCAAAGAAGACTTACAAATGGCATATAAGCACATGAAAAGATGCTCAACACCACTAATTATTAGGGAAATGAAAATCAAAACCACAATGAGACACCACCTCACACCCACTAAGATGAGTGCTATGGAAAAGACAGAAAACAACAAGTGTTGGCCAGGGTGCAGCAAAATTGGAACCCTGGTACACTGTTGACAGGAACGTAAAATGGTGCAGCCGCTATGGAAAACAATATGGATGTTCCTCAAAAAATTGAAGATAGAATTATCACGTGATCCAGCAATTCCACTTCTGGAGATACATCCAAAAGATCTGAAAGCAGAGCCTTGAAGAGATATTTGTACATCCATGTTCATTGCAGTATTATTCACAACAGCTAATATTCACAACAGCTAAAACGTGGAAGCAACCCAAGTGTCCACTGACGCATGAATGGATACACAAAATGTAGTATATCCACACAATGGAATATTATTCAGCCTTAAAAAGGAAGCAAATTCTGCAATATGCCACACATGGATTAACCTTGGGGACATTATGCTAACAGAAATAAGCCAGTCACAAAAAGATAAATACTGTATGATTCCACTTACACGAGGAACTGAGAGTAGTCAAAATCATAAGAGATGCAAAGTGGAATGGTGGCTGCCAAGGGCTGGGGGGAGGGGAGAAGGGAGAGTTATTGTTTAATAGGTATAGAGTTTCAGATTTACCAGAGTTATGGGGATGAATGGTGGTGATAACTGTACAATAGTGTAAATGTATTTAACGCCACTGAAGTGTACACTTAAAAATGGTTAAGATGGCACACTTTTTTGTTATGTATATTTTAACTCAATATACAAAAAGGGAAAAAAAAAAAAAGAAATGAGCTATTAAGCCACAAAAAGACATAGTGGACCCTTAAATACATATTGATAAGTGAAAGAAGCCAACCTGAAAAGGCTATATACTCTGTTCCATAGTTTTCATGTATTCCAATTACACGACATTCTAGAAAAGGCAAAAGTATGGAAACACTATAAAGATCAGTGTTGCCAGGAGTTGGGAGGCAAGGAACGAAGAGGCAGAGCACAGGGACTTTTAGGGCAATCCAATTCTTCTGTAGGATACCGTTGTGGTGGACACATGAGATTATGCATGTCAAAATCCAAGCACATGACAGCGAGACAGCGAACCTTAATGTAAACTACGGACTTGGTTACGAACACTGTAGCAGCATCAGCTCCTCACCTGTGAGGAAAGAACCGCACTAACACAGGTGGTCATGCAAGATGTTAACAGTAGGGGAAACTGCAGGGGAGAAGGGAGAAATGCTCTGCACTATCTGCTGAATTTCTCTGTCCATCTAAAACTTTCCTAAAAAACAATCTATTAATTAAAAATTAATCAATGGAAGGTAGGGAGTGGGTAGAAATAGGGATGAAACAAGAATATCCGAATATTGACAAATGTTGAAGCTGGGTAATAGAGACATGGGGGGCTATCACACTTTTCTGTTTAATTTGTGAATGTTCAAGGTTTTCCACAATAAAACATTTTTAAAGCTCCAGATTAAATCTAGATTATATATACAAGGAATCAAAGAATGTGAAGAAAGCAGATATTTTTGAAGCAAGTACTCAAGGGGCACACTGAGGGAACGTGCAATCACACTGGATAGAGAGTGAACGTCCTGGTTTCACCAGGAAGGTTTGGAGCTCAGTGAGCAAGGCAGGCGACAGCACAGTCAGGGAAGTGACTGATAATGAACACGGAAAAATGTTCGCCCTCACTGGTCACAGAAATGCCAACGATGGGCCCTGACAGAACTGCCCCAGGATTTACAACGTCGAGACACCCAGAGTTAGAGCAGGCTCAGGGACAGAGCACCACGTCCTGTGAGAATGCCAATCAGCACCGGCTTTCTGGAGGGCAAACCCCCCGAACCCTGGAACCTGCAGGCCACTGGCCCGGCTGCTTTGTTGTACGGACTCTGTCCAAAAACAAAGTGATTGGGTAAAGATGATGGACTGAATAAACATATGTAGAGCCCCTTTGACATAAAATCCCTAAAAAATGACCCAAAGATTCCTTCATTGATGAACAAATTCATAATAGCCCTGGGAACCATCAAGAGAGCCGACATTTTGAGGAAGACATCAAAGAGAGACAACAGCTGGTGACCGGGGACCCCAGTGGGGGGCTCCGGGTGGGCCATGGAGACCAAGCCAGAGCGCCCTCTCCCTCTCCCCCTCCTCCCCCTGCCGCTCACCTAACACCTCCTGCATCGCCCCTCCACTCCCAGCCACTGCCCACCTCACGCTCCAGGAATACAGGAGCAGAGGCGCAGGGCGCCCTTTCCAACAGCACAGCTGTCCTCTTGCTCTCTGCGCCTCCCCAGGCGGCGGAGCCCAGCCCTGCACCTCCTCAGGGCCCAGCACACTCCTCCCGGGCCCTCAGCCTCCTCCTCTCCATCCGGTCCTCCCTGCAGCACCTGCTAGCTCATCTCCACTTTACAAACAAACTCTCCCTTGGACCCAGGCTCCCTTTTGGCTACTGTCCACTTGCCCGACTCCCCTTCATGGCGAAACTTCTTAAGTAAAGTGCCTCATCCCTACTGCCCTCCCATGGCTCCCCTTCCCCCACTCTAGACCCAGCTTCATTCCCACCCTCTCAAGGAGACTGAGGTCACTAGTGATCCCACGTGGCCGAGTCCAGCCATCTTCTCTCCATTCTGATCGGAGCTGTATCCCAGCCAGCTGAGCACCCCTCCTTTCTGCAATACCCTTTTCCCCTCGTGGCTCCTGCAACCTCATGCTCCACCATTTCAGTCCCCTTTCCTGGACCCTCTTCAGCTACACCTCTGCAAACGCTGCCTGCTCCTAGGCTGGGCCTGGGGCCCTTCCACAGCTGCAGTGTCTCCAGGAAACCTCATTCAATTCCACGTTTTTAAACATCTCTGACCTCATCCTCACTCTGCAGACACACCGATGCAACTTTAAGAGCTTAGGTGCTAGCTCCCCAGCATCAGCACCTAAGGAGTATCTCAGACTCGATTCCTCTCAAAATTTCACTGTCATATGAGTTCCAAAATAGCATCAAATATTTCCAAAAAGGAGGAAAAATTTGCATACAATAAATAGTGGTGAACAAAGTAACCGATAAAACGTATACTTACATCCAATCACGGTTGCTTGATGGGGAAAATAAGAACACAGAACTGAGATCAGTCTCAAGTTGGGGAGTGGAAGGTGAGGAGCTGAGAGTGTAGAACACAGGAATTGATCAACTCTAAGCATTTCCAGAAAGAAAGGCAGAAACTGTTGTTCCTAAAAGCTGAAAGACACCCACTAGAAGAATAGAAAAATCATGAGAAAGCCTAATAAATTAAAAATTAAATTAAATGGTAGACTCAACTTCCAATTTATCAATAATCACAATTCTGAATGGATGAAATTGCTCTATAAAAAGACGAAGGCTCTCAAGTTGAGTTGAAATATAGTCATAAAATAAAGAGATATAATATGGTTGAAAATGAGGAGATAAAGAAATAAGACTTTAAACGGACAAAAAGGGGTTTTCTGTGTTGATAACTGTCAGCAACACTTATGCACCTAACAATATGGTCTTGAAACATAAAGCAAAACTGGACAAACAAGAAGACACAGGCACCTCCAGAATCACAGGGAAACCTACCTTACCTCTCTTAGAAATCCACAGGTCATGGGGCAGCCCCATGGCTTAGCGGTTAAGTGCGCGTGCTCCGCTGCTGGCGGCCCAGGTTCGGATCCCGGGCGCGCACCGACGCACCGCTTCTCCGGCCACGCTGAGGCCGTGTCCCACATGCAGCAACTAGAAGGATGTGCACCTATGACATACAACTATCTACTGGGGCTTTGGGGGAAAAATAAATAAATAAATAAATAAAAATTAAAAAAAAAAAAAGAAATCCACAGGTCAAGTGATACAGTAAGTTAGGAAACAGATCTGCTGACGAACACAAAAAAGCTAGATCTGGCCTCAGCCCGAGGGACAACAATATAAGCAACTAGTGGAGAGGATGCATTCTCCTCAAACCACAATGAAACAATCACCACAATGGACTGTGTGCTAAGCCACAATGAAATCTCTAAATTGTCCACAAAGCAGAAATCTATAAGTGACCATATTACTGGACCTTCAAGCAATAAAAGTAAAAAATAATCACAAAATATTGGCTCCCCTCCCCCAACCTATCCACTTGAAAATCTGTCCACACTCTTCTAAATCTCTCAGGTTAAAGGGGGGATCCAGACAGACAGACAAACTCTTTAGAAATGAACAGCAAGGAGAGCAGCATGAGGCAAATCCATGGCGTGGGGAAAAAGGGACAGACGAAGGGACACAGCCTCCACTGCAGGTATCAGGGAATATCACCTGTACACGAAGAAGCTGAGCACTTCCCTCCAGGAGCCAGAACACCACCACAATAAAACCAAAGACAGAAGAAGGAAGCGAGGATTCACGAGGCAGGAACAAGAACGTAGACCTGAGCAATGGAGTCAAGGGCTGGCTGTCTGGAAAGACCTGTAACAGTGAGAAACCTTCACAGTCTGACCAAGAGGAACAGACAAAGGCACCAAACTGTACCATCAGGTACGACAAACTACAGAAACAGCTTTAACGTGATAGGAGAACATAGCAGATAACTGACCAGGACATCAGCAGTCCTCAGCTGGAGCTGTCCTTTCCCCAGGATGCATCTGGAAACACGCAGGATGGGTTTTGTTTCTTGCTTTGTGTTGTCCTAATGGTTGTTGCCCTGGGGGTCCAGGAGGTCCTGAACAGCCTGTCACATAGAGCCATTTCCCACCTGAAGTGTTACTGACATCTGGAAAGACAAGCACTGATCCAGATTAAATGAACAATGTGGCTGAGCGGCCCAGTGGCGTAGGGGTTAAGTGCACGCACTCTGCTGTGGTGGCCTGGGGTTCGGATCCCGGGCGCGCACCGATGCACTGCTTATCAAGCCACGCTGTGGTGGCATCCCATATAAAGTGGAGGAAGATGGGCATGGATGTTAGCCCAGGGCCAGTCTTCCTCAGCAAAAAGAGGAGGATTGACAGATGTTAGCAAAAAAACAAAGAAAGAAAGAAACAAACAAATGAATACATAAATAAACAATGTGGTAGGGAAATGTTTTCCATGGATGTATAACAGGCAAAAGATGGTACCCTCAGTATGTAAGGAATATCGAGAAACCAATGTTTACAACTACTAAACTGTAAAAGAGCAGGAAAATCAAAAACATAGCCAATAAATACACCAAAAATATATCCAACCTATTTGTACAGGTGGAGAAATATGTATGTAAAGCACAGGAAACAGTCTAGGAGATGACACACCAAATTTTACCAGGGACAAGGACAAAAGTTGGGAGATAGGTGAGAAATAGGAGTTTTTACACTTCTTACTTTATATATTTCTGTAGTTTTAATTTTTACAAAAGTGAACGTATTCTACTCAAACAGATGTTTAAAATTTTAAAGAAATTATTAAAATATTCAAAATGACTTTAGTTCAAGGATATTCATTAAAACATGAATGGGAGGAGTGACGTCAGCATCACGGCAGAGTGAGCTTTCCCGTAAACTCTTCCCCCGATAAGATACAACAAAAGGAACAGTCACAGACCAACAACAGAATCCTAAGCAAGATCAGAAAGATCCACACTGCTGCACACCTGAGAGAGGAACGTGCTAGGCTCCCGGAGGAAGTGAGGAGAGGTAAGGAGAACTCTTCTCCCTCCCCTTCAGATCAGCGATCCCGGTCCACATGGCTCCCAGTGAGGGGGTAGGGGCGGCCCTCTGCGGGGAAACCATAGCCCTTCCGGCTCTCTCCGCCAGTGGGAAACTCCCACACAGAGCACTCAGAACTGCTACGGGGTACCATCAACATCTGAGCACCCCAGGAGAGCGGATACCGACGGGCGAATGAGAAGCCCCCCCACGCCACGGACCCAGCGGGCAAAAGAGAGAGCACCCCCCGCCCGCAAGCCGGACCCTGCGGATCGCAGCGAACAGCTAGGGCAGAGTGCAGGGGGCACAGATTACACAGCCCTTTACCCCCACACAGTGGCGGCAGGTGGAAATTGCAACCAGATATTTCCAGGATGAGGAAAAACAAAGCCAATACAGGAACCACAATGCAATGGTACATGAAATCACCAGACCAGAAGGAAAATGACAAGCACCCAGAAACCAACGCTGAAGACACAGAAATCCATAACCTAAACGACAGAGATTTCAAAATAGCTATCATTAAAAAACTCAATGAAATACAAGACAGCACAAACAATTCAATGAGATTAGGAGTTTCTTCACAAAAGAGATTGAAATCATAAAGAAAAACCAATCAGTGCTGATGGAGATGAAGAACACAATGGAGGAGATAAAGGAGAACCTGGAATCTTTAAAGAACAGAGCTGACAACATGGAGGAAAGAATTAGCATTATAGAGGATAGGAATACAGATATGCTCGATGGAAGAGGAGAGAGAACTAAGACTAAAAAGAAATGAAGAAAGTCTCCGAGGAATATCTGACTCTATTAGGAAATGTAACATAAGAATTATAGGTATTCCTGAGGGAGAAGAGAGGGAAAGAGGAACAGAGAGCCTAGTCAAGGAAATAATAGCTGAGAACTTCCCAAATCTGGGGAACAAGCAGGAAATACCAGTAAGCAAAGCCAACAGATTACCTAAATACGTCAACAGGCAAAGGCCCACTCCACGACATCTAGTGGTAAGGCTAGCCAGAGTCAATGACAAAGAAACAATATTAAGGGCAGCTAGACAAAAACCAAAGATAACGTACAAAGGAACTCCCATCAGGCTCTCAGCGGATTTCTCAACAGAAACTTTACAGGCTAGGAGAGACTGGAATGACATATTCAAAATACTGAAAAACAAAAACTTTCAGCCAAGAATACTCTTATCCAGCAAAAATATCCTTCAAATATGATGGAGAAATAGTAACTTTCCCAGATAAACAAAAGCTAAGGGAGTTCATGGCCACGAGACCCCCCACTACAAGAAATACTCAAGAAGGCCCTCAGGCCTGAAAAAAAGAAGAGAAAGGGAATACAAAGCTTGGAGCAAGGGGAAAAATAGGTGGACAAACTCAGAAAAATAGTAGATCCTTACTGGAATAGGTTAGCAACCACTTAAATACCAAAATCAAAGATCAAAGGAAGGAATTCACGAAAAATAAATTTAACCTTATCACTGTAAACACACACCCACAACACAAGATAGAATAAGGTATAACAAGAACGACTTAGAAGGCAAAGAGGAAAGTGATTGAATTGACTTAGTATAAGGAAATAGGAGGCTATCAGATAATGGACTATCTCATACGCAAGATTTTTTATACAAACCTCAAGGTAACCACTAAACAAATAATCAACACAAAATCACATATGATAAACAATGAGAAAACTAGAAAAGTCATAAGACAGAAGAACCAAACTGAATTGGCAGTCCGAAACAAATGGGACAAGAAACAAAGGAAATGCAAAAGAACCAGAAAATAAGTGACAAAACAGCAACATTAAGCCCTCATATATCAATAATTACCCTAAATGTAAATAGATTGAACTCTCCAATCAAAAGATACAGAGTGGCAGGATGGTTTAAAAAGCAAGACCCAACAATATGCTGCCTCCAGGAAACACATCTCAGCTCTAAAGACAAGCACAGGCTCAGAGTGAAAGGATGGAAGACAATACTCCAAGCTAATGACAAACAAACGAAAGCAGGTGTTGCCATACTCATATCAGAGAAAGTAGACTTCAAGATAAAACAGGTTAAGAGAGACAAAGCAGGGAAATATATAATGCTAAAAGGGACACTCCACCAAGAAGACATATCACTTATAAATATATATGCACCCAACATAGGAGCACCAATGTACATAAAGCAACTATTAACAAACCTAAAAGGAGACATTAACAACAACACAATAATAGGAGGGGATCTTAATACCCCACTTACATCAATGGATAGATCATCCAGACAAAAAGTCAACAAAGAAATAGTAGACTTAAATGAAAAACTGGATGACACGGACCTAGTAGACATATACAGAGCACTCCATCCAAAAACAGCTGACTACACATTCTAGTCAAGCACGCATGGAACATTTTCAAGGATAGACCATATGTTGGGAAACAAAGCAAGCCTCAATAAATTTAAGAAAATTGAAATCATAACAAGCATCTTTTCAGACAATAATGCTATGAAACTGGAAATCAACCATGAAAAAAAAACTGGGAAAGTGACAAAAATGTGGAGATTAAACAACATGCTACTGAACAACCAATGGATCATTGATGAAATTAAAGGAGAAATCAAAAAATATCTGGAAACAAAGGAAAATGAAAATATGCCATACCAAACCATATGGGATGCAGCAAAAGCGGTCCTGAGAGGGAAACTCATAGCGATACAAGCCCACCTTAACAAACAAAAAAAAGCCCAAATAAGCAACCTTACATTGAACTAGAAAAAGAACAAAGCCCAAAGTCAGCAGAAGGAGAGCAATAATAAAAATCAGAGCAGAAATAAATGAAATTGAGACCAAAAAAACAGTAGAAAGGATTAATGAAACAAAGAGTTGGTTCTTTGAGAAGATAAACAAAATTGACAAACCCTTAGCCAGGCTTACTAAGAAAAAAAGAGAAAGAGCTCAAGTAAATAAAATTAGAAATGAAAGACGAGAAATTACAATGGATACCATGGAAATACAGAGGATTATAAGAGAATACTATGAGAAATTATATGCCAACAAATTGGACAATCCAGAAGAAATGGATAAATTCTTAGACTCATACAACCTCCCAAAACTGAACCAAGAAGAAATGGAGAATCTGAATAGACCAATCACAAGTAAAGAGACTGAAATAGTAATCAAAACCTCCCAAAAAACAAAAGTCCAGGACCAGATGGCTTCTCCGGTGAATTTTACCAAACATTCAAAGAAGATTTAATACCCATCCTTCTCAAACTATTCCAAAAAATAGAGGAAGATGGAACACTTGCTAAATCATTCTACGAGGCCAACATCACCCTGATACCAAAGCCAGAGAAAGACAATACAAAGAAGGAAAATTACAGGCCAATATCGCTGATGAACATAGATGCAAAAATCTTCAACAAAATATTGGCAAACCGAATACAGCAATACATTGAAAAGATCATACACCATGATCAAGTAGGATTTATACCAGGGACGCAGGCATGGTTCAACAACCGCAAATCAATCAACGTGATACATCACATCAACAAAACAAAGAATAAAAACCACATGGTCATCTCAATAGACGCAGAGAAGGCATTTGACAAGATACAACATCCATTTATGATAAAAACTCGCAACAAAATGGGTGTAGAAGGAAAGTACCTCAACATAATAAAGTCTATTTATGACAAACCCACAGTCAACATCATACTCAATGGGGAAAGGCTGAAAGCCGTTCCTCTGAGAACAGAAACGAGGCAGGGCTGCACACTCTCACCACTCCTATTCAACATGGTACTGGAGGTTTTGGCCAGAGCAATTAGGCAAGAAAAAGGAATAAAAGGAATCCAAATAGGTTATGAAGAACTGAAACTCTCACTATTTGCAGATGACATGATTTTATATATAGAAAACCCTAAAGAATCCATTGGAAAACTATTAGAAATAATCAACAACTACAGCAAAGTTGCAGGGTACAAAATCAATCTATAAAAATCTGTTGCATTTCTGTATGCTAATAAGGAACTAACAGAAAGAGAACTCAAAAAGATGATACCATTTACAATTGCATCAAAAAGAATAAAATATCTAGGAATAAATCTTACCAAGGAGGTGAAGGACCTATACAATGAGAACTACAAGACATTATTGAAAGAAATCCATGATGACATAAAGAAATGGAAAGATATCCCATGCACGTGGATTGGAAGAATAAACATAGTTAAAATGTCTATATTACCTAAAGCAATCCACAGATTCAATGCAATCCCAATCAGAATCCCAATGACATTCTTCACAGAAATAGAAAAAAGAATACTAAAATTCATATGGGGCAACAAAAGACGCGAATAGCTAAAGCAATCCTAAGAAAAAAGAACAAAGCTGGAGGCATCACAATCCCTGACTTCAAAACATACTACAAAGCAATAGTAATCAAAACAGCATGGTACTGGTACAAAAACAGACACACAGATCAATGGAACAGAATTGAAAGCACAGAAATAAAACCACACATATATGGACAGCTAATTTTCGACAAAGGAGCTAAGAACATACAATGCAGAAAGGAAAGTCTCTTCAATAAATGGTGTTGGGAAAACTGGACAGCCACATGCAAAAGAATGAAAGTGGACCATCTGCTATCGCCATTCACAAAAATTAACTCAAAATGGATCAAAGACCTGAAGGTGAGACCTGAAACTATAAAACTCGCAGAAGAAAATAAAAGGAACACACTATTTGACATTGGTCATAGAGGAATCTTTTTGGATGACATGCCTACCCAGACTAGGGAAACTAAAGAAAAAATAAACAAGTGGGACTTGATCAGATTAAAGAGTTTCTACAAGACAAACGAAACCAGAATCAAGATGAACAGACAACCCACCAGCTGGGAGAGAATATTTGCAAAACATACATCTGACAAGGGGTTGATCTCCGTAATATATAAAGAACTCACACAACTGAACACCAAAAAAAACAAACAACCCCATCAAAAAATGGGCAGAGGAAATGAACAGACACTTCTCCAAAGACGATATACAGATGGCCAACAGGCACATGAAAAGATGTTCAACATCACTAATCATCAGGGAAATGCAAATCAGAACAACACTAAGATATCACCTCACACCCGTTAGAATGGCTATAATCACCAAGACAAAAACAACAAATGTTGGAGAGGATGTGGAGAAACAGGAACCCTCATACACAGCTGGTGGGAATGCAAATTGGTGCAGCCTCTATGGAAAACGGTATGGAGATTCCTCAAAGAATTAAAAATAGAGGTGCCCTATGATCCAGCCATCCCACTACTGGGAATCTATCCAACGAACCTGAAATCAACAATCCAAAGAGGCTTATGCACCCCTATGTTCACTGCAGCATTATTCACCATAGCCCAGAAGTGGAAACAACCTAAGTGTCCCTCGACTGACTATTGGATCAAGAAGATGTGGTATATATATACAACGGAATACTACTCAGCCATAAAAAAAGACAAAACCATCCCATTTGCAACAACATGGATGGGCCTGGAGGATATTATGTTAAGTGAAATAAGCCAGAAAGAGAAAGACAAACACTGTATGATCTCACTCATATGTGGAATATAAACCAACACACAGTTTATTGTGTTACCAGGGGCAATGGGGGTGGGGGGTGGGCACAAGGGGTGAAGGGAGACATATATATGGTGATGGACAAACAAAAATGTACAACCCCAAACTTTACAATGTTATAAACTATTAAAACATCAATAAAATAAATTAATTAATTAAAAACATGAATGGAAAGAACCTCCCCATGACTTTAAGAGTCTCCCATAACTTTTCTAATAGTTTATTATGTCGATATTATTTCACATTTAGATCCTAACTCATTGGAATTTACATTTGTGTGAGAGATGCAACAGAAGCTGACTTTCTCCTGTTCAAGTGGAAAACCAACCGTCCAGGCACCATTCATTGGATAGGTCTGGCTTTCACAGCTGACCTGCAATGCCTCCTTCCCCACCTGCTAAACCCCGACAGCTACCGCTGCCTCTCGAGTGCCCTAGAGCGAGCGGGGTGAGCTCTGCAACCTGGGCTCCCTGTCTGGGAGGGGCGGCTACCAGCAGAGCCTTCTCCCAAGACAGCAGCAGGCATGCTGCACACAGAAGTGCTCAGGGGCCGTCTGCTGCGGAGCAGGAAACCCCTCATGATGAGCAGGCAGTGGGGGAGCCCCGAGCCCCGGGACTGACCTTGGCTGGGAGCAGCAGTCTGCTAAGGCAGGGAGCCCCCTCCCTTCAGCTCATCTAGCTCCTCCTGCAGCATGTGCACCTGGCTGTCGGCGGCTGCCCCTCTTCAGCTGGCCGTTCTTCCCCACCTGCTCCCACAGGCAGCACCCGTGCTCCTGTTCCCCCGGGAGCAGAAGCAGTAGGAGTGCAGCGAGTCGAGGAGTTCTTGGGCCCCCAGTGCTGACAGGATGAGCCCGCTGAGGGACGTGGGGCCGGTGTCGCTGTGCTCACCCTGCACAGCTTCTGCGGCTGGCTTCGGGGTGACGTCTGTTGGAGTGGAGGGGCTCTGGGAGGGTTTCTGAGGCATCATTGTGAATGATGAACTTGGGGGCTCTGGGCCAAGCCCTCGTCGGGCCTCAGGCTGGTCCCGCTGCAGCTGGGCTCCACGTCTCTCTTCAGCCTCCTTCGCTCGACAGGCTCTGAGGGACAGATGGCCTCTCTCGAGTGTACACTGAGGAGAAACTGTAAGAAGGAAACCAGCCAATAAATCTGCACGCCCCAGATCCTGGGGGTAAAGTCACCCACGGAAATGCCACTCTTACCCAGCAGCCCCTCGCTGGGAAGAGGGAGTTTCATCGGCAGCATCTACAGCAGACGTGTTTGCTTCTCCCTGGCTGCCTGATGCTGTGGAGGCCACACTGTCTCCTGGAGTTCCTTCCAGAGACTCTGCGCCCGCTCCTGACTGGCGGCTTCCCGGGCAGCCCTGGCTGCGGGTTCACCCTGCAGAGGGGGTCGCTTCAACTTGCGGGACCCCGGCTAGGCCCTCAGGTTTTCCCTCGAGGACGACGATGAACCTGCAGCTCCTTTCCCATCTGCCTCACTCGCATGTTCCCTCAGGCCCCCGGCGGCCTTCCTGGTGTCCTTCCTCCTGGGGCGGCCAGGGCCTTCAGCCCCGTCTTCGCAGTCAGGTGGAAGATGGAGGGCACGGCCGCGGGTTTGAGCATGTAGTACTGACCCTCCAGCCTTTCCGAGAGCTTTCTTTGGTGAAATGTTCACTACAGATGAAAGAATGCTTAGTGGGGTCCAGTCATCCCTGTGAACAGCTTTTAACCACTGGACCACACATTTTGAGCTCTTTATGCAGAGCCTGCAAGGATAAATGAAAAAGTAATTAGAAAGAAAGAATTAAATGTCTCGCCCTAAAATGATCAACTATAAAAGCAAAACAAGTGTTTCTGCGGACACCCAAACCTGTAGCGACTTTGCCCATTAAACCTTTAGTAAAGATTTAAGGAATCTTTAGTAAAGATTAAGGCACCTTCTGTTTGCAAGTTATTACTGGAATAGAAAGATGAAAGACCCATTGTCTACCTTAAGGAGCTCACCATCTGAAGGGCAGAGAAGAAAGGAAGGGGAGGACCTCCTCCCAGGCTGTGGTAAGTGCCCTGTAGGGACACAGATGCTCGGGCAGATAGCACAGGAAGGCATCAAGACAACAGGAAAGGCTTCAGGAAGCCCCGGACATAGTTCTTAGAAGCTCATGGCTGCCCAACCCTCCTGCTGTCCCTGGGATGCAGGACTTGGGGTGCTAAAACAGAGAGGGTTGGTCCCCCCATTTCAAAGCCAGGCCAGGTGTCGGCCAGCAGAGCCTCCCAGGCACTCAGCAGGGCGCCTGGCCCCAGCTCTGTGCAAGCAGCTGAGGATGCAAGACCGCCGCCAAGAGGAGGTCAGCCCCAAGAGCTGCAGTTCCGTGTTCCTCCTGTCCTTCCACTACCAGGAGGAAAGCTGCTCCCTGTACAAAGCAAGCAGCCCCTGCAAGACACCGACCAAGACACTTCATCATCTCTTCTCCTCATTAAGGTAAAATCTCTATTTAGACCAAACTGTGCACATGGGCGGGGGCGGGGGGGTGGAGGGAGTCTCTCCCGAGGGCTGACTGCTCCACCTGAGGTCATCTAGCCCCCTGAGGCCGCTGTGGCCTAGACCAGGTGGATACTAGGTCCTCAGGGATTTTCAAGCAACATGACCTTCTAACCTTTTTCAATGCTTTGTGACTAGTTACCAAAGTACCCCCACCTCCTTTGCCCCCAGACCACGTTAGACCACCACACGTGCCAAGAGCAGCCTTCTCTGCAGGGCTTTGCCTCATTCTCAAAAACAGTAACAAAACTTTTGGGACACAGGCTCTGAAGGAAACTGTCAAGAAAGCATGGTGGCTGACCTCTGAAACCAGCTCATGTTACTAGTTCTTTGGATAGATTGTAACAACTTCCGACTTAGAACAAACCACTGTAAACTTTCAATAAGATTACAGACAACAAGTGCCATTCAGGTCTTTCAAACTTCAATAACAACCTGCAACACGAAACAAAAGGATCTGCCAGGAGGTTTTCAAAGTAGAATGTCTTCAGTGCACTGTTCTGGGACCTCCAGTGTGGAGTCCAAAGGACTCGCTGACCTGGCTGAATTCCAGAAGCCCTCCTGAAGGGAGCCAGGCCAGGGGGAAGGCAAACCCCTCACCCCGCTGTGGGAGCCCAAGGAAGACAGTGGAGAGAGAAGCCCCTTCCCTGAGCCCCCAGGGTAAGTCTCCCTGTGAGGAGTGGGCTGCGCCCGGCTCTACCCAGGATGCTGTCAGATGCCCAGTCTGCAGGGTCAGCCTCCCCTTAAGGAGTGGGCCGCGCCCTGCTCCGCCCAGGATGCTGTCACATGCAGAGTCCGAGTCCACAGGGTCAGCCTGGCCCTCAGGGTCAGCCTTCCCATGAGGAGTGGGCCATGCCCTCCTCCACCCAGGATGCTGTCACATGCAGAGTCCCAGTCCACAGGGTCAGCCTGGCCAGCAGGGTCAGCCTCCGCTCGAGGAGTGGGCTGCGCCTTGCTCCGCCCAGGATGCTGTCAGATGCCTCTCCAGGACTCACCTCCAGCACAGAGCCACCTTTCCCTGCACTGCCAGGACCCTTCTAGTAACAGAGCGTCTGGGAGGCACGTCCATCAAAGAGGTACAAGCTGCATTTGCTCAGCCGCATTCCTGATGACAGAGATCAAGGCAGGTGAAGGAAGTAAATTATATTAAAAATTTAAAAGTTAATACCTTAGAGACAGGCACCTCCACACCCTAAGGATTCCTGGTATAAGGGGGAACGTTTATCGATCCTGACTGACTCTATTCATAGAAGACTCGCCCTAAACTGTTCGGGGAAAATTGAGAACAAGAGAGTGCTCCAGAGGGATAAGTTTGGGAGGGTCGGGGTGGAGGGGGTCCAGATGGGGACGCGTGTGTGTAACCTGATAATTGCTTCGCGCCATAGCAATTCGCGCCATAAAATGTAACTGTTTAAATGTTTTAAATTAGCCAATCATGTAAGACCGCGCCAACCTTTTCCCGCTTTATGCTTCCGAATCCTATAAAAGAGCTTGCCCCTTAAGGTTCGGGGTCGACCCCTCTGTCTCCTGCGAGAGATACGTGTCGACCCGGAGCTCCGCTTAATAAAACCTCGTGCATTTGCATCAAGCTCGGTCTCCTGTGTCTGTGGGTCCGCGCCTTCCCGAGACTGGAGTTGGATTTCCTTTTTGGAATCCTACACAGGCTCCATGCCATCAGAAGAGCAGAAAAATCACAGCAAATGCAAAAAGATAGTGACCTAAGGAAGAGCGTTTCCAGAATACCCTGTTTCTCGACATTGTTGGCCCCAGCCCGAATCAGTGGAGACCAGGGTGGCCACGGGGTGGGGGTGAGAGGGTGGTGGAGGCCATAAAGTGGGCGCCAGTGGCCGTGGTGGCCTGAGGCGCCCGGACTAGAGACGGTGGCACAGACAAGGCCACACAGCGCCCGGCGCTGACTCACCCGCTGGACTGGCCCGAGGACAAAGTGCCGCACGCCTTGGGGTGGACCGCGCGGGGGTGCTGACTGGGCGGCAGCGCCGGTTACCTGTGGAAGGCGACGGCGGTTTCTCCTGCTGCCCGGCGATGGGAGCAGTTCGCGGCCGCGCAGCGATCACCATCCCGGGCCTCAGACTATCGCGCCGCCATGCTCCGGCCCTCTCCTGTCCACCCCACAGCGGGACCGCCACAAGGGTAAGGGTTCGCGGCGACACTCTGTGGGACGTGGAGCTGATCCCCGCGGCCTGCAGGACGGCAAGATGGCGGCGCGCGCCTGCCCGTCGGCAGTAAAGCAAGATGGCTGCACCCATGAGCCTAGGCAAAATGCCGGCCGACGCGCCCGCCCAGGGTCGCGCTGCCCAAACGGTCTGTTCCGCTGCCCCGATGGGTCGCTGCTGCGGTGTTCGGAGCGAACGACCCAGACCGCGGGGGAGCTGACTGTGCGGGCAGGCTCTCTGCGCAGGGACCCGCCGTATGCCAAGATGGCGACCCACGCAGTTCTGCCTGCACTTCCGGCCTGGCCCGCGTTGCTCGGCCGGATTGGCCCCAGCGGCTGCCCGTCGCGTGGCGCTCATTCTCCGGGGCAGCGGAAAGAAGAACGCGGGTGAGGGCGTGCCTGGGCGGGGCGGCCTGGGAGGCTGCGCTCGCCTGGGCCCTCGGCGGCCAGGACTGGCCGGCGCGGTTTGGGGCGGGGCCGCGGGGCGGAGCATGGTCCTCGAGCGGAGCGGGTGGCGGCGCCTGTGGTGAGACCCGCGCCTCGGACAGCCCGCTCCCTGCGGCTCTGGACGCTCTTCCACTCCGCCCGCTGCGCTCGGGCGCCGGCCTGACAGGCCAAGGCCGCTGGGGCGGCGGGGGGGGGGGGGGGGGGGGGGCGAGGGGCAGTGGGGCGTTGGGGAGGGGAGGGGAGGGGGTGCGCCAGCGGGGCTGGGGCGCCGGCCTGACAGGCCAAGGCCGCTGGGGCGTGGGGGGGGGGGGGCAGCGGGGCGTTGGGGAGGGGAGGAGGTGCGCCGGCGGGGCTGGGGCGCCGGCCTGACAGGCCAAGGCCGCTGGGGCGGGTGGGGGGGCGAGGGGCAGTGGGGCGTTGGGGAGGGGAGGGGAGGGGGTGCGCTGGCGGGGCTGGGGCGCAGGCCTGACAGGCCAAGGCCGCTGGGGCATGGGCGGGGAGGTGGGGGCAGCGGGGCGTTGGGGAGGGGAGCGGAGGGGGTGTGCCGGCGGGGCTGGGGCGCTGGCCACTGGGGCGGGGGGGCGGGGCAGCGGGGCGTTGGGGAGTCTGTGGCTCTTTTCCATGAGAGGAGAGCAGAGAATGGCCGCCTGGAATCCTTCGTATGAAGTCCCTGTGCCCCTCCCACGCTCTCTTCTGGCACAGACATCCCACGGGAAGGCCTTGGAGTAGAGGTTCCTCTGTGCACTCTTTCTTGGGTGTTCTGGCCTGTCAGCACTGCCCCTCCCTGGGTTTGTCACCTTGAAAAAATTTACTCACTTAGTGGAGCCTCAGGTTTTCAGAAGTTAAAGTTTATGTAATCAGTGGCCTTGAAAAGCAGTATAAAATCCAAAGAGGCAAGAAATAGGTACTTCAGAAAAAAATAAAAGATTCTAATATTACATTGAATGTGTTAAAAATTCTTGTTTCCCCCTTGAGCGTGTGTAGTCCTGTTCTGAGGTCAGTTCTTTTCTTTGGGATAGGGTGTTCCAAATGGAATTCCAGGGCTTACATTTGAACAGCAAAAGTGTTAAGTATGATTAATTGTTTATAAAACAGTGTTTTGCCATGGAAATAATTAATTAATGTTATTTTCTGAAAGTAATAAATACATGTGGCTTTTCTCATTGTACCAGAAAAGTGCTTTATAATTTTCTTCCCTCCTTTCCACATAAACCGTGGGTTTGTGTGACTTTGCTGGATTCTTCAAACACTGGGTTGTGCCATTTACAAGATCACTGTGGTCCAAAGCGACGTGACTGGGAGCAGAAGCCTGGGGTCAGGGTCTCTAAGCTAAGCCCCCCTTGAGCCTGCACAGGGAAGTACTTGAGGGCCCACACGTTCTTCCTGGGTGTCCTCCCTGGTCATACCCACTGCAGAAGGAGCCTTTTTGCTGAGAGAAGCTGCAGAGCCCTGGAAAGCTGGGAAGGCACCTGCACAGGGGGAGGGAGTTGCTGCCCTTCCTGAGGTTGTCCCTGTGCTCCCCTTGGGCCTGTGTCTACACGTAGGATGGAGTTTTGCACCCACAGTGCAGGTGCCTGCAGAGGATAATTTATGCACATTGGGAAAGTCTGTGAAATCAGGAGTTCTGTGTCTGGATTAGGGTTTATGAATTTAGGGTTCATTTGGGTCACAACCTTAAACTGCATCCTGCCGAGAGTCTCCTCACTTGTGAGAGTGGGAGCTGAGAGAGGGAGCCCTTCTCTTCCTCCCCAGCCAGAGGAGGGTGTGTGAGCTCCCAGAGTCCATTCCTGTGGCTGCTCAGGTGTCCCCACCCTCCTGCACCAGGAACTGACCCACTCAGGGCTTCTGTCCCCACCAGGAGAGTTTAGAATGTGTTTAACTTTCTGCATGTGGCTTTCCTTCTGTCCCTGGGAAGCAGGCTGCTTATCTGTGCTGATTCCAATATTTGTGTTTCTTTGCTTTGGATTCCTGTATCGATTGAACAGTGCAGCCCTGTGCCTCTGGTTTCCCTTAGCACCTTGTAATTTTATTTCCTGTATAACAAATAACATTTTGAGTTTCTTGGGCTTAAAAATGTGAATTGATGGAGAGATCTAATGTCAGTAAGGCAAGAAAATTGTGGAACTAAATACAATTTTTGTCCCTTTTAGGCAAGAGACTCTCAAGATGTGAAATGAATGTGTTGAAGTTTTCAGGTGCAGTTTTCATCTTTACATCAGTGTTTGCGTGTGCATGTCCCTAGAGAACACTGAGATTTAAAAAGCTAAAGCAATGGAATTTCTATTTTAATTGATGTGAAGAAAACTAATCAAACTAATCCTACTATGTTTAAGGAGCTAAACCCAAACCCCTGTTGCGTTATAATATGCCACTGATTCCTGAAAATACTGCCTGTGTGAGATACAGTGGAAGGACAAACTAGGATGCACCTTGCCCTTTTAATTAACAAGCGATATGAAAATTTCGTTTCCTCCAGTTTACTCTTTTGTAACCGTTAGTGTGCTAAAGGAATTAAATCTTAGAATGGTTTCCTATGTACAAAAGTTAAAGAAAAACTATTAAATGGGAAAACATGGTATGTGTAAATTTCTGTTTATATTAGATAAATCTGTAAGATAGAAAAGTCTAACTTCAAAAGAGTCACTGCCAACACTTCTGGGTCCCCTCCAGCGCTGTTGCTCCAGCCACCCCCAGTACACAGTTCTGATCATTCTTGAGCTTCCTGTTGGTATTTCTTTATATAAAAACAAGCCATTATGAATGCTTATATAAAAACCAAAAAAAAGTTTATATAAAAACAAGCCATTGAGAATGCATATTTTTGTACGCATGTTAGTCCTTGTAATGAGCGGTCAGACTCCACACGTTTTGATGTGTGCTGACAGCTTACGCCTCTCCTCTCCCTCTTCCCCTCGTGTCCACACCTGGACAAGCTGAGGAGCAAGTCCAGAGGCTCCCTTCTCTGGCATTGGCTTTGGATCCAACCACACAATCCCCTGTCTGTGTGCAGAACTCTTGCCCTGGTCTCACCCCTGGCAAAGATTTCTTGCTTTGACCAAACTTTTAGTCAGGCTCCTGAACCTTCTTGTAGGCCTGTCTGTGCACTTCCTTGTAAAATCCAGTTTTAGCAAGAACCTTGCTAAGTCAGTTTAACCAGAACCCACACCCGTGTGTCTGATCGCCCTCGCCATCTGCTCAGGCTCCTCCTCTTCCTCCACCATCCCTCAGGTGGTGTCTGATCACTCTGGCCTGTGTTCTGTAAGAATCCTGTTAGGTCAGGTTAGCCAGTAACCCAACACTTGTTTTTTCTCTTAGTAATTTTCCATCTCCTGACCCCCACCATGCTGCCTCCGCCGTGAATTCCCACTCGCCCATGCTGCATTCAGAGTCGAGCCCAATCTCGTTTCTCCCCCACTGTAAATCCCATCGTGGTGGTCTCTACGTATCACAGTGGTTCTGAATAAAATATGCCTTACCATCTTTGACAAGTGTCATTGAATATTTTTCTTTAAAACCCCCAACCACAATAAAAACCCAGGCCAGGCTCCTTTCCTTGCTCCCTCAAGCCATTTCAGAGCTGCTTGAGATTCTGGA
The DNA here is from genome assembly GCF_020826845.1 of Diceros bicornis minor. Lineage (NCBI taxonomy): Eukaryota > Metazoa > Chordata > Mammalia > Perissodactyla > Rhinocerotidae > Diceros > Diceros bicornis. The sequence continues at coordinate 34,832,836 of NC_080775.1, forward strand.
CCTGCTCTCCTCGGAGACCTCTATTATGTGAGTCATAAGACTTTTCCTAACTTCTGTGTGTGTGTGGAGGGGGGCACACACCAGCATCAGTCTCTACATGGGAACCACAGCACTTGCCAGTGAGCAGTCATATTTTGAAAGGAAGCTCTTTTCTCTGAGTGGTAGTCTCAACAGTGGGCTCAAAGTATTCAGTGAACCATGTTATAAACAGATGTCCTGTCATCCAGGCTTTGTTGTTCCATTTGAGCAATGACTTTAACTTAAAGTCACCAGATGCATCACACCTAACAAGAGAGTAAGCCTGTAGAAAGGCCCGGGGTGGGGGGGATGGATTGGAGGAGGAGGGGAGAGAACAGGATCAGTTAGAGGAACTAGAGGTCAGAGTGTGAGACAGGAGTTGGAGAAGGGGCCAGAGCAGTTGGTAACAGCACAGCAGCCAGGTCAAGGCCCTGTGCACCATGTCTGGGAGTCAGGACCTTCTCCTAATTGCAGTCAGTGGGGGAGCCCCATTTCTGGTTGGATCCCTGGGGGACAAGAAGGCAGTGTCTTACCACGTCTGTCTGTCCACAGCTTCCAGACCCTGGCCAAGGAGCACGAAGCACTGATGCAGAAGTACCTGCACCTGCTGCAGATCGTGGAGACGAGAAGACAGTGGCCAAGCAGCTACGGCAGCAGATCGAGGATGGGGAGATCAATATCAAGCGGCTGAAGGCAGAGGTGACTGCTGGCTAGGGGTGCAGAGGAGGCTGGCCAGGAGGCCCAAGGCACAGGCCCAACACCTCACACTCCAGGCTCCTGCAGGATCGGGGGGCACATGACGGGCAGGGGGACCAGCTTCCAGTCACAGCTAGGCCAGCCTCCAAACTTAAAGTTAGTGATGCTGGCAGAGTGGGAAGGGCCTTAGTCAGATCTGAGTTCAGATCCTACCTCTGCCACTTGACAGTTGCAACCCGGAGTACGCCCCCCCATCCTCTGTGCCTCCATTCCTTCATCTATAAAACAGCCTTTCTCTACTTGCCTGACAAGAGTGTGAGGATTGAGTGAGGTTATTTATGGGCGAGTTTTTAGTTACTCTGCTGATGACCACATTGACTAAGCATTCCCACATTATCAGCTGAAGTGTCCGAGGACACAGGGTCCTGGTAGGTCATCATAGTGTGGGCTCCTGGCTCAGTTCCAAGCAGTCGTTCCCTCTGCCTGTTGTAAGAGCTCCTACAGGGGCTCACCGGACATCAGTCTGGAGGCCACACTGTTGCTAGGTTAAGCCTTCTAGAACTTCACTACTCAAAATGTGGCCCATGAAGCAAGAGCATGTTAGAAATGCAGAATCTCAGGCCCTGCCCGGACCTCCAGAATCAGAATCTGCACTTTCACAACATCCCAGTCGATTGCCATTTACATTAAAGCTTGGGAGGCGCTGGCTCTCTGTCCCTTAGACGCCCCTCACCAGCTGTCTACCCCAGCGCCGAATGATGTGATTGCCTCTCCCCCCTCATCTCACCATGCTCACCAGGTGCTCAGAGCCATTTGGCCATGTCACACGAGGACCGTGGATGCTGAGCTGAGGACGGGAAAATGGAAACATAGATTCTAACCAGGTTCAGCTGCATGATTTGTAGGGCCTGAGGCAAGGGAAAAATGCAAGGCCCTGGGTGGAGTCGGGGAAGTCGATCTCCCCTTCTCACAGCCCACCAACCCACCCATGGCAGACAGGCGCCCCCCCAATTTCAACCTCCAACCTCCTCTAACCTCTGTGCCATGATACACTTGGTACCTAGATGAGAGGTGGGCAAGATGCCCATGCTGAGTCACCCACCTAGTGCCCAGGTATTGTCTCCTCCCCCTGCTCTGAGACAGCATTGGGTGTGCACTGCACCCACCCTTTCTGCACCTACCCCGAGGCCCCTGCAGAGGGTGGAGGATGACTCACGGTGGGATGTGAGTCTTCCTGGCTGACTCAACCCATTTGCTCCCAGACAGAGGGTAGAGGAGGTCATGGGTTCTGGGGTGCCAGCATGTGGGGAGCGAGCAGCTGAGAAACAATCCCAGGGAGGCAGCAGGAGGCAGGAACACATGAGGGCTGAGTCCCACTCCCCTGGGGCGTGCTCAATTGTTCCATCAGATGTTACTCGTGAAACACAAATTCAAGGAGAAATGGTTAAGAACTTCAAGGTGGCAACCGCAGAACTTGAAGGCCCAAGCATGGGGCCTTCTGAGCATAGGACCCCATCACACGTCCTTGAAACCAGCTCTGCCTGGAATGTTCAAAGATCTGAAATTGCCAATTCCACCTTATGGTGCCGCTGCCAAGCTCTGAACTATGGTCACATTAGCTTGGAACTTGAGGTTGAACAAAAGTTTCAGATTCCACACACCTCTTCTACCCTGCACCAGGCTCTGTCAGACATGCTTCCTTAGTCAGTCCCCACAACCATCCTCATAGGATCGAACGAGGAAGCAGGCTCAGAGAACTCAAGTCACCCGCCGAAGCTCACACAGCTGGGAGGTGGCAGAGGCAGGACTAGAACCCAGGTCTGCGTGTCTACTTGCCAGTCTTCCCACTCTACTTGTAGCCTCTTCCCACATGGCTCCTGGGATGGGGGCTTGTCCCGTGTCTAAACCATCTTGTTCATTCTGAGATCTAGCCTAGCCCTACACATATCCCTGAAACCAAGCTGAGTCCTTGCTAGGGACCAGGGAATAGGTCTAGGGACCAGTATCAAGTTAGTGGCTTCATGATCAAGGGTGTTATTCACTCACTCACTTGTTCACTAACTGCCTAAGATCAGCTGACCACTGCCTAATCCTGTTCCCCAGGCTCCTCTTCCCTCATCACTCGGGGCTCCAGCCAGTGATCCCTGGTCATGAGCTGAGCACCTCTTGGCCTTTGCACATGCTGGGGCTTCTGTTTGGAGTGCCCCTGCCATCCCTATGCTTCCCTGCCTGGTGGAATCCTACCAAGCTCGAATGCCTCCTCCTGGGGACTCTCATCCCAGAATATGCTCCATGCCCCCTGCTCCAACGGCTTTCCCACTCTAAGCATGCCACATCAAAGCCAGCTCCTTGTGTTTCTGTACCCCACCAGGCATGGTGAGACCTCCATGAAGGCAGAGTCATTTATCACTCTGTCCCTTCTGCCTCGCACATAGTGGGTACTCTGTAAGGGCTTGATGAATGAATGGACATCAGGCTCTGTGGTAGACAGTAAAGAGATGGAAGTTTCTACCCTTAAGGTCTGATTGTGGTAGAGTGTGCTTGGTGACATATTAGAGCTTGAAGTGTGAATCCAGGTAGATAATGAGTCATTTTATGGCCAAAGAGGGTATGGGTTCATGTCGCATATGGCCTTGAAAGATTTTGGGGGTTGATAGGCCAGAGAAGGGGTGGGTGCAAAGGGCAGGGCCCTCTCTGGTGCTGGGGAGCACAAAACTGGTCAGTTTTGACTGAAAGTGTGTGTGTGCGTGTGTGTGTGTGTTTGTCAGTGTGGCAGCAGAGCCCTGTTTGGTGGGAATTTGGAGCAATGTTTCCAACTGAGTGCATTACTCTTCAGGGCAAATAGATTTTTTAAAGAAGACTTTGAAAGATCAGCTTGGTAAAGCTTTCTGGCTGTAGTCTCTCTCTCCCTCCCTCCTTCCCTCCTTTTCTCTCTGTCTCTCTCTCTCACACACACACACAGACATATCCTGCAGGGTAGAGGGCACCTGTGTGCTCTGGTGGGGCTCCAGGATGGTGAAACAGAGCCCATTTCCCAGGAAGTAGGCCATCAGGTAGGCAGGAGGCGCTGACGAGCCAAGTAAGTGAGGAGTGACGCCCGTGACAAAGACAGAGGGTCTTAGAACGTCAGAGCTGGGAGGGATCTGAGAACTCTGAGGTCCACAGAAGAGGAAGGGACTTATGCAAGGTCACTCTAAGGTCACTTCCAGCACTGGAATCCAAGTTTAACCTTGGGTCTCCTGGTGTAGATCCTTGACCTGTACCTGCCCCACAACTGATTCCTTCCTTGCTGGGGAGACGGGCCAGATAAAAGGTGCATGTTCGGGAACCACTGTGTCACCTGGATGGCTTCAAGCTCTCGTGGGCCACATTTCCTCTGATAGCCAGAAAAACTCCTCAGGCACCATCCCACATATTCCTGAGGATTTTCTAGGGTCTTCCATTTTCCTGGCCACATCTGGCTTCCAATTCTGCTCTCCTGACTTCTTGTATCACTTCTCACAGTGGCTGTCTTCACTCAGTCTTGACTGGTCCTTACCCCCGTGTGGTCACTCCATGTGTCCGTCAGGTGGAGCTAGATTCTACTGCAATTACAAACAGCCCCCAAGTCTCAGTGGCTTAAAACAACAAAGATTGCTTTCTCTCTCACACTGTGTTCATTGTGAGTTCTGCTCCACAACATTCTCAGAGACAGGGACACAGGCTGACGGGGCTCCACCATCAGGAAATTCACTAGTCCCATGGCAGGGGAAGCAATGTGGCAAATGGTGCCTGACAACTCTGCTCACATTTCATTGGACAAAGCGAGTCACATGACCACACCCAACTTCAGGGTCCTGGGCAGTACAGTCCTGCCCTGTCCCAGGAGGAGAACCAGAGTATCCACGAAAGCCCTAATGACATCCGACTGGCTCCTCCTTCAGTCCCCAAGACCCCGACACTGGCAAGTATGGACCAGACTCTCTGAAAGACTTAGATACAGTAGAGGGGGTTTCCAGTACTGAAACAGAAAATGGCTTACAGGTGAATAGAAGACATCCTTGCCCTCCTGTCACTCAGCCTTTCCTGCTACAGGGATTTCTTGCTGACCTCCTCTCCTCACACTGGCCTCGCTCCACATGCTTCCAACTGCCATTTTGGTGCTGGTGGGGGTGTTCATAATCCCTTTATCTGCCAAGACCCTCACCCCCGTCCAGTGATGTGCCAGAGCTGGCTCATACCAACTTGCAAGTTGGTTGTGAAATTTTCAAGACTCTTTCAAGCTTGTTATTTGCCCTTTGGTAGCTTAAAATGGGCCAAGGTAAGAATGTTTACACCATGGAAATCGGCCAGTGCTACAAGTCAGAGTTTTTCTTTCAGAGACCTGGTCGTTAATCCTTTACCAATATACCCTTGTCTACACCTTTTTTCAGGACCAGCTAAATGCTTTGCTGGGCCCAGTGCAAAATGAAAATGCAGGGCTCTTAAGAATTTCAAGGCAGCAACAACAGAGCCTTAAACCAGGCATTAGGCCCTTCTAAGCAGGCTGTGCACAGGTCACACATCGAGGACGCTGGCCCTGTCTCTACTCCTTCTATACTCTCCATCCCCAGAGCCCCCACCTGTAGCCATCTCTCCCTAGAGGTAACGGGAGATCACACCCAAACAAAAGTCTGCACAAAATTTATTAAGCAAAACTATCCAGCTCTGCTCAGTCTCTTCTCTCCCATCTAAACAGCCCTCTTGGGCCCCATCTTTGGTAATCAAAAAGCTCCAAGGACCATCTAAAACAACAGGAGCATCCTCCTCTAGGAAGAATCCTCCGCTTCTCTAGAATCCTCAGTTTGCTACCATTTCATTGTTTTAATAGCTATTTTTCTCCCATTTATGATTGGAAGTAAGTTGGGATGGCTTAGGCAGCCCTAAAGGGCAGGGTAGGAGTTTAGAAACGGTCGTGGTATTTTCCTGGCTTGGGAGCACTCAGAATCCTGGAAGGCTGACTCTGCAATAAGCTGCAGAGATCTTAATTCATGCTTTAAGGTAAAACTGTAGCCGTGGAATCAGGGTTGCAAACCAACTTTGACATAGAGAGAGCCGCCTTGACCCCTTCCGAAGCAGCCCCTCTGCAGGGCCCACTCTATGCCTTGAGTCCTGTTTCCCATGTTCCTCCTGCCATCCACACCCCTGCTGCCCTGCACTCAACACCCTGTCATACTCTGCATCTTTGTTCACACCATCCCTTCTGCTCCAATTCCTTCCATCCTATAGCACACCTATTGGGCACCTTTTTTTTTTTTTTGTGAGGAAGATCAGCCCTGAGCTAACATCCATGCCAATCCTCCTCTTTTTGCTAAGGAAGACTGGCCCTGGGCTAACATCTGTGCCCATCTTCCTCCACTTTATATGGGACGCCGCCACAGCATGGCCCGACAAGCGGTGCATCGGTGCAGGCCCGGGATCCAAACCTGGGCCGCCAGCAGAGGAGCGTGTGCACTTAACTTCTACACCATGGGGCCAGCCCAGTTGGGCTCCTTTTTTGTCCTGCAAAACCTCTGGGTAGCGCTTGTGGCTTCCATGGTGAGACCCTCCCACTGCAGTAGGGGCACACCTCTGTTCTGGCCTCACCTTGTTGGAGTATAAGTTACCTCTGTGGGTATCTGACCCCCTTCTTAGGCTGGAAGCTCCTCCAGGGAAGGGATCTGACATCCACCTCCGACTGTGTCTCACCCATGCCCAGCATGGTGCCCACCACAGAGACTCCATCAGGACATGCTGACAGGATTGGCACAAAGGAAGACAGAGATGGGCATCTCTTAGGCTTGGAAGAGGCCAGAGGGAATGGAGAATGAAGGAGAGAGAACTGAGTTGTGTGGCAGCTGTTGGAAAAGCAAGAAGTACAGAGATCTTTAGCAAAACCTTGACTGCTAACAAACAAGAGAAAACCCTGGACTAATTCCCCCATCAATGACTGCACTGAATGCAGAAATGCATTCTGGATTAAAGACACTGTCTCCAGAGAGGGGACTGGGGTGTGGCAGGAGCCAATGAGCAGTGCTGCTAATGGGTGTGGCAAACGAGGATTTGCCTCTGATGGGCCAAGAAGGCCAGACTGTTGGATGGCAAGTGGGCAGGGTTCAGCTGAGATGCCAGGCATTGAGCCAGGTTGGGTAGCCAGAGCTGGACTCTAGCAGGCGAGTTGGGGTGTAAGCCCAAATCCCAACTCTCCATCGCCATCGTTGACAAGGGTCAACTGAGCCAGCCTTGGACGTCAGCCAAGCCAACCCAGATCCAAAGCAAATGCATCCCCAGAAGGGACCTGCAGGGTAAGAGAAAGGCAGCCTCTGTGAGCCCAGCAGGGCTGGGGCTCTTGCCTCCATCCTGACACTGGTTCATAGCAGGGATGGGCTGTGGCCCAAGGCTTCTGCAGGGTCCCCAGGCTCACAGCTTTCCAGAGCTTTGCCCACCTGGCCCGATCTTTAAATCCGACTCCCAGACTACTGGTGTTGCCCGTGCAGGGAGCAAAGCGCCTGACCTGACTGCGTCTGGTTTTTGCTCTGGTCCCTGGGGAGTAGATGTCCTGTAGATGTCTCTGAGAAGAGCGCCATCAGTTTTACATACAGGCTACTTTTACACACACACACACACACACACACACACACACACACACACACACCCCACCATCCTAAAGAGATAAGGATACCACGTGCAAATCCCAGAACTGGCAAAGAGAGCAGACTGGCTTGGGGGTGATGACATCAGGGCAGTGAGGGTGCTGACTGGGCATCCACGTGTCTCTGAGCTCTGCACAAGCCTGTGTGTGTAAGTCTCTTAGCTCTTTAGAGGTCAGATCCAAGAACAGCCATTATCTCATGTGCCAAGGTTCTCAGAGAATCGAAAAAATAGAAAAGCCTGCATCGGCCCTGAATATTTCTCCATTAGATATTTTCAGCCACTCTTCAAGCACAGGCTGGGGTAGTTTTAGCAACCCGGAAGTGGAGAGCAGGTAACTGTCCCATTTTGCTTTTAAAGTGCTCCATTCGCTCAATTGTCAGAGCCCATTCATCCTGCAGTTCAGCAAGTGGCCTTGAGGGGACAAAGCCACATGCCCTGAAAAGGGAGCAGAGCTGGCTCTGTGGCACATTTGTGATTTCCTGAGCTACTATCTTTGGATGTGTGCCACTTAGCTCAGAGGTGTCTCTGCGCCCACTCAGCACTTTCCACCCCCTGCTCTTGTTGTACTGAGCGAGTGAGACTCCAGGGTGGGGGTTTGCCCTCAGAGCACAAACTGCTGTGAGAGGGCACAGCCCCCTGTGACAGCTCCCCTTGGAGGACAACACTAGGGGCCTCCAACAGCCAAAGTGCTGGGTCATCACAGAGAGATGGAACAGAGAGCACACATGGAGAATGGGACCAGGGAGGGGCATCTGATGTGGCAGAGAAAGACAGAGACCACTGCAGGGAGATGGGGACAGGCTCCTAGGCTGGGGCTACCCTGACTCCTGGAGGGGTTCACTCTTTCTCTCTGGGCCTGTTTTCCTGTCCACAAATGGAGTGCATGACAGAGTCCCTTTGGCTTCCCCTCTGTCATTCAGCTCAAACCCCAGACACATTGGGGAGGTTCCCAGGTCTCCAGGGTGGTAGGAGCTGGGAGTGATGAGCAGGGGCAGAGGAGGAACAGTTGGGAGGGGAGGGGGCTGCAGGAAGTAGCAGAAGTCTCTCTGGCATCCTTACAGCTCATCCTGGGAGAGGAGACTCGGGCTGTGTTCTGGAGCTGGCTGGCTGGGGAGTACGGGCGGGGAAGAGGGTGCTGGGAGGGGAGCCATGGCAAATGTGGCTGCCAGGGGTGCTCAGGGGCCCCTTACCCAGCCTGGTGCTAAACTGACAGTGAGAAGGCATGTTCCCCAGGGCTCTTTAGGTGGTGACAGAGCAGGTGCTTGGGAGAATCCGGGTGTTTTTGCTTTTCTAAGCTTCCCCCCAAAAGGGAGTGGTGGAGAGCTAGCATTTACTGAGCACCTCCTCTGCACCAGGCCCTGTTTTGAGAGGTTCAGGGGATTCGATTGGAGATGTAAAAGAAACTTGCCACTCCAAACAAATGTACTGAAGGTATATTTTATTATACAGAAGAGAGTAAAGGCCATAGTCTGCAAACAGATCTGAATAGGTCAAATAATAAGAGGGAAAAACACTAGCTCAATTGGAAAGGGAAACATCGACATCGACTGAAGGGAAATGACACAAATCAATCAGAAATTCAGACACCAGGTTGACTGAAAAGAGTACACATCAGATTGGTTACTCACAACATCCACGCCCCACTGCTGGGAGAGTGCCTTCAACTGACATGGCTGGGCAGGAATCCAATCATCAAAGGTCCTGGGCCAGGTGTCCCCTTCACAGGTGAGACTCTCACCAGGCCTCAGTCTCCAGCGGTTTATATAGCGTCAGTAGTTTTCAGAGTAAACAGTTACAGAGTTTACAGAGCAAGCATTCAGTGTTCCCATGCACAAATGGTTATCAGTGGCATATGTGCACTGAGCCTCCTGGTTATTGTCCCAGCCTGGCAGTTGTGCACGTGCATTGTTTTCCCTGGTTATGGTCCCAGCCCAGCACAGATGGCCAGTCTGTCCCAGGCTACAATGCCCAAAGGACCTTGAGATGTTACAAATTGCAACTATCTCCGTGGGAGAAAGGCCAGTTCCCACCACACAGAAAGCAGCTTTATATTTCTTTGTGTGCTGGTGGCAGTAGGTCAATGGAGCGGCCAAACATGGCTGCACTCATGTCAAGACAGGCCCTCAAATTGTCCCATTACTTGCAGGAGTGACCTCATTTCACCTTCATACTTCACAGAAAAGAGGTTTTCTGAGGTTCAGACATGTTAGGCATCTTGCTAGAGGTCACACAGCTGAGAAGCAGCTGCAGAAGCAGAAGCAGCATAGGGCAGATTTGAGCCTGCTCTGTGTGGGTCTCAAGCCCTAGCTCTTTTCACATCATCAGTGGCATTTCCTCTGAATTCTCCAGAGCCCTGAGTTCCTCTAAGATCCCTCAGGGTCACCCCAGCAGGTGGGCACTGAGGGTGCCAGGAAGGCTGGCAGTGAGAGCAGCTCCTGTCCTCTGCCAGCTTCTGGGGCGTGTGATCATGTTTAGAAAAGCTTGTGTTTGGTTTAGTGCTCTGCTGTCACCATCTTGAAATTTTGTCATTTTTTAAAAAGGGGTCCTGCTTATTTGCTCTGCACTGGACCCCACAAGTTACATAGTGTATCCCGCTGATGGGGTTTTCACATAAGGTGTCACATGAGAAAGACATTTGCTGCTAGAGTCCCACGGGTGGTGGCAACCCCTGCCCTCTCCCTGGGCCCCTCAGCTCTGCTGGACTTGGGGGCAGCGGACCCTTGGAGGGGCAGGAACTCCATGGCCGGAGCTTACCCTGTGCCTCCTCTGTCAGTGAGGCCATCATATGTTTGCACCAGATCTCTACCAAGGCCTGAAGGCCTGCATCTCCAGCTGGCCCACTGGGGCCTGGGTGAGGAGGAAGCCCTGGCAGAGGTCCCCAGCCCCACCTGCACCCAAATCCACCTGAGAAGTCCCTCTCCAGGGCCCACTCCTCCAGGCTGGTGGCACTTCCATCCTCCCAGGGTGTAACAGCGGCCCCTTAAAAACACACAGAATCTCTCAGAGGGAGCAGAAGAGGAAAGACAAGTTGGCAAGCTGTTTTTCTAGGACAAAGCGAGATATTTTTAGTTTCTTATCTACTTTTCCCCTTTTAAAAATTATGTATATGAACCCATTTGAGAAAATTTGACAATCTAGAAAAGCAGAAAATGTTAAAAGCTATAACAGCCATAGTTCTGCTTCCCAAAGATAACCACTGTAAAGACTTTGGTGTGTTTTCTTCAAAATTTTTTCTATGCACAGGTCTTGGGGTTTTTACCCCCGTTTTATTTACATAATGTCACAGGGGCGGGCCCGGTGGCGCAAGTGGTTAAGTGCATGCACTCTGCTGCGGTGGCCCGGGCTTCGCTGGTTCGGATCACGGGTGCGCACCGACTCACCGCTTGTCAAGCCATGCTGTGGCGGCATCCCATATAAAGTGGAGGAAGATGGGCATGGATGTTACCCCAGGGCCAGTCTTCCTCAGCAAAAAAAGAAAAAAAAGAGGAGGATTGGCAGATGATAGCTAAGGGCTGATCTTCCTCACAAAAAAAATAATAATAATAATGTCACACATGAATATTGAATTTGAATCTTGATGTTTTTTTTTTACTTAACATTATAGCACAAATGTTTTCTCATGCTGAAAGTATGCTTTTTGATGGCTGTATGATGCTCCAGTACCTGTGAGCATGCCCTCATCCATGCAGCCATCTCCCATCATTGGCTCTTAACGTTGTTGCAACTTCTTGCTACTAGAAACATTCATCTCTGCATCTGAAATGTTCATATGAGAGAGCATCTCCTTGGGACAGGTTTCCAAAAGTAGAATGACAAACAAAAAGTAGAAGCACAGTCAAGGCTCCCACTCCGTCCACCCTGCGTCACTGCTCTCCGAGCTGGCTGTACCTCCATGACGGCCCCGAGGGCTGCACAGCGGGACCCCTGCATCGCGCCTCTCCCATACTGAGTGTGACATTTTGTTGTTCACTTTCCTAAGTCAGAGAGCCCCGCTTTTCCCCAAGGTCACAATGAGAAGAGGCCCTAGAAAGACGAGGTCTGCACTTCCTGTAGTTGCGTGGTTGAAGGTGCCGTCCCTTGGGTAGTGGAATGCCCTGCGTAAGCTCCCACTTAGAGTTCATCGCAAAGAAAGCACATTTTTCTTTTTTAATGGAGTTTATAAGCAGAGGTTTCAGTGGGCCCATCTCTGCCAATCAAATACTGAAGGGCAGGTTTGGGGAGATTGGCTGGTGTTTCAGGGGCTGGAAGGCAGGGTGTTGTGTATCCAGGAGATCGGGATAGAGCGGGCCAGCAGCAGACCCAAGTTGCTGAACCTGGGGAGGCATGGAAGGACAGGGACACATGGATAAATGGACAGACAGCTGAAGGGACGTGACTCGGGAGGGCATGTCATGTGGGGGAAGCCCTGGAATGGGGGACTCAGGAGACCTGGTTCCAGTCCAGCTACTGACTCACCTTATGACCACGGATGGGTCACATCTGTCACTGGTGGGGCACTCTGGGAGGGAGGCCTCTTGGGAGAGCCAGGGCCGAGGGGGATGTGGAGCTGCAATTCAGTTACCACAGAGGCCTCAGCTGAACCCCCAAAGCTCCGGAGCTGGGTGGCCCTTCAGACCCTCAGGCGGCGAGGCACATCACAGCACCCACAACAGCCCTCTCTGACCTTCCAATACATAGGTGTCCGACTAGACAGGGCCCCATCTCTATAAAGATCTGTGACTCTGATGTTGTCCTGATGCCTGGGGCCACCTATCTGGCCCTGGATAGGGCAGTGGTGCCAGAGTCATCCACAAAGGCAAGGGTGTCTCTGGGTGGGAGCTCTGAACCTGGACCTGACCTCCGTGGGTGGGGCTGGGTGACCGAGGGCTTGTGGGGCATCTCCCAAGCAGGCCCGTTGGCCATCCTGCTGTCGATGGTCAATTTCTATCAGGAGTTGGTCTCCAGCCACCAGTACAGCCTGCAGATCCTGGCCCACTGCAAGCAGAACAGTGACTTTGACAAGCTGCTGAAGCACTACGAGGCCAAACTGACTGCAAGGTGAGGGTGCTGGAAGCCTTCTTCACTGACCCCATGTTCCAGCTGGCACCTAGCCCTGTCCTTGAGGGAACCTGCCTGGGGAGCCTACTGGGGACCATGACAATGAGGGCCCCAGCTGGGAGGAAGCCACACCTGGGGGCACCAGGGGGCCATGGCCGGGACAGCCCAGGCCCTAACAGGCCCCAGCTCTGGGCTGCCTGGAGAATGGGGTTAGAGCCAGACCCTGACCCAGCGGATGGCAGGCCTGTCCAGCTCCACAGGGCAGGCAGTGTGGGAAGGTGAGGGGGAGCTCCTGGTCCTGAGCCCACTTCCAGGCCCTTCCTCCTGCTAGCTTAGAGCCTCAAGCTCTGGGCTCTTGGCCCAGACAAGACCCTGGAAGAGGCTCCACATTAGAGTCTGAGATCAAAAGTGCTGTGGGTGTCTATCCTCAGCCCTGCTGGTGGGAGTGCTGGGAGCTGAGAGAACCATTCTCTGTCTCCTTTGTCTCTCTTTCCCTCGCTACGTTGCTGCTCTGTCTCTGACTTGCTTCATCACTGTCTCTCTCCTTGCCTCTGTCTCCCTGTCCCTCTGTCCTTCCCCATCCTTGCCTCTGTCCCTGACCCCTGCCTCTCCCTGCTGCAGATTCCCAACACATTCTGACACTGCACGAGCTCCTGGCCCACTTTTCACGAGCACATAGAGCCAACAGCCTGGACGACGCCAGGGCTAAACTGGGGGGGCTGTCTGGGTGAGCCCGGCTCCCAGGTGCCCCCACCAGTGGACAGGCCAGGACTGAGGATGCTCCCCAGCGGGAGTTTGCTGAGCCCCAGATGGTAAAATCTCATGTTCAGGTTAGGATCCCAAGGGGTGGTGGTTGGGGGACCCCCAGCCTGCCCCACCTGGAAGCAGGGCCCCTGGAGCAATCTGAGGAGTTCACAGCTCAAGCCCAGGGGAAAGTTGGTGGGATGGTGTGGGTGGTGTGCTGTCCCTGGCACAGATGGGGTTCGAGGAAGGGCCCTGGGCACTCACGTGGGCCCATCTGCCAGGACGGGGATCCGCCCAGTGACTCGCAGACACTCTGCCAACTTCCCCTGTTCTCCAGTGTCAGTGTGTCACAACGTGTGGTATAGGAGCCCCAGAGGGGAGCCTGGGTGAAGGGCTTCATGTGCCCAAGGCTGCAGTCAACAGCAGGCAGTGTCATGGGTGGACAAGCCAATGACTTGTCCAGTGTCAGAGGCCCCAGCCCTCTGGTCAAGGCCCCTCCGCTGCCCCTCATTCAGTCACCAAAGCCCAGGGGGAACCTTCCTCTGCCGGGGCAGAAGCAGAGGGACCAGGGAGGAGGCGCCTACAACAGCCCAGGCAGCAGCTGACTGGGGCCTGCATCAGGTGGTGGCAGTAGAGGTGAGGAGGAGGTTCAGATTCTGGATGTGTTTTGAAGATGGAACCAACAGGAGTTTCTGATGCATTAGATGTGAGGAGAGAGAAGATGGGACTCAAGAGTGATTCCAGAGTTTTTGGCTGAGCATGCAGAAGGTTGGAGTTGCTGCTAACCGAGATGGAAAAACTGGCAGGAGGGGCAGGTGTGGAGGGGGAGTCTTTCTTGTTTCACTGGAGCTTGACTGGGGGCATGTTGAACTTGAGATGGACAACAGTGGTGGAGAGGACAAGAAGGGAGGAGGGCGTTTGAGTCTGGACTGTAAGGGAGTGAGCCATTCGGGAGCCATCAGCATGGAGATGGTATTATAGTCATAAGACTGGTGAGATCACCAGGGGAGTGAGTTTAGCCAGGATCGAGATGTGTACCAAGAGCTGAGCCCTGGGGTCTCCACTTTGTGCAAGCCAAGAGATGATGAGCAACCTTGTAGTCAGTGATGGGCTGCCAGAAGCTGCAAAGGAGGGTCGGTCTGCAGCGTGTGGGGTCTAGTCTCCAGCACTGCCAACCACTCAGTGCCCTAAATGGCTTCCTGAGTCCAGCAAAAGGCAGCCAGTAGGGCCACGTCTCCCAGCTGGGCAGAGGGAGGACCAGGCTGGACCAGGGCAGGGCACAGGCCCCGGAGTGGAGGTTCATTCAGGGAGCAGACGTAATCAGAGCGTGATTGCAGACTAATAAAAAGCATTGTGGGGTGGGGACCCCAGTCGTCTCGTGCCCCAAGGAGCCAAATCCTGTACACTTCCCCAAGGAGAAGACTTGGGGCTCCAACGAGGCTCCTTGTCCCTGCGGGATGCCCTATCCCGGTGTGGGCAGCGGTGAGGAAGGCACATGGGTGCCAAGACGTTTGTCCCAAGACCCTGATCCCCTTTCCCGAAGCCTACTCGTCTTTTGTCCCACCTGATCACCTGCACCTGGCCTGAACACAGCCCTAGTGGCACAGAAGAGGGTTTTCCTGTCGCCCTGACAGCAGCCCTTTCATCCTCCTCTCTCCCTCCCTTGGGGGAGTGAGGAAAGCTCCCAGCCCGGCAGGAAGCCATCAGATAACAAACCCTCCCTGGCTCTGCTCAAAAACACTCCTCCCCTGGGGCTGACTCTCTCCTACCTCTGTCCTTTGTCCCGCTTTTTCTCCTGAACCTCATCTCTTGGGCTCACTGTAACCCAGGTCGTCAATTCCAGCTCCCCCGGCAGACTGCGCCCCAGCTGCAGTGACAGTGTGGTTCTCAGCACAAACCCCAGCCGGGGCTGGCAGCAGTCCTGAGCAGCTGCATCTGGCACTTGTCTAACAGTGAAACTCGTGTTGCTACTGTGGGATCGCCCCCTTGTTTGTAGCAAATACAGCCCTCCTCAGCAAAATCCCCACCCTCGTCAAAAGAAATGGTTCTGCTTACCTTTGCTAACCTGCAAAAATGAGTCCATATCCAGGGAACTAGCATATCCTTGAAAGGTGCCTCCCTGTACCCTGTCCCTTCCAGAAGAGGGCTAGGGCCTGGGCTGCTGAGAAGAGAATTGCTGGGATGGAGGGAATGAGGCTCCTAAGAAAGAGACTCCATCTCCATGCTTCAGTCTGATAACCAGAAAACAACGATAATAGTAGTTTTATAATAACACCTTTGCAACCAGTGATACTAAAAACAGTGATCACTGCCCTTTACTCAAGCACCTGCCATATGCTGGGCCTGAGGTCAGCACGTGAAATGCATTCTCTTCCATCCTCACTCTGACCTTCTACAGATGAGCAAACTGAGGGTCAGATGGGCCCAGTCATTTGCTCATCACGCTGAGTTCGTTAATCACCGATCCAGCTCGACCAGTGTCATCTCTCATTGCTGGGAGAGTTAAGTTGGACAGTGTCTACTAGAGAACTTCGTAAGCCACGCATATTAACCAGCCCTCTTGGTGATCTGGTTGTGGTTGTAGAATTTGAGGCATCAGTAGAGAAATAAGGGGTTTTGTACTTTTCTTGGAGTAGGTGGAGTACTTTTTCCAGACGCTCCTCCCGCCAAAATTACTAACTTCCTAAGACTCCTGAAAACCCATCAAGGCTCTTAGCAAAGTTGGCAACTCAAACGCCTCTTTTCCCAGCAATGCTGGTTTTAAAAAGCAGTTAAATGGCGCCACCTTCTGGAGGAGGGTTGTTGCGGCAGTCAGAAGATGGCAAATAAGAGTGTTGTCATTATTCTCAGATTGAGGGGCAAGGTGTGTCCTCCTCCCCCCAGACGTGCTGGAGCCTACTGGAGTCAGTCTTTCTGTGAGCCAGTGGGATTGCCAGGTGTTCCAAAACTAAGCCATTCCAGGGCCCGAACATTAAGGAAGCAACTGTATAAAGTGCATTGGGGGAGGGATGGAGACAGTAAGTGCAAAGGCCCTGAGGCAGGATGGGTGGGTGGAGTTCTATGGATGGAGATAAGGCCAGTAGTGGTGTGGGGGGCAGAATAGTGAAGAAAGTTTCTTTCCTCTACTCCGATCCGATCCTCCTCCTAGTTTTTCCATCTCTGTTCCACGTGGTTTAGACTTTTAAATCACACCGGTTTTCTAGCTATTAATCTCCATTTCCTTCACTCTGAAATAAGAACACCTTTCTCTTTAGGCTGTCAGAAGGATGATGTGAGCTCATGCCCATAGAGTGCCCAGCACAGTGGGCATTCAATATGCATGCTCTCTCCCCCTTCGTGACCACAGGCTCCACCTGAGAATCCTGGGTGCCAGGCCTTCTTCCTAGGTCTGGCCAGAGGCCCGGCATTCCCTTCTCCCTGAGAGACGGGGGCAGCCTGTCTCTGACTTATTTTCTGTCCCCACAGGATAATGCACAATGAAGTAAACGAGACAGAGAGCATCCAGGAAAACTTAGCCATGGAGGGCATGATGGTCGAAGGCTGTGAGACCCTCCTGGACACCAGCCAGACTTTTGTGAGATGGAGCATGGCACCCTGCATCCCCCCAACATCAAGGTAGGCCCCAGCAGTGGTGGCATTCAGGGACACCACCAGTTGGTTTGGCTCCCATGTGCCAAAACCTGCCAGCGTGATTGCGGAGTATTCCGGGGCTGCTGGAGGAACGTGACAGCTGTATGTAGATGTCGGTATCTGCACACATGGATGCAGATATTACTGGTTTTCACAGTTCCCTTCTCTCCAGATGTACACATGGTTCTTCCCAGATGCCCTTGATGTGTCTGTGGATGTCATAGTAAACACTGACATGTCCTTTTGGGGAGAGAGGGGTGGAGGATGGGGACAGATACTGATTGGCCCCGTGAATCACAAGCATGTTCAGCATCTGAGGGGAAGTCATGTGGGTCAGTCCCTCTGTCCCTTGCTCATCATCCTTGGCCCCTTGCGGGAGGCTGTGATCACAGCGGTTCTCACGGGTAGGAGGTTTCCTTCACCCTCAGCCTCCACTCTCCTTGGGAGCTGTGTTTGAGAGGCACAGCCCTGTGAGGGGGCAGCTAGAGGCTGTGACTGAGGGGACTGACTTCCAACTCGGAGACGTTAGAGCTGCAAGACATTTGAGGGTCACCTCTTCAGATTCCACTTGCTGTGGGACCCTCAGCTTCTGCTTGCATGCCCCCGAGGTGACCTCCACCTCAGATGGGCCTCCTGAGTTCCTTCTATCCAGCCCTGGAACTCTCTGAGCAGATGAAAAGCTCAAAGGCTGTGCAGCTGCCTTTGGCCCCTGCTGCCCTTAACAAGGGTATCGTCGACTTGAAGTTTTGTCCTGAACCCCTGTGTGTGGCCCCCTGTGCCCTTTCCCTAGGCCAACCCTGTGACCTGCTGAGCGCAGGGCCATCCTCCCTGTGTCCTGGCTCCCCCTGAGCTGCATTGGGCCTAAGCTGGAAGTGACCAAAGAATGACCTCTCCTGGGGTGGGCAGTGTCACCACAGTCTAGGAATCTGCTCCATTGCCCTGAGCCTAAGCATTTCCTCCCCTCCTGATGGGCTGGGCTGGATGTGGAGAACAGACAAGGGAGCCCAGCAAGGTTCCAGGCAGTGATGGACGTGGGCAGAAGGCAGAGTGGTGGCTCAGAGCAGGCCTGGGGAGATGGAGCGTCAGGGAGGGCTTCCCGAGGAGGCATCACTGGAGTCAAGTCTTGAAAGGTAAGTAGGAGTGCACAGGGTGGATGGGGTGAATGAAGGCCCTTCCAGGCCAAGGAGCAGCACTCAGGAGCCACAGGTAACTTGCCCTGGAACTAGAGTGGGAGCAGAGAGGGGAGGCGATGATAAGGAAGGAGAAGTGCTGGAGCAGCCTGCTGGCGGGCCTTGAAGGCCTGAGTCCCGAGGACAGTGAGGAGCTGGCGGAGTAAGTGGGGAGAGGAGGCCTGGAGCACGTCTTAGGGGAGCTGGGTCGGCAAATGGGTTCATCACAGTCCCCTGCTCTGCCCGGGAGTGGCTTCGGAGTGCACATTGTCGAGGACTGGGGGCTCTGCAGCCCAGCATGTCGTGACTGATTGGTGACGTCTGCTGCAGCTGTGTGTGGCAGCAGGTGCCCTGTGTCTCTTGCTCATCCCTCTGGGACAGAGCCAGGTCCACACTTGTTCAGCCTCCTGCTCACCCCGACCCAGCCCTAAAGAGGTACAGCCTTTTAGATACAGGGTACAACCTTCCTTAGAGAGGGAGTACAAACAATACCCTAGTTGGCCTAAATCCAGCTACAAATTAAGAAAGCCTTCAGGTTCAACAATATACTTATCTTAATTTCAATCACAGAAACTAACTCCTAATCTAATGCTGCATTAATCTATTTATTCATAGAAGTAGTACTGTTACTATGAGGAACAAGTATTATTTCTCCTTGCATAATCTTATATCAGAACAGATAATCACCGAAAGTTGACAATAAAATAAATTCAACCCAATAATCATTTATTACATTAATGGTTAACCCAACACAGGTAGGCATTCAAGGAAAGATTTCAAAAAGAGAAATTCGGCAAACACAGCCCCCACCTGTTTACCAAAAGCATCTCCTTTGGCATTTCTGGTGTTACAGGCACTGCTTGCCCAGTGACACGGTGTAAAGGCCGCAGTGACTGGACCCTGCAAAGGCAGCATCATCATTTGTTGTCTAAATGAGGGCTTGTATGAACGGCCACTCGAGGGTTTTACTCTCTCTTACTTTTAATCAGTGATATTGACCTTTCCCTGAAGAGGCGGGAATGAGAAAATAAGACGAGAAGACCCTATGGAGCTTCAATTAATTAAAAAAAAAAACAAAGGTAAGCCAAATCAAGGAATAACAAAACTTAAATGGACTAACAATTTTGGTTGGGGTGACCTCAGAGAAGAAAATAACCTCTGAGTCATTAAAATCTAGACCAGCTAATCAAAATATTTTATCACTTATTGATCCAAAATGTTGATCAACAGAACAAGTTACCCTCGGGATAACAGAACAATCCTATTCTAGAGTCCATATCCACAATAGGGTGTATGACCGCGATGTTGCATCAGGAAATCCCAGTGGTGTAGCCACTATTAGTGGCTCATTTGTTGAACGATTCAAGCCCTACGTGATCTGAATTCAGACCAGAGTAATCCAGTCGGTTTCTATCTATTCCATATTTCTCCCAGTGCGAAAGTGCAAGAGAAACAAGGCGTACTTTAAAAAAGCACATTCAAACTAACAGATGATGTAATCTTAATCTAATATATATGTGTATATAGCCCTGCCTATGAACGGGGTTTGTTAGGGTGGCTGATTAATTGCATAAAACGTAAACCTTTATAGCCTTTATGTGTATATAGCCCTGCCTATGAACGGGGTTTCTTAGGGTGGCTGATTAATTGCATAAAATGTAAACCTTTATAGCCAGAGGTTCAATATTTCTCCCTAACAACATGTTCATAATCAATCTTCTTTTATTAATTGTCCCCAATCTACTTTCCATAGCATTCCTTACACTAATTGAATGAAAAGTATTAGTTTATATATGACTCTGTAAAGGACCACATCATTGGCCCCATGATCTGTGGAGACACCAGTATTTACATCAGTGTCACAAGGCCATCAGCTGGAGTTCACATTTGAAAATGTACCCAGGAAGACACCCTACAAAGGACCCACTAGCACACAACAGAACAAGTAATGTGGACTTTTGTCAATGAGCATGTGAAAACGTACCCGGGAAGGCACCCTACAAAGGACCCACTAGCACAAAACTGAACGAGTAATGTGGACTTTTGTTGATGACCATGTGAAAATGTACCTAGGAAGACACCCTACAAAGGACCCACTAACACACAACTGAACAAGTCATGTGGACTTTTGTCGATGACCTAGTATTTAAAATGGTAGGATAAAGATGCAGGACTCTAAAGTGTTCATGGAAATGCTGAATGCACAATTCAGAAACAAAGAATAATCAACAAGGTAAACCAACTACAATAGATTTATAATTGCTTACATGTACACAGTAAGAGTTTTTGCTGAACAATTAAGTATTCAGGTATTTGTCTTGATGAAAACATGAAACTTTACGTTGAATAAAAATGGGCCATTTTCCTGTATTAGTACATTACTACTCATCATTTAGCCAATTGCTATAGTTCATGGAGTTATAAACATAATTACAAAGGCATGTATCCATCTGGAAATTGTAGGGCCAAAAATAATGTTTTCAATATTATGTATTAGAATATGTATATACATAACAAGGATGAGAGAAAACTTTGATTAAAGCAGATTAAAATGTAATCTAATCTTAAAAGAGTAAAAAGGATCTCAGTCCTGGGAGACTGGGGATAGGCAGTAAAATTTCATAGAATTCTGAGACTGGAAATGGGCTATTCCCTACTTTCATTTTTGTGTTGTCATTGCCAAGGGAATTTGGCCACCAAGAACAGAGAGATGGAGGGGAAAGAGGACATGGAAGGATATTGCAGACATGGGAATGGTTCCCTTTTCAGGACACCTTAGAGCAGCCGGCTGTCCATATCCCTCCCTCCCTCCCTCCCTCCCTCCCTCCCTCCCTCCCTCCCTCCCTCCTTCCTTCCTTCCTTCCTTCCTTCCTTCCTTCCTCTCTCTTTCTCTCTCTCTCTCTCTCTCTCTGTCTCTCTTTCTTTCTTTCTTTCTTTCATCATCTATCTATCTATCTATCTATCTATCTATTTTTGTAAGAAAGATCAGCCCTGACCTAACATCCATGCTAGTCCTCCTCTTTTTGCTGAGGAAGACCAGCTCTGAGCTAACATTTATGGCCAATCCTCCTCCTTTTTTTCCCGCAAAGCCCCAGTGGATAGTTGTATGTCATAGTTGCACATCCTTCTAGTTGCTGTATGTGGGACGCAGCCTCAGCATGGCCGGAGAAGTGGTGTGTTGGTGCGCGCCCAGGACCTGAACCCTGGCTGCTGATAGTGGAGCGTGCACGTAACCACTAAACCAGGAGGCCGGCCCAGGTTATCCATATTCTAGATCATGTAACCACAAAGAATTTCCCCTGGGAGATGCCGTCCGTAGCTCTTCCCTCCCAATTTCCACTCATTGCTCTTGGTGAGATCATCCTAAATGAGAACAGGCTGGGAGGAAGACAGAGCTGCCTGGAGGAAAGCCCATCTTGTAAATTGACCCTGCTCTGGAGCTGGCTGGGCAGAGGACAGGAGCTGCATGATGGATACCGGCCCCTCTTCAGTTCAGGGACTTTCCTTTATTGCCCAAAGCACTGGCTGTTAACACTGAGGTTCACTGAAGGCTAATGGGATGAGGTGTGAGACTAAGGTGTCAATAAATCACTTGATGCAACATGTTTTCATGTGTACCAATATGTGCATAACTACAAAGAAGGGCTCTAATGTCTTCATGATCCTTACGTGAAATCTGACTCACACCCATTCAGGAATCATTGGCAATAACGTGTCATGTAGAAGAAGGATCGTCAATCTAAATGAACTTATCCACACACTCAGTGTCCTAGTCAGTATGAGATGCTGTAACAAAAATACCATAGACTGGGTAATTTATTTTTTTTGCTGAGGAAGATTCACCATGAGCTAACATCCGTGCCAGTCTTCCTCTATTTTGTATGTGAGTCACCCCCACAGCATGGCTGCTGATGCTGGTGTAGGTCTGTGTCCAGGAACCAAACCCAGGCTACCGAAGAGGAGCTCACTGAACTTAACCACTAGGCAGTGGGGCAGGCCCCTAGACTGGGCACTTTTGGGGTTTTTCTTTTTTTTTTTGTGAGGAAGCTCAGCCCTGAGCTAAGATCCGATGTCAATCCTCCTCCTTTTGCTAAGGAAGATTGGCCCTGGGCTAACATCTGTGCCCATTTTCCTCTACTTTTTATATGAGATTCCGCCACAACATGGCTTGACAAGCGGTACGTCAGTGTGTATCCGGGAACCGAACCCGTGAACCCTCTGGCTGCCCAAGTGGAGCATGCACACTTAGCCACTGAACCATGGGGCCGTCCCTAGACTGGGCATTTTTAACAACAGAAACGCATTCCTCACAATTCTGAAGACTGGAATGTTCAAGATCTAGGTTCAAGCTGATTTGTTTTTGGTGAGAGCTTTCTTCCTGTTTTGCAGAAAGACAGCTTCTTGCTCTACCCTCATCTGGCAGAGAGAGCTCTGGCCCTCCATCTCCTTGTAAGGGCACTAATCCCATCATGGGGGCTTCACACTCATGGCCTCATCTAAGCTAATTAACTCCCAAAGGCCCCAATTCCAAATACCCTCACATCGGGGATTAGGATGTTAACGTATGAAATTGGGTTACATAGACATTCAGTCCATAGCATTCATGAAACCAACAATTAACAAATATTTATAGAAGTCATACAGCCCCAACTGAAGAATGTTCTGGAGATCATGTGGCAAATGATACAATGGCCTTCCCTTCACAGAGTCTTCTAGTGGAGGCAATAAAAATTAACATCCAAACAAAGCTTGTCATATTAAAAAGCTAACATAGATCAATTATGACAGATTATACTTTTAATTGTTTTTCTGGTAAGACAGGTTTCGTTATCAGAGTCCAGATTAAGCAAATTCCCCTGGGTGAGGGCATGTGTGGCAATCTCACCTAAAAAGGCTCTTCCCTTTTTGAAATTTTATTTCATATAGTCCTGTTTGCTTCCACATCCCTTTGGTGTTTTCAAACATACGGTATTTATTAAATCAATGTTTAATTGTTGCTCTGCCTTTACCACATCTGACTGGAAGCAGAAGTTACTGGACTTGGCTGGAACCAAATTTCAATTCATTTTTCCTCCTCTTTCTGCTCAGACTCTCTTCTCTCACTGTTGAAATAGCAAATGCCTTAGGGGAGAAGCTGCATGGAGCTGGTGCTCACAATCTTGTGCTTCCCT
Source organism: Diceros bicornis minor (assembly GCF_020826845.1). Lineage (NCBI taxonomy): Eukaryota > Metazoa > Chordata > Mammalia > Perissodactyla > Rhinocerotidae > Diceros > Diceros bicornis. The sequence goes on from NC_080775.1 coordinate 34,855,952, forward strand.
CGTCTCAGAGATTATAGACTCCCAAGTCCTGTCTGCACAGGATGTTCTCTGACCCTTCACACAGCTGTTCTGTGTGCTTTGTCCAGCTTTTCTAGCTGCCCAAGGAAAGCTACTCAGTAAAAGTGGAACCTACAGTTATTTTACTCTGAAATGTTTTAAATGTTTTAAACCAATGAATATTTGTCATTTTTCAATGAGTATTTCTATAATTTTATAAGAAACATTTAAAAAGGAATTTTAACAGCAATATGGCTGTTCTTTGGCCAGAATTCCATGTCATTCATTGTTTGGAATTATATCTAAGCTTTGATGCACTCTCCTCAGTGCCTTTTAAAATATCACTGTTACATTTAAATATCTTGTGATGGGTTTGTATCAGTCACCTCCTTTGTACCATTTCAGGTCCTCTTGGGTCCTCATACCCTTGAGTCACATGTCATTTAGCAACCAGCTTTACAGTTATCATATTTGCTTTATGCAGTTGTCTCCTGACTGCTCCCCACATTTTGTCCCTGTACCCTCTGCCTCTCCGTCTCGCCCCGGGGTATCCATGTTGATGCTGAGGTGTGAAAAACCTCCTGATCAAGCCCATACGTGCACAGCCACGTTCCTTGTTGTGTGGATGTGTGTGTGTTCAGCAATTCTGTATGGTCACAGGGTGCATGTCTATTATGGCATCCATGTGAAGGTGTGTTTTGTTGATGTCTGTGTGTGTTTAGAGAGTTCAAGTCACTGTGGGCTCTAAGACAGTGAGTGGTCTGTATGTGTGTGTGAGTGTATATGTTCTGAGTATCAGTGTGCATTATCAGGTGTAGTTTACAGTCTGAATGCTGCTGGTCATTTGCGAATAGTGTGTATGTGGGTGTGGGTGTGTGTTGTCAGCATTTCCACGTGTTCAGAGGATGTCTGTCATTGTGGGAATGTGTGGAATAAGTATGTTTTTAGAGATCAGTGTGGGCTCCAACACTGTTTGCCTGTTAATAGTTCAACACTCTACAGCCCTGAGGAAACACTGAATCCAGACAGACACAGGCCCCATCAGGCCCACAGAGATCATACTCAGCTGTTTTCCTCCCCATCACAGAAATACGAATGGGTAGCCAAGGACCACTTGATATTTGAGGAATTCCTCTAGCATGAAAGATGGAGAAAGAAACACATACACTGAAGTGAGGGACTAAAAGAGCAGCAAGGAAATCCAGAGATCATAGTGAAACTTCAATTGCATATCTAGTAACATCTTCAAAACAATTAGAGATGGACCAGTCCCAAGGCCTAGTGGTTAAGTTCAGAGAACTCCACTTCAGCAGTCCAGGTTCAGTTCCTGGGCATGGACCTACACCACTCATCAGTGGCCAGGCTGTGCCGGCAACCCACATACAAAGTAGAGGAAGACTGACACAGATGTTAGCTCAAGGTGAATCTTCCTTAGCAAAAAGAAGCAGCTTGGCAACAGATGTTAGCTCAGGGTGACTCCTCCTCAGCAAAGAAAAAAAAAAAAAGATAAAACATCCATTATGTGTATATATATATGTATTGATGTTACCGCACAATATTGAGGTTCTCTTGCCCAATGCACATTAAAAAAGCCAATTATTCTGGCATCAGCTTTTGGGAAAAGAATTGTAGCTTTATTTTGTGAGATTGATCTGCAAGGAAACAGGGGGCATGTGTCTGTCTCAGATCTGTCTCCCCAATCCAGGGCTTGGGGCACAATTTATGGGATGAAGGGCAGGGTGATCTGACATGTGGAGGTAGATGATTGGAAGTAAGGAGAAGTGAGGTAATTGATTTTCTTTTTTTTACAATGTATTAAGATTTATTATAAAGCAGTTTAATCAAATATTAAGATATTGGCTTAGGGGTGAAGGTATTTTTTTGTTTCTTTTTTTAATTTTTTGTTTATTTCAGCAACATTGGTTTATAACATTGTATAAATTTCAGGTGTACATCATTATACTTCTATGTCTGCATAGATTACATCATGTTCACCACCCAAATACTAATTACAACCCATCACCACACACATGTGCCGAATTATCCCTTTAGCCCTCTCCCCTCCCCTTTCCCCTCTGGTAACCACCAATCCAATCTCTGTCTCTATGTGTTTGTTTGTTGTTATTATCTACTACATAATGAGTGAGATCACACGGTATTTGACCTTTTCCCTCTGACTTATTTCACTTTGCATAATACCCTCGATGTCCATCCATGTTGTCACAAATGGCTGGATTTCATCTTTTCTCATGGCTGAGTAGCATTCCATTGTGTATATATACCACATCTTCTTTATCCTTTCATCCCTTGATGGGCACTTAGGTTGCTTCCAAGTCTTGGCTATTGTGAATAATGCTGCAGTGAACACAGGGGTGCATGTATCTTTATGCATTGGTGTTTTCAAGTTCTTTGGATAAATACCCAGCAGTGGAATAGCTGGATATGGTAGTTCTATCCTTAACTTTTTGAGGAATCTCCATACTGTTTTCCATAGTGGCTGCACCAGTTTGCACTCCCACCAGCAGTGTATGAGAGTTCCCTTCTCTCCACATCCTCTCCAACACTTGTTGTTTCCTGTCTTGTTAATTATAACCATTCTGATGGGAGTGAGATGATATCTCATTGTAGTTTTGATTTGCATTTCCCTGGTAGTTAATGATGTTGAACATGTTTTCATGTGCCTGTTGGCCATCTGTATATCTTCTTTGGAGAAATGTCTGTTCAGGTCTTTTGCCCATTTTTTAATTGGGTTGTTAGTTTTTTTGTTGTTGCAATGCACGAGTTCTTTATATATTTTGGAGATTAACCCCTTATCAGATGTATGGTTTGCAAATATCTTCTCTCAATTTTTAGGTTGTCTTTTCGTTTTGTTGATGGTTTCCTTTGCTGTGCAGAAGCTTTTTAGTTTGATGTAGTCCCATTTGTTTATTTTTTCTATTGTTTCTCTTGCTCTGTCAGACATGGTGCTTGAAAATATGTTGCTAAGACCGAAGTCAAAGAACGTACTGCCTATGTTTTCTTCTAGAAGTTTCATAGTTTCAGGTCTTACATTTAAGTCTTTAATCCATTTTGAGTTAATTTTTGTGTACGGTGTAAGGCAATGGTCTACTTTCATTTTTTTGCATGTGGCTGTCCAGTTTTCCCAACACCATTTGTTGAACAGACTTTCTTTTCTCCATTCTATATTCTTGGCTCCTTTGTTGAAGATTAGCTGTCCATAGATGTGTGGGTTTATTTCTGGGTTTTCAATTCTATTCCATTAATCAATGTGTCTGTTTTTGTGCCAGTACCATGCTGTTTTGGTTACTATAGCTTTTAGTATATTTTGAAATCAGGGAGTGTGATACCAGAAGTGAGGTAATTGATGATCTGTGCAAGCACAGTCAAGGTTCATGGCTCTTCATTGGATATGTGTTCACAAATTGGTAGTGTTACCATGATCTGAGGATGGAGTTTTTATCTCCCTGATGTTAAAGAGGTCACTTATCAAGCATTTGTGCAGGCCCAGTTGATAGGCTGGTACTCTGAACGGGCCTGAACTGGATGAGGGATCTCAGTTCCTGAAAGAAAACTCTTAACTACTCTGTTGATAAGATGAGGTCAGTTGAACTCGTCCTGGAGGGCCCATGGTTACGTTGGTATATGCGTATATATGCATATGCATGACATTATCTGTATATGTGTTAACTGTAGAGTATACACAAAGCCAGACTGTAGTTAAAGTGGTCAGGACAGATTTTAGTCAGTAATATACCACTGCAGTAGGGAAGAGGGAACAGGGTGAACTGAACTCAATTTTGTTGTACAGAGGTGACTGAGCATTTGAAAGGGAGAGTGAGGGAGCAGGCAGGGGGTGAGCATGGGCTCAGAAGAGTCAGGGAGGGAAAAGTTACAGAGTGTTGGTCAGTGCAGTGTGATCTGGCCAGTTGTGTCTGCTAGTTGGGAATGATCAAAGTTTCACTTCTCTCCTCTCACTGAGTCTGGGAGACAGACACCCTGTCCTCTTCTCAAGGAATGGCTTTTAGGACCTTGAGAAATGCAGTTATAGGAGACATATATGCAACTCGAAAGGAGAGAGGAAAGATTCACAGTTGTAAGCACTTTTGGGTAAATGCTCTAAGAAAGGGATGTCAGGGGCCAATGATCAAGTGTTGGCCAGAGCAGTCAATTCTTTTGGCTGCCTTGAGCATTCTCAGGCAGGCACTTTAAGGGGGCAGGGGTCATCCTAGGGATGTGGATTTGAGCTGTTAGAGACTATGTCAGTGTTTAAGTCTTATAATGTGTGTGTGTGGTGAAATCATTTGTGCTGAGAGGTCATAGTTATTATAGGCCAAGATTGAGGCCTAGTCAAGAAGAGGGCTCAAAGGAGCCTGGCTTGAGTTTGGTCAAGTACAGGATCATATATATAAATAAGATATGTATATTTTTTGAATAATATAAATCTTTATATTGAGTAATATAATATATTGAATTAAATAATGTAAATATATATGTAATGAATATATATTGAATGTATACAAATAACATAAATATGTGTATATATATTTGAGTTAAATAATATAAATATATATATGATTTAAGGAATATTCAGACATAATAACAGAAATTTCCAGAATTAATAAAAGAATCCTATTCTGGATTCAGGCAGCTGAATACATCTCAAGCACAATTAAAAAAACAATCTAGAGCCAGATCCATACAGGGAAAGCAAAGACACTAAATACAAAAGAAGATATTCAAAGCCCCACAGAGGAACAGAACACTTATGGAGACTTACATTTAGACTATGATACATATCTTAACAATGGAAGGCAAGAGAGTGTTGGATTAAATCTTTGAGGTACAGAGAGAAAATAACTTTCAGGGTATACCCAATCAAACCATATCTCAAGAACTGGGGTGAATTAAAGATATTTTTATGCAAACATTTACTAAGAGTATTACCACCAACAAATGCTCATTAAGGATCTTCTGAAGAATGTACTTTAAGGGGGCCCGCCACCTGTTGTAGTGGTTTAAGTTCAGCACATTCCACTTCAGACGCCTGGGTTTGTGGGTTTGGATCCCAGGCGTGGACCTACACCACTCATCAACCATGCCATGGTGGTGACCCACATACAAAATAGAGGAAGACTGGCACAGAAGTTAGCCCAGGGCTAATCTTCCTCAAGGAAAAAACTTAAAAAGTAAAAAAGAATGTACTTTAAGAAGAAAAAAATTGATAGAAGAAAAAATGCTAAGATGTAAAAATGGATTATGAGGATAAAAAAGGGTAAACATCTGAATAAATCATTGAAAGCATGACTTTACCAAACAATAATAATATTGACAATGTATAACTGATGGAGTTAAAAACTAATGACAAGGGAACTTCTGTTTTAGAGGAGACTAGGACAGGAAAGCACTCTTGCTGCAAAACTGGACACAGGCAGATAAATTATAGATATATTTTTAGAGCATCAGACAACTTCAGAATCAACCAACTAAAATTCCAGAAAGAAGAAAAACTCTTTTATGTGAGCAAGAGTTTTTATCTTTCTTTCCCCTGGAGGCATTTTCTGATTCTGGGTGCTTGCCGAGGATCTGGCTTGCTCAGTCAGAGCCTCGGCTAGGGAAAAGGGAAACTAGCCAAACTTGTAGTGATTCTGCAGGACTGGTGTGGCAGAGGAAACCTGAGGGCTTTCAGACACACAGCTGCTCTTCCTCACAGCACCTGTGCTACGTTTTGGTGCCACACAGGAATCTGGGGAACTAGGCCAAAAGCTTCCACAAGCCAAAGTGAAACCTCCAGAAGTGGTGGAAGTGGCCTAAGTCAAACATACTGCTAGTCTGACCTTCAGGGAATTTGCCATATTAAGGTAGGAGGCTGGAGAGCTGCGCTGAGATATCTGAAGGGCGTAGCTGAATTTTCTGTGGGCTCCTAAACTTAAGGAAACAGAGATCTACCAGACTTAGAACCAGACACCTGTGCGGGGGAGGGGAGCAGAGCAACCAGGAACAGGGGGAAAGTGGAAGGGCTGGATTTACTAAAAGTGAGACCCGGCCCCAACTCTGATCAAGGTCTGATTGGACTCAGGTGCTCCAACCTCACTGTTTCTCAACGAAGGAAGATAAGGTCATGTGGAGCCTCTCGAGTTACGTTACACAGACCTTCCAAAGACACTGGTGAGAGGATGGAGAAGGCAAGCCACAGACTGGGAGAAGACCTTTGCAAATCACATATCTGACAGAACTGTAAAGAACTCTCAAAACTCAGCAATAAGAAACTCCAAGTTTAAAATGGGCACAGATTTGGACACTTCACCAAAGAAGATACACAGATGGCAAATAAGCACATGTAAAGATGCTCAACATCATTAATCTTGAGAAAAATGCACATAAAAACCACATTGAGATACTGCTACGTACCTATTGGAACGACTAGAATTAAAGAGGATGACCATACCAAGTGTTAATGAGGATGGAAAGTAACTGGAACACTTCTGCATTGCTGGTGGGAACACAAAGTGGTTCAGCCTCTTTGGAAAACAGTTTTAAAGTGTAGTTTGTTATGCTGCTAACAAATTAGCACAAATTTCATGGCGTAAAACAACTCAGACTTATTGTTTTACAGTTCTGTAGGTTAACAGTCTGACACGGGTCTCCTTGGGCTAAAATCAAGGTGTTGGCAGAGCTGGGTTCTTTTTGGGGGACTCTAAAGGTTAATCCATTTCCTAGCCTTTTCAAGCTTCTAGAGACCACCACATTCCTTAGCCTATGGCCCCCCTCCTCCACCCTCAAAACCAAGAACTCTGCATCTCTCTGGCCCTGCTTTCCTTGTTGCATCTTTTTCTCTACTGCTTCTCTTTCCCTTTTAAGGGCCTTTGTGATGCACTGGGCCCACCTGGATAATCCAGGCTAATCTCCCTATTTTAAAGTCAGTTGATTAGCAACCTTAATTTCATCTGCAAATTTAATTCACCTTTGCCAAGTAAACTAATGTATCCCCAGGTTCCAGGGATTAAGACATCCTTGTGGGCCATGACTTTGCCACCACAAACAGTTTTTAAAATAAAGTTAAACATACAGATACCATGTGACCCAGCAATTCCACTTCTAGGTGCTTACTCAAGACAAGAAGACCTATGTTCACACAAAAACTTGTTTGCAAAGATTTATAGCAGCTTTATTCATAGTCAAAAAAGACAAAACTGAAAATAAATGTCCTTCAACTGGCGGATGGATAAACTGTGGTACAGTCACACAATGGATACTACATTCAGCAATAAAACAGAAGGAACTGCTGATACAGGCAACAACATGGATGAACACTCAAATCAATGTATTGTGCTAAATGAAAGAATCCAGACTCAAAAGGCCAAATACTGTAGGATTCCATTTATATGATATTCTAGAAAAGACAAACCATAGGGAAAGACAACAAGGGTGGGGGAAGAGATGACTACAAAAGAGCAGCTGAAGGGAGTTCTGCGTGCTGGAACTGTTCTGTATCTCAATTTTGGTAGTTGCACAGCTCTATGAATTTGTCAAAACAGTTGTACAAAGAGGAAAACAAATACATCATTTCTCACTCATCAGATTGGCAAAACTTTAAAAATCTGACAATGCTGACCTGACAATTCCCAGGGCAAGGATGACTCAGACACTGTTGGTGGGAATGGAAATTGTTAAAACTTCAGAGGATGATTTGGCTGCAGCTCGTCAAGTTGCAGATGCACGTCAGCCTCTGGCCCAGCAATCCACTCACAGGCAGGTGTCCGTTCTAGGGAGTCCTCCACACGTGTGCTTGAGGAGACACACACAAGGATAGTCATTAAACATGCTAGGGGAATCAATTAATTGTGGTTAGTAGTTATTTAAAAAAGAAAAGAAAAAACGCATATGGGAAAGAATCAACCCTGCTGGCTACATATATGATTTGAGAAGGTAACTCGCTGCTTTGTCTCCTTAATAGTACGTAGCACAGAGAGCATAGTACTAGGAATCCTGAGACAAGCATCTGTTATGAGAGGTTCGGGGATTCGATCGGAGACGTAAAAGACACTTTCCACTCCAAACAAATGGACTGAAGGTATATTTTATTATATAGAGGATAGTAAAGGTGACAGTCTGCAAACAGATCCAAATAGGTCAAATATTAAGAGGGAAAAAACATCAGCCCGACTGGAAAGGGAAAACACCCACATCGGCTGAAGAGAAATGACACAAATCAACCAGAAAGAGAAACACCAGGTTGACCAAAAAGAGAACACATCAAATCAATTGCTTCACATCAAATCAGTTACTCACAACATCCACGCCCCACTGCCGGGAGAGCTCTGTCAATCGACACGGCAAGGATCACACGTCCTGGGCAAGGCGTCCCTTCCACAGGTGGAACTCTCAACTGGGTCTCAGTTTCTAGCAGTTTTTATACCATCAGTAATTTTCAGAGTAAGCAATTACAGAGTTTGTAGAGCAAGCATTTAGTGTTCCCTTGCACAAAATGGTTATCAGTGGCGTACGTGCACTGAGCCCCCTGGCTAATGTCCCAGCCCAGTAGTTGTGTACGTGCATTGTTCTCTTTGGTTATCGTCCCAGCCCGGCATAGATGGCCAGTCCATCCCGTGCTACGACGCTCCAAGAGCCTTGAAATGTTACAACCTGCAACTCCCTCCGTGAGAGAAGGGCCAGTTCCCACCACGCAGAAAGCAGCTTTTATATTTCTTTTTGTGCTGGTGGCTGTAGGTCAATGGAGCGGCCAAACATGGCTGTACTCATGTCAAGACAGCATCTGAGCATTTAGTTCCAACTCTGCCACTACGTAGCATTCAGACTATGGTCAACTTAACTCGAGAAACCTCACTTTCCATTTCCTGGAAAATGAAGAGGTTAGACTCTACAACCACTAAAATTATTTCCAACTCAACAATTCCATGATTCAATAAGTCAACAATCAAAAATTATATTCCCAAGTACCTATGTTGAGAAACTGTTTTTCCCAGACACCCTGAAATCAGAAATTATCAGAGAAATAGTACATCTTAATATATTGATACATAAAATGGTCCAAATTTCTTGGTATGTCTATGATGAGCATTGTAATCAAGATCGTAACTCAGAAAGAGCGTATAAACAGCTAAACCCACCATATTGACTTGGGTCACCCTCAGGTAAAACTTATATATCCTCTCCCACTTTAACATTCCAAAACAAATTCACCATACTAATGAGTCTATCTTGTCAAGTTCAGGTCTGTCTAGCCAAAAGTCATTCATGTATATGGTAAGATTTTAACAAAGATAAAATGATGAAGGGCTTTTTGTATTTTTGCCTGTTTCATCTATAAAGATCTTACATTATAATTTAATAGCTTCAGCCTGCTACAATAATTTAAAGAGCCTTTTGAAACTTGTAATATGCCATGTCCAACAGGATCTAGTAAAAAAATCACTAGTTCAGAATCCAAAAAAGCTTATTTAAAAATTTCATTACCGCCAGTACTTACACTTCAAAGACACCAATAACCAACATGTCATTTCTTCCTACTGCAGAATTTAATAGGTTATTAACTTCTGGTATCATCCAAAAGCATAATTAGCATGGTATCATTAAAATGTATTTTTTAAATCAGAAATATTAAAACTAATGATTAAACTATTAAACTAAATGATTAACTAAATATTAAAACTAATGACAACTAACAATCTGTTGTCTTTCCCTATGGTTTATCTTTTCTAGAATATCATATAAATGATATCCTACTGTATTTGACCTTTTGACCTTTCACCTTGTCAGTCAAATCAAAATTTCAAAATTCCTTTTTCTTGGGCTTTCCAAAATCTAAATTCTTACATCTAAATGAGTACGGAGACAAAACACACACTACACACTACTTCTAAAATCCTCCTCCTGATCCGATTTTAATTTTAGCACCAACTGCCTAGAAAATCTTTTTGACTGAAACCAAAATTCCATACACATTATGTCAATCATCAATTGATCAGTCATCAGTCTATGTTAACAGAAGGTGAGTTATTATTAGGAAGTTACATAATTTGCACCAAAGATTGTTTAAAGTTTCTTTCATTAAATGCAGTTTACAACAATTCACAGGCTTCAAAGTTCGCCTTGCAAATATAGAGTCAATTACCAGAAACCATTAATGCCATTAGGCTTTTCTATAAAAGTGGTCCCAAGGAAGTTTATTTGTTTAATGAAGGCAATGAGGAGCCCAATAGCCTGAGCCAGAGTTGGGCTCCCACCGCCTGGGGCAGCCTGCCAGGAGCCCCGTCCCCCGCCCCCGACACCGCGCTCCCGCCGTCTGCGGTGGAGATCTCCAAACCGAGCCCGCCGCCCACCACCTACCTCAGCGCCGCCTCCTGCCCAGCGCTCCTCCACACTGCAGAAAGGAGAGCTCCCCAGCGCTGAAAATCCTGGAGAAAGGATCCAGAAACCGCCGATTCCCACCACACAAAACCCTGCAGCACCACCTCCGCACCAGGGACCCCGCCTCCAGTGCGCGCGCCTGGGGCTCTCCAGCTAGCTGGCGCCTCTGCCGCTATGAGCGCCGGTCCTGCGCATGCGCGGGCCTCCGAGGATACAATGGGAACCGCTGGGGGCCAGCCGGGAGGGGGTGAGGGGTTGGAGACCGACGTGTCCCTGAGATGGAGAGCAGTGGCGCTCTGCAGCCCTAGACTCTGCTCTCCTTGGATGACCTTCAGCTCCTGGAGAAGATCTGTCTTCCCTTGAGGCGGCTCCTCCTGTCCTGAGAAGCACGTCACATGATCTAAAATTTGTTTAAAAAAGCACAATGACATCCTTAACACCCGATGTGTGTCGTGTCCCCAGAAGAATTCTCTGCTTCCCCAGAAGACTAGACAGCGAGCAGCTGGGACCAAGTTCTGACCCGGGAAGGAAGGATGTTGAGTGCTCAGCTGTCTCCCCTACCCTGACCCCTTCCCCTGATCTGTGGCCGTGATGGTGTTGGGGGTGCGTGTAGGTGATGACTCTCAAGTGTTTGCCCACGGTATTACATTTCTTATGGTTTAGTGGTTAAAATGGGAGGCTAGCTGTCAGTTTCTCAGAGGATTTAACTTGCAGAAATGTCTTTGGACAAAGTTTGTTTTCTTCATTTCTGATTTTTAAATTCAATAATAATTAAAATACTTATTTTCTTAATTTCATTGGCATGCTAAAACAAACTTAAGTCACTTAGTTTTCACCAAATTGCCCACATTTTCCTTAAAATTTTGGAAGTATTGCTGTTTGAGGTAAAGAAAGTGTTTGGGAAGAACAATTACCCTCAGATAATATCTTCCAAGGTAAAGGTACGAACACATAGTTAAGAGCCATTTTGAGGTGGCTGGGGAATACATCCAGTTTGAGTTCTACAACGGATCGTCCAAAGTAAAGGTTAAATTAGTAATTTTCTGAGGAGTTTGCAAGTAAATGTTCATGTTGCCTTCACCTAATAGGTCTGCTGATTTAAATGAAGGTTGAGCTTAATGATAAAAGTTTTCAAGAGACTGAGAAATATTAAGTGAATGTACTTTAAAAAAAAAAAAGTGCAAATTAAAGTAAAGCCCGCCATTATCCTCTTTTAAACAGAGTCACAGTAGCACTATTGTCTAGGTATGAGAAGGAATAGAAATGCTTTATAAAGTCAATTCTTCACTTCTAAAGGACCTAATGTGACATTCTAGAAGTCTCCATAGTCTTTTAGTCATCTACATTTAAATTGCTCAATTTATGTTTTAAAGACTAATGAATCTGAGGGCAAAATATTCAAGGTCAGTGTTTAATTGTTTTCCATTGTTGCAAAGTACATGGGTATAAAGTGTGGCTGAAATCCATGGTCTTGGAGAAGAAAAATATACAGAACTTATTTATTACTCTCACAGTGTGTCCTGACTTAATCCTACAAATGTCCCAAGAATAAAGCCTCAGTGAATTCCATTCTGTTCTTAGATATGACATCTTTCATTCGTAATGAATAGTCTCAAATTAGGCTCTAGCTAGTAATTATGTTCCTGATGCAAATAGGCAATAAAAAAGAAGCCGTGCTTGATTAAATTGGGCTCAAGAGGAATACTTAGAACCAATATTTGTTTTTGGCTTTGTTTTTCTTTATCAATTTCTTTCTCCTCGGCAGAGTCAGCAGATAAATGACACAGAAAGCTGAGAGACTGGAGGGCAGGGTCTTGAGGAATATGAGATTTCCTAATCTTCAAGATCCTTTTTATCTTTAAAATTCTATGGTTTTTGCTATTTATGTAGGGGTTCATTTTTCTCATTATTTCTAATAGTGATCATAATAGTGAGACTAACACAACTTAGCACCTGTGGAACACTTTTCAACGTAAAAATTTAAGTTATTCTGACAATTGTTAATATTTTAAAAAGCTGTTAAGAGCTAATCTGATGCTCAGAGGATTTTTAGCGTAGTGAGACTGTTCTGTACGTAATAGTGGCTACATGTCACTATATGTGTGTCAAAACCCATGGAACTGTACAACACAAAGAGTGACCCTTAAACTAGGGACTGTAGTTCATAATAACGTATTAATAGTATGTCAACAGAAAATAACTTTAAGCAAGGGGCATTGACTGATGGAATTGTGGACTTAAATTTAGTTATATAGATAGCCAACAGGCACATGAAAAGATGTTCAACATCAATAACTTTCAGGGAAATGCAAATCAAAACTACAATGAGATATCATCTCACACCTATCAGAATGGCTATAATTAACAACACAGGAAACAAGTGTTGGAGAGGATGTTAAGAGAAGGGAACTCTCGTACATGGCTGGTGGGAGTGCAAATTAGTGCAGCTACTATGGAAAACAGTATGGAGATTGTTCAAAAAATTAAGACTAGAACTACCATATAATCCAGCTCTTCCACTGCTGCGTATTTATCCAAAGAACATGAAAAAACTAATGTGTAAAGATACATGCATTCATTCATTGTAGGTTTCTGCACTACTACCTCAAGGAGTGCCGCCCCCTCGACCTGAACAGCCACCTGGCACTACTAGAAATGAAAGACATCCCCTCACCATGGATTGGAGGACTCCTTATTCTGACAATGTCAACATTATCCAAAGAGATCAACAAATCCAGTGCAGTCCTTATCAAAATCCCAAGGACATTTTGTGCTAAAATAGAAAAAAACCCATCCTAAGATTCTTATGGAATCTCAAGTAAGCCCAGATACCAAAAATAATCTTGAAAGGAGGTAGTAAGTTGGAGGACTGATTCTTCCTAATTGAAAACTTACTACAAATCTACAGTATCAAAACAGCATTGTCATGGCATAAAGACAGACATATTGACCAATGGAAACAGAATTGAGAACCCAGACATTAACCCTCACCCATGCGATCAAATTATGTTTGACAAGGGTGACAAGATTATTCAATGGGGAAAAGTCTTTTCAACAAGTTGTGCTGGAAAAAGTGGATATCTACATGCAAAAGAATCAACTTGGACCCTTACCTAACACTGTATACAAAACTTGATTCCCAGTGAATCAAAGACCTAAAAGTAAGAGCTAACACTATAATACCCTTAGAAGAAAACATAAGACAAAACATTACAAGATAGGACTTGGTAATGATTTCATGGATATGACACCCAAGGAGCAGCCAATAAAATAAGAAAATACACATGCTGGACTTCATGGATATTAAAAAGTTTTGTGCCTCAAAAGTCATTATCAACAGAGTAAAAGCACAGCCCACAGGATGGGAGACCATATTTGCAAACCATGTATCTGACAAGGGCTTAATATCCAGAATAGATAGAGAACTCCTAAACTCAACAACAAACAACAACCTAAATAAAAATTGAACAAAGTACATGAATAGACATTTCCTCAAAGAAGATCTGCAAATGACCAGTAAGCATATGAAAAGACGCTCAACATCAGTAATCATTAGGGAAACGCAAATCAGAAACATAGCGAGAGACCACCTCACCTTCATTAGGATGGCATCTATCCAAAAAAAAAAGAAGAAGAAAAATACTAGAACCAATGTTGGCCAAGATGTGGAGAAAAAGGAACCCTTGTGCACTGTGGAGGGAATATAATAATATGTAGTTGATGTAGAAATCAATATAACAATTCCTAAAAAAAAATTAAAAATATAATTATATAGGATCAAGCAATTGCAATTCTAGGTATATACCCCCCAAAGAGTAGAAAGCATGTTCTCAAAGGCATAGTTCAACACTCATGTTCATAGCATCATTATTCATAATAGCTAAAACATGGAAACCACACAAGTATTGTAACTGATGAAGGGCTCACTGCCCAAACACCCCTTAAGCCAACCATGGGCTACCCACTCTTCGTAATAAAGCGAAAAAGCTTTATTACGAAGTTGGCCAGCAAGGGGACAGGAGACAAAGGTTAAATCGTTCTCCCCGATGGGCTGTTGAAAAGGGCTTTTTAAGGAAAAAGGAGCGGGTGCGGGAAGGTTGGGGGCAGTCCTAGGCATTTTGTGCAAGTGCAGAAGATTTTAATGTTCTGTCATACATCCTATGTTCAAAAGGTGGTGTTCTTAACATGATCGGCAGGGGAGTTCTTGGTCTCCCAGGTTATCCGCCAGTCACTTGTGCAGTGGTGGTTTGAGTCTTGCCAGCTGTCTTGTAGTCTCACTGGCTCAAACCTGTTGAAATTTGCTCAAGGAGGAAAAACGGAGTTTCTGAAAAACAACTCACGGCCCAAGATTAGATCTTTAGTAAATATCACATGGGACATGGTTTAAGAAAGTAGTCTCCAGGAGACCATTGATAAAAGTCTAGCTGGGGCCCCATTTTATTTTGGGCTTGATTTTGAGCCTGGCTATGGTATCAGTCCAGGGATGTATGGATGAGCAAAATGTGGAATATACATACAATGGCATATTATTCATTATTAACAAAGGAAGGAAATTCTAAGATATGGCACACCGTGGATGAACCTTCATGATATTACTCTAAATGAAATAAGCCAGTCACAAAAATACAACCTTGTGTGATTTCCCTTCTATGAGATTCCTGAAATTGCCAGATTCAGAGAGACAGAAAGTAGAATGGTGTTTGTCAGAGGCTGGGGGGAGGCGGAATGGGGAGTTTTTCATGAATGAGTGTAAAGTTTCAGTTTTGCAAGATGAGAAGAGTTCTGAAGATGGATCGTGGTGATGATTGCACAGCAATATTAATGTCTTCAATACACTTAAAACATACTTAATGTATCTATGGGGCCTGATGACTTGTCGTGGCCGAGCACATGCTTGTGCTGTTGCACAATTTACCCCTCACTGTATAGTTGGCAAACTGGCCCAGAAAGAGGCAAGTACTGTCCCAGACCACAGGAGGTGGTCAGAGTCCTGAAGACTAGAGAGAGCTCCAGCTTCCTTGGCCAAGGCTCCACCCCTTCCCTCAGGTTTCCTTTGGCAATGAGAGGCATTAAGATCCTAGGGGATTGCTGCCCACCCCTCTCCATATGGGGTCATTTTCCTCTCCTCATCATCGAATGTGCACAGGCACACCCACTCTCACTGACTTCTCATGTGGGGACCACGGAGGTGCAGTCAAGAAAGAGCCAACACCGGGGAAGTGACAAGAGGCAGGAGGGAGAGAAGTTGCAGGCAACTCTCCCACGGGGCAGTAACATCTGTTCTCCTAGATACATGCCCGGGGCCCCAGAGATGGGCAGAGGAATGTGTAAGGTTCCTAGGTTTCTACCTGTTCCAGACCCATCCCTGGCCCAGCCTGGGGAGCACAGGACTGGGGTCCTGCAGTCCACCTCTGTGGTCACCCAGAGTTGTGATGAGCCCATCCTCCCCCTTGTGTAGGCATTGGGAAGAGGAGAGAAGACCTCAGTGATGGTCCTCCTGTATAAAGTGGAGTGCATCCAGTGGGTGACTCCAAGTGTTCCATGCACTCACAACATGTCTGTTGGACTGGGTTCTCTGTCGATGACCTACTGTGCTCTGAAACCCTGAGTAAATGCTTTCCAGCCCCTGGAGATCCTTTAGAACTGAGGCGGCTTGGGGGTTTGGAAACATGAGAACTGTGGATAAGGAAGAAGATGCCAGAGCACTGGACACCAAGTCCAGAGTCCAGGGAGAAGAGTAATTCTTGTGGGAACCTCAAGGTCCTCATCTGGAGGTAGGGGGAATCATTGTCCTGGTTGAGGTTAGGATGCCTCAGGAGTGAAGAGGACACCTGGTGGGGGACAGCAAGAGTGGGGGAAAGTAGGCTTCCAAGATTGCTCCCACTCCCTCGAAGCCAACAGGTCCTGCTCCTTTAAGCCTGGGACCCTGGAGAGCCTCTGCTTTGAGGACACCTGGAGAAAGGTTCCTTTCTGTTTGATGGAGTTCCTCCCTGGGTTGCAGTGGTAGTGCTGGACATCAGGGGGTGGGCAGCCTCTTGTGTCAGTGGTGGCCAGTGAGTTTTTTGATTTTTTTCTTTTCCGGTTGTATTGAGATATACTTGATATACAGCACTGTGCAAGTTAACACTGCTGTGTGGTATATTTGAAAGTTTCTAAGAGAGTAGATGATAAACTTCTCATCCCCAGGAGAAAATGTTTTATTTCTGTTTGGTGATTGATGTGAACTAAACTTATTTTGGTAACCATTACATAATATATATACATCAAGTCCTTCTGCTGTAAACCTGGAATTTACACAGTGTCCACTGAACTTTGCTAGAGCTCCTGGAGCAGTGATGAGTCAAACAGAAGTCTTTCTGGCTGTTCCCCTGCCTCAGAAACAACTTGTACCTCCTATTACTAGTGTTCATCTCCACAATCAAAGTTGGTCATAAGCAGGGGGAGGGGTGCAAGATCTTCCCATGTACTCATTCAGCAGCTGTGCACTGAACAGCCACCCTGTGCCAGGTGCCCTGGTGGGGTGAAGTGTAGGATGAAAATGACCAAGTGGTCCCTGCCTGCCAGGAGCTCACAGTCTAGAAGGGAAAGGGACAAAAGCAAAGACATGAGAAAGAAAAGAGCAAGTGCTGTAGAGAAACACAGCAGGGGGCTGTGAGGGAGGGCTGGGGGTCACTGGGTAGGAGGGTCTGAAAGGCCTCACTGGGGTGACATTTGATGGGACAAGAATGACAAGAGGGATCCAGCTCTGCATGAGTCTGGGAGCAGTGTGTCACGGAGATGGCACCACTAGTCCTAAGTCTCACAGGCAGGAGTGAGTTTGGCCAGAAGAGGTTAGAAAGATGGCCAGTGCGGCTGGAGAGAGGCTGAGAGGAGAGAACAGGAGCTGGGGTGGAAAGTAGGGCCAGGGCCTGGTAGGCTGTGTCAGTTACCTTTCCCTCCCTTATTGCCCCTAACCTTGCATTTCAAAACTACAAATGTTGACTATCTCACAATTTGTGTGGAACAGCAATCAGGCAAGTTTTAGCTGGGCGCCTCTGCCTCAATTAGTTTAACAGGTTGGGGCAGTGGCCTCAACTGAGGCTTGACTAGAGGAACACTGGCCCCCAAGGTCACTCTCAGCCTTCAGGGTTCAGTTTGGACTGAGAGCCTGAGTTTCTTTCTGTCTGTTGGCCTGGGCACTCCCTTGCTTCTCCCCTCTATAGATCTCCATATTGGGCAGCACCAAGACACCAGTATTTGATTCTTCACTTCCAGGGATTCGACAGAGTGAGAGAGCGAGAGGGATGGAACATGAGAGAGAGAGTAAAAGGAAGTGAGAGACATTTTTAGTTAAAATTTAGATGAAACATCCCATCACTTTGGTTGCTATTATGTTCAGAAGCCAGTTACTCACCACCTAGTGGTTCCACAGGGATGGCTATATCATGGGTGGGGCTTACTGGGTACCACTGTGGAGGCTGCCCACCTCATAAGCCAAGATGAGGCACTTGGCTCTCATTCTACATAAAGCAGCAAACAATTGAATGGTTTTATGCCACAGTATGGCAATATCTGAATTTCCATTAGTATTAAACCCCTCATGATGCTGACCTGAAAATGAGGCCAAGCTGGAAGTCACTGTCCCAATATCACATTCCTGGAACCCAGGCCTGTTTTGAGTGGTGTTCTGTGCTATCTCCCACCCCTCCTTGTTATTCTTCCACCTCTAAGTTTGGGCCTTAGGTACATGTGACACCAGCCCAAAGGGGTAACAGATATTACCTCATATACACTGGGTGACGCCCCTAGGAAGTAGATTCTAGCCTGATCCCTATGGTACAGGTTTGGAGACTGAGGAGGACCTGAGAGACACAGTGACTTTCCCAGGATGCAGAACTGGTAAGAAAAAGGAGATCTGCATTCATCTCTGTCTCCCAAAGCTAGGACCCTAGTGAGGTTTCCAGGTTGCTGTGGCTAGGGCTGTGTGGGTTCCTTGTGTACAGTTCAGGAGATGACATGGGGGAGGAGGGTGAGCAGCCCGGGGGCAGGGAGCAGCTCTGGGCAAGTTTGATTGAGGGAAGGGGCCCAGGTAATGGAATCTTGAAAAATGACCTCACTTCTTTGGTCATAGACCTCAACAGATCTTAGAACTCTGGTAACCAGGCACCCACAGACCCCCATCCAGCTCACTTGACTGGCGACGGTCAACAGACAAAGATGTTTAGTTGTTGTGTCCCGATTTTTGGAAGATCTGGGCTCAAAAAAGCCCAGAAAGAGAATCTTTTTCGTCGTTGCCGAGGTTGGCTCAGCCCTCTTCCCCAATGCCTCTGGGCGTCTGGCAGGAGGCAGTGAAAAGTAACAACGGGGCAGCCCAGGAAAGGCTAGTGCAGGCCAGGGCACAACTGTGATCCCCTCTGATCAGCCCGACACTCCTTGCACCTCTTCGTGTGTGTGTGCATGTGTCTGTGTGGAGGGGGTAAGGCAGGGCATGAGGGGCGGGTCATTCTCAGCCAGGATCAGGTTGTTAGGTGTTGGAAGCCTGGTGGGTCTGTCATGTCCATACCCCGCATCATGGCTGGCAGCATGAGAAGGTGAGTTCCTCTACTCATATGTTACCGAGCCCTAGAGGTTTCATCTCTTTCCCTCCCTGACTACAGTTCTTTGCAGGGATGCCCCTCTGTGCCTGAACTGAGGAGCAGACTTTCTCTTGGGGGTCGGCCCCAATGGCAGTGTGCAAGCAGCCCCTGATTCCTTCTGGCCCAGCTCCCAGGCAGTCTTTGCAGAACTCCACTCAGGAGGTCGTCGAGGAGCTGCCCAATGGTTTCGACTCCACCAACTCACTAGACGAGGGGCAGGTGCACGAGGCCACCTGCACCATCCAGTGTTGCTCTGAGATGAGAGCAGGAGCAGAGGGTCTCCACACTCAGGACCTTGAGACACCGGGCTTGGACCAGAACTAGGGCGGGACCAGACTGGGGCTGTCCCTTTTTCAAGCTAAAGGGGATGTACATGCAGGTCATCTTGCCTGGTTCGGAGCTGAGCTGCCGTGACCCTCTTTCCCTTGCCCGGTGTGAGCTTCTGGAGGCCACTGAGGCAGAGCCAGAGGGTAAGGCGGCCTGCAGGCTGGGTATTCCCGGAAGGGAAGTGGGATCTTTCCTGTGTTTAGAAGGACATGTGGAAAGTCAGCTATGTGGGTGAACCTTTCCCTTTATCCCGCTGCAGCGCCAGCTGCAGAGCTCCAGCCGGCGGCAGAAGCAGGGCAGTGGACAATGGTGGAGGTAGAGCTGGCTCCAGCTCCGTCAATACCACCCCCTCTAGCGCTGGAGCCAGCGTCCCCTCCCTCAGCAGTGTTGGAGCTGGAGCAAGGGCCCACGTCGGCTCCAGCAGGAGTGGGAGCTGCTGAGCTGGAGTCACCTGGACCATCACTTCTAGTGGGAAGTCCATCTCCACCTGTGGCCATTAAGGAGGGTGAGAAGAAGCCTAACCTCACGGCCTTCCCTCCTAATCTGGTGGTGGAGCAGTTGACCGTGATGGATGCGGTGAGTAGCTGGGCTCTCAGGGCAGAGGGGCAGGCCTTCCCTCTGCCGTCAGTGCCCCAGACCTGATCCGGACTCCTATGACCTGGGCCCAAATCCTGGCGCTCCCCCTTACCAACCTTACGACCTGGGCAACTTTCTGAACCCCCAAGGCTTTGCTCTCCACCTGCAGACCGTAGAGGTGGACACTAACAGGACCTGCTGCACAGAGTGGCTGTGCCGGCTCCATGAGGTAGAAGAGACGGAAAGCTGCGCGGGGCCTGGTCCATCAGTGGGGGAGGGGAACTCACTGTGTGCAGCCAGGTCCCTGGTGGCCCAACCGGCTGCTCAGGAGGCTCAACAGCCTCAGCATTTATTAGAGACCTGATGTGTACTTCATTACAAGGGAGACAGACAGAGCCTGTGGTTGTAGCTGCCGTAGGGGAATGTGCATCAGAATCGGAGTGGGACCAGAGGGGACATCAGGGTGGTGGAAGATGCCCCCTTGGGATGAGCCTAGTTGAGCCACAGTCTGGAGCTTGGAGTTAGCCAGGACGGGCTGGGTGCAAATGCCCCCTCCCTTCCCTGCCAGTATTGGGTCCTGGGTCATCCTGTGCTGGGTGCCCGCAGTGGACAGAGAAGAAAACCCAGGGACTCTCACAAGGCTCAGACCACATCCTGAGCTTCCTGAGCTCCAGCTCTAAACTGTGACCCCTGTGCGGCACTTTGGGGGCGATAGACACGGAGCTGGGGTGTGGCAGGGCTTGGTGACACTCCCCCTGTTCCCCAGGAGCTCTTCCGGAAGGTGGTGCCCTCTCAGTGCCTGGGCTCCACCTGGGGCAAGAGGAACAAGCCTGGCAATGAGCACCTGGCACCCACCGTCCAGGCCACCGTCGACCACTTCAGAAGGGTGGTCAGCCTCGTCGTCACCACCTGCCTCGGGGACCCGAGCATGACGGCCCAGGACAGGGTGAGGGTGGTGGAGCACTGGATCCAGGTGGCCCAGGTGTGCTGCGGGAGGCCCAGTGGAGCCACTCTCTGGAGCCTTGGGAACGGCCTCTCCGCCTTTATCAGCTCCCAGGATTGCAGTGTGTGGTCTAAGCCCCTGCACAGTCCCTAGGCCCTTCCTGCCAGGGGCCCGCTGACCTTGACTCCAGGTCCCAGTGGGAGGATGCTCACTTCCTCCCTGGCTCCTTCCCTGGGTTGAGCTAAAATCCTCCTCCCTGTGAGTGTTACTTTCTGGGTCCTAAATGTGCCCTTCTGGGGCTCCCTGAGCATCTGTCTCATCCAGGAGGGGAGATTTAAATAGAAGGGGACTGAAGCTAGAGCGAGCGGGTCTCCAGCGCCCCACCTCATTCTCTTCCCTTCCCCAGGAGTGCGAGATCCTGAAGAACTTCTCCTCGCTCCGCGCTGTCATCTCTGCTCTGCAGAAAACCTCCATAAGCCACCTGAAGAACACGTGGGCAGATGTTTCCCGGTGGGTAGGCCCCTCTCCATAGGAGGATCAGGGTGGATGGGGGATCTCTCGTATGTCTGCCATTGCCCCCTCAGTCACGTGGGAACTCCTGGGAGGCAGCAAATGCTGGGGACAGGGCCTGGGCCTCGGTGAGGGGTCTCTAAGCCTCCCTGGGTCCTTAGTGCACCAGTTCTGCTTCAGGACTCAGTTTCCCTAAATGCCAGGGTTGAGCCACATTGGAGATTTTCAAGTGTTTATGGCAACAGAACTCTATGCCCAGTTGAAACTGAAAGTGGTCAAAGCAGAGGTGCTCTGTAGAGCTGGGGAATGGAGACCCCAGTGACCAACAGGAGAGCCCCCGCCCAGTCCCACGAGACCTTAGCGCTCAGAGGAGCCCAGTGAGAACACTCCTCCAGGCAGGTTGCATCTCTTGGGTTTGCAAAGAAAAGGGATTTGCACTCAGACCCCTCACATTATCCCTCAATTTATCCTTCCTTCTTTCCACTCCCCTCAGGGAGAGCTCGGAAAAACTTAAGGAGCTCTATAGCCAAGACAAGTCTTTGAGCAGAAAACTGATGACCAACTTAGAGTGGAGGCTCGGGGTCTGGAAAGAGAGGAGGGGGTGGGAGGAGGGGGATTGGAAATTCTGTGGTTTTGATAGTTTCTCACTTGAACGTTCTCTGAAACATTCATGTCTATCTTGTCCAGATTAACAAACAGAGGGATCTGTTTGGTCCATGGGTGGGCGGGGTGCTGTTTGTGGGCAGGAGGCCCTGGTCGTGGGACACAGTAGTGTTGGCTGGGCTGTTCCAGGAGGAGTTGCTGAGCTGGTGCCATCAGCAGGTCTCTGGCTTCCATGCATGGACATCCTGCTGGATGTAGCTTCTTCCAGGCTATTGGGTGTTTGGGGTGGGTTTAGCCCTCAGCCTAAACCTGTCCTCAAGAAGCCAGGCCCCTGCTGCTCCTTCTGTCTTCACCAAGTCTCAAAGTGGAGGGCACCCTGCCTACCCCAGGTTTGGGAACGACAGGAGATTCCCATGGCCCAGGTGGACAAACAGTCTGCTCATCCTTGGGTCTGAACATCTGGACCAGAGACAGATGTGTGTGCATTCTGGGACTCCCAACTGGACCCCTAGAGCAGTCACTTGAGTCAATCACAGGAGTCTCACCTGAGTGCCCAGTTGGCAATGACATATGCCCCAGGTGGCTTATGTGAAGAGTCTAGGCAACTGATGGATTCTTAGTGGATACTGCTGAAAGGACCTTGGGATCTGACATAAATGAGGAAGCAGAGCCTCCTGTCACTCCCCTCCCTGTGGATGAGAGTATACACCTTGGGTGTCCAGTTCCCGAGTGGATAAAGAAAGAGTTCAGTGCAGGAGAATATCCCGAGGGGTTCCTTGGGGAGGAGAAGGCGTTGGCATGGCCTCTGTTCCAGCCCGGGGGCCAGACACTCCATGAGACAGGGGAAGGCAGGAGCCACTCAACCAGACTCCCAAGACACCCCTTCGTCTCCATCCATGTCTTGGCCCAGGATCACGCTTTGAGAGCTCAGGGGACAGTACTGTGGTCAGTGGTGGGGCGGGGGTTAGGTGAGGACGATGGAACATGGCCTCTGGCTGGGAGGGGCAAGCGGCCTTTCCTCTGTGGGCCCCTGAGCAACTCACTACCCCTGTTTGGGCCTCTGCCTCCTCATCAGGGAAGGGAGGGATGGTGATTGTGTGGTGCAGGCCTCATACGGTGGTGATGAGATAAGAGGGAGAAAAGGAATGTGGGAGCTTTCCGCCTGCTCCACACGGAGGGGTGAGGGCGAGGACAACGATGACAGTCATATGCCACTGAGTCCTCAGGAGAACCTGTAGGGTAGCTGGAGTTCTCAGACCTTCCAGATGAGGAAAGAGGATTGGGGAGGCCAGGCCACAAGCCCAAGCTCACACTCAGAGTGAGAGTTGGAGCTGGGCTTGTTCTAGAATCACAACACCTTGGAGGATGGAGTGGCATTGCTACCAGTTGACTAGAGTCAGATGTCCAGGGTCGGAGGCCAGTGGTGCTGGAGAGAAATGGGGTGAGGGGAGTATGGCCTGCTGACACTGTCCTCGACCCTGGTAGGAGGGGCCCTCCACGTTTGCCCCCCCGGAGATCATCCCCCAGAGAGTGCAGGAGAAACAGCAGCAGCAGCAGGTGAGTGTGCCTGTGGGGGAGGGGCTCTGCCTTCCCAGCTGGAGGCCTCAAATCAAGAGAGGAGGGCCCTTCCTCCTGGTGCCACAGTGCCTGAGTCCCCCAGTAGAAGTGACCAGGAGGGGGGCCTGGAAGAGCTGGTGCAGGATGGGTTGTTGCGGGGAGGGCCGGGGACCGCATACCCTGTGATTTGCCAGAAGCTGGCGTTGGGAGGTTAGGAGCAGGAGTCTGGTTTTATTGGGCTGTGAAGGGAGGAGGAATTGAGGGGAGGTGCTGAGGGTCCTAGGCTGCTCCCCGTGGGAACCCTGGGGTGGGCCAGGAGGCTGAGGGTGAGAACTTTTCAAGGGAGGGTCTGCAGAGGGTCGACTTGACAGCAAAGGCTCATCTCACCCGATGTGACAGGGTGTCGTCCCCTATCTTGGCACTTTCCTCGGTGACCTGCTGATGCTGCACCTGGCGATGGGTGATTATCTCGAGGTGGGTGAACATAGGGACCAGGCAGGGAGGACCAGGATCCTGAGCCTGGGGATGCAGGAGCCCCCGAACTGAGCTCTGAGCTCTCAGCAATGGGCACTTCTCTCACGAGAGCCTTGCAGCTGCCCCTGGGAGCTGGGACATCAGGCCCATCTTAGGGATGAGTGAACAGAGGCTCCGCCTGAGACACCCATTCTGGTTCCCCAGGCTGGGGAAGATCAGAGCTGCCTGATGGCAGAGCTGCGTGAGGTTTTATCTGAGCTGGACTCAGCCTCTCTGTCCCATGCTGCCCATGGTGAGAGAGATGTCGGGTCCCCCCAAGTCAGGCAGCACATATGTGGCTGAGCAGTCCCCTCTGCCTGAGGCCTCAGCCTCCAAGTCTGTCATCAGAGAGGGTTGTCCTGCCAGGTCCCTCTGTGTCACGCCCCTGTCCTCCTCCTCTGGAGCCCAGAGCCCAGCCTAGGTCCAAGTCCTGTTTTCTCTGGATCCCCGGCTCCCTCTTGGGACCTGGCAGTAGTACAACATGATAAGAGGTGGGCATAGGGGGCTACTTAAGCTAGGGGGCTCTGTCTGATGGACTCTGGCTGTCTGCCTTCCAGGGGAATGAGATCAACCTTGAGTAAAGGACTGAAGTAAGCAACTGTGGCACTCCCTGCAGGGGAAGGGAAGGAGGTGGACATCAGAGACCCTCTGGGCAGAACAGCCCCTGGCTCCACCCCCTGTATCTTACATTGAGTGGAAGAGTTTGATAAGGGAGAAGAGGGAGATCCATCCAATTGTCGGGTGGGTTGAGGGGAGGATGGCTTCAAGGACAACATCCTGGAGGAGGGGCTGATTATTCCCATTCTGAGAACAGGTAGAGCCTGGATGGGACTGGAGGGAAGGATGGTTCCCAGGACTGGTTCCCTGCCCCACTTCTCACCCCCCACAAGGCCCCTGCAGCATCCCCCACCCAGGCCCTATCTGCATCCTCTCCTTCCCTCTGGCCCCAGGAATACCGAGTCATGAGGGAGATCCTGTTGCTCCAGGTGGCTTCAAAGAATTACAACCTAGAGCTCGAGGATCGATTTGGGGCCTGGTCCCAGGACATGAAGCTGCTCAACGAGAGTGAAAGGTGAGGCAGGGCAGGAGTTGGGTGAGGGCAGGAGTGGACTCTCCCTGTTGGCCAGTCCAGATAGCATGTGTCTATGGCTCCCTGGTCAGCCCCAGGTCTTATTGTGTTGCAACCTCTGGGACACCCAGACTCCAACTGCTGGGCAGGCAATGGGGGGACACCTGAGGTGTGGCTCCTGGTAGACTCACAGGTCCCTCTCTCTCCTGTAGCTACAGCCTGTCCTGCCAGCTGGACCCCCAGGCCTAGTTGGCCTGCAGAATACTCAAGGCTCAGAAGAACCGGCCACCATCAATGTCAGGGGTGAGTGAGTGTCTGGGCTGGGGGGACTACTCCTAGGGTTTCAGTAAAGTGAGCTAAGCGTGGCCTTGGGAAGTTGGACAGCTGGCACTGAGATCCCAGCTCCACTACTGAGCAGTCCTGTGACTGGGGTGACTCTCTTCAGCTTCCTGAGACTCCGTTTCGTCCTCTGTGAAATAGGTGATACTAAATGATCGCTCATGTGACAGGGACAAATGGGGTACTGGTGGCTGACAGCACTGAGCACAGGGACTGGAGCACCCAATGCAGTGGGGACAGGTTGCAGGGCCATGATTCTGAGGGAGGCCCTTCAAAGATAACCCGACTCTTCTACTCAGCCCCCAGGCCCCAACACCGAACCCTGTACCAGTGGCCCATCACAGCCCCATCCTCATCAGCATGGACACAGCTGGGACGCTTGCGATGCACCGGGCCAGCTCCTCCCACCTAACGGGAAGGGGAGAATTGCAAGCTGATTCCTGGGGCCTCCTGTGGCCCAAGAGAGTGGGGACGAACCCACCCCAGTTCCCTGATATCTCTACCTCAGCACCTCATCACCCATTGGGGAGGGACAGTAGTTATGTGTTGTAAATAATAAATGCCATATTTGAATATTGTATTAAAGTCCTGTTCCCTTTACAGCCTGGGAGTTGTGGTGTGGTTCCATTGTTTTCTGTAGGCATGTAAGGGAGACACAGAATCTCACATTTCTCCTTGAATCAAGAACTCTTCCGGGTCATCAGCTTATTGTACGTGGGAGAAGGGAGAAGGGCCAGGCCCTTCTCTGGCTAGTGGGGACACTCCCAAGTCCCCCTAACCCAGAGGACAAGTTCATTTCAGTATCATTCAGCTGCTCCCAGAGCAGACACAGCCCGCTGCCCGTTCTCTTGGGATTTAAATGTTGAAGGTACTTTCACAGGCAGAGCAACAACCACTGAAATGTGGGTGTCTTTAAAACAGCACTACCCAGGACCATGTCATGTCACAGGCAGGGGCTGCCTTTCTACGTTCTGGAGGAAGAGGGAATAGTTTCTGCTTCTCTTGTGGAGGTTTCTTTTGAGCAAATTTTAGGAACTTGTAGTTTTCTAGTTCAATCTCTGGAATTGCATCAGCTGTAAGTGGGGAAAACAATGTAAAAAGATCAAAACTTGCACGGGGAGAGGACAAGGCCCGAGGAAGGTCATTTGCAAATGGTCTAAAAGCAGGCAGGACTCTCCCTCCTCAGGCCTCTCTAGGGGCTCCGTGTTCACCCCTGACCTAGGTTTGAATCCGGCTGGCATCCTTGTCCAGGACTGTGAATTCCTTTTCCTGCTCGTTTTGAATCCATAGGGAAAGATTTGCGACACAGCTTTTAAGGCTACCGCAGGGCCTTATTCCATTCACATGACTGCTTTCTGTGAACTAGGATTTTCAGCACCCCTGCCTTCCTTATGCAATACCCTTTAGGGCAGAAATTCCCCAGAAGGCCTCCAGCCTCTCTCTCAGGTTCATCCTGGCTCCTCCTCCCTGGCTTGGCCTGATGGTCATGGGTGAGCTCTGCTTTGACAGGATAAGGGACCACAATCCTGGACTGTGAGTGACCCTACACTCTCCCTTGCTGTCCAGGGTGACTTCTGATCCCATGTCATTATGAGGTCCATGGTCTCAGACAATCTTCCAGTTTATGCACTCAGTGTTGGTGTTACCATCTCGTCCAAAAGGGGCAATTGGGTCCGAGCCCTTGAAGTGTGTCATCCCTGGGTTGCTCTGTTTTTTTCCCCACTCGTGCTGTGGTTACATCACAACCACCTGTTGGGGTGTGATTTCTGTTGGGAGTTTTGAAAGATGAAGCATGAGAGGAGTGTGGGGTGTCCAGCAGGGAATGCCACAGCACTGATGATCCATGGACATGCATGAACAGCCTTATCAATTAAAATACTGAAATGTTTCCCATCTAGTGTTGAACAGACACTGCTCTGAGCTCACACCGAGAACCCACCCCATGACTAGGAACTTTCAAAGGGTTACCACGTGGCATTTTGAACCTCATCCCTTAGGAACACCCTGAAGACAAGGGCCAGATGAATTGCTTGGCACTTGTGAGTTATCCCCTCCTTTCTGATGGCTACAAGTGTCACCTAAACACACAGGCTGGATTCCTCCAGGAAGCTTCCCAGGACAGCCAGAAGCTGAGGCTGAATCCTGGTTCCCAGCATCCCAGACTCTTCCTGACATGGCACAGCCATCTAGTAAAGTCTTTTGGTAACAGAAAGACTGGGAAGGCTGTAATTCCCTCCAAAGAGAAAGAGAAGAGCCAATAGTGAAAGCTTGATCCTTCACATAGAAAATTAAATCCCAACAAGCAGTGGGTTCTTCACAGATTATTGATGCTGAAAAGGTCTCTTTTGATGACAGCTCGATCCCCCAACTGCCATGTCCATCTTCATGAATCAAATTTCCAACACATATGGATCTAAAAACCTGAGGGAAATCTGGTATTTCCTTAGATGCAACTCTGAATTAGCATGCAACAAAGAACATAAAAATGGAGACCTAGAAGTAAATATCTAATTTGAGGACACAGACATAAAAGCAATTTTGAAATAATATTTTGTAATCTATTGGAATATTACACAAAAAGAATAATCCACTTTAAGTAGGTTTTACTGTGACTGTGAGGGGAAAAAATGAATAATCCCCTGACGTTGATAACTCGCTGCTGACTTTCAAGTACAAATAAATAACGTAAATAGTAAAGAAAGAGGAGAGAACAGCATGAAAAAGGAAGATCTTGCTCTCCTCACCTGAAACCCAACCTCTCACCTCAGAAAGAAACCGCTGTCAATATTTTCTGTGTCACGCAGTGGAGTTTAATAAAAGTATTGGTATATGTTAAAGTTTCAAGAGCTCAAAGCAAGGAAACATTAGGGAAGCTGCCAAGAGACCTCACTGAGATGCCTGCTTCATTTCATCTGCTCTCTGGACGTCCTCCTTGGCCCCTCACTTTCTCTGCCTCGCTAGCAAGTCTGTCTGTCATCATTGCTATCACCAGTCTCTCTCCTGTGCTCTTCACTGCCCTCTCCTCCTTCCTGATACCTTCCTCAGTCACCAGAAATTGTTGGCAGTGGAGCTGTGGAATGCCCAGAGCAGCTCCTGGAATCATCTCTGCCAAATCTGAAGACCGGCAGGAGTGGGCATGGGACCTGGAGTGCAGAACATCTATGAGCACACCTGGCAGGGATTCACCTGTGTGACTAGGTGCAAGTTTTTGCAACGCTTTGGCAAGATTGAAAGTACTTACCAGTTGTCTTGCACTGCTGCAGGCCTGGAGTCCTTGCGGTCTCTCGGGCCAGCAGACCTGGTGGGGCTGGTCCAAGGTGTCCTCCCAGAGATCTGTCATTGCCAGGATGGGATAGGATTCTAGTAACCGGCCTCTCGAATATGTCACTGGACAGCCTCAAAGGGATGGAGATGCTTAAACCAGGCTTTGGTTTAGACTGGTTCCCACAGTCACGCTGCTTCCTCTGTGAAGACGTGACTATCATCCTTCTTTTCCTCTTATTCTACAAAAATAAATCATGAAAGTGGGTCAAATGATAAAGGAAGCCTGCCTTTTTAGGACAATTATCCTGGCTGTTTTGTACTTCCACCCTCCCTCTATCCTCTGGGGATAGATCTAACCTGTGTCCCGGGATGTCATCAGGCAGATTTGCATCAAGAACAGAACGCTCAAGGTCAAAACTCAAGGCTACTCCAGATCATTTCTCCCCCTCCATCCTGTTAATACCCCCTCCTTGTTTGAGTGTTATTCTATTCTCTTCTTGTCCTTGTCAATCTCAACCGCACAAGTCTTGGCACTCCCTCTCAGGACAGTCGGTCCTCAGTCTTTTACTAAATCCCAAATCCTACCATTTCTGTGTTTTCTGACTACTCATTTGCTTAATCCATTGACCACTTGGTGTTCATAGAAGTTAAATCAACAGTGACGTTATCAACCACCTCTTTTCAGCGACTTACTCCCATGTCCCAGATGTTCACATAATCCAAATGGTTATGTTCAAAAGTAAATAATTCAGAAAACATATTCACCCACCACAAATTACTGATCTCTAACATTTTTATTCAAACACTCATGCAGTAGATACCTGTCCCTCAAGATCAGAAGTAATGCCAGATCACCAATCCTCACCTTAATTTCCTCCTACACCTATCAATCCTGGATTCCATGGACTATGATCTCAATAATTTCCTTGGAATAATAAAAAATTCCTTACCACTCTTTTATGTTGTAAACCTCCAAACCCAGAAGATCCCGATTATCTGCTATGCCGTAGCTACTGCTGGCCTTATAACAAGCTGAAGAAAAAGCACGAAACATGATCTTTTGGTACCCCTGTAAATACAAAACCATCTGCATCAACTGGGAAGCACCCATAACGCCTGGAAATTTTGTTCTCTTTTTTTTTTGTTGGCTCAATAGGAAAAAGACAAATCAATTAAAAAAATCGGCAAGGGAACAGAATAGACTTTTTCCAATGAAGACATACAAATGGCCAACAGGTGTATGAAAAGATGTTCAGCATCACTAATCATCAGAGAATGCAAATCAAAACCACAATGAGCTATCACTTCACACCTGTTAAGATGGCGATTATCAAAAAAAATTAGATGACAAATGGTGGTGAGGATGTAGAGAAAGGAACCCTTGTGGGAATTTAAACTAGTACAGCCATTATGGAAAACAGTATGGAGGTTCCTCCAAAAATTAAAACTAGACTATGACCCAGCAATCCCACTTCTGGTGTATACCCACAGGAATTGAAATCAAGGTCTAGAAGAGATACCTGCACTCTAATGTTCATTGCAGCTAATTCACAATAGCCAAGATACGGAAGTAACCTAAATGTCACTGATGGATGAAATGGATAAAGAAATGGAATATTAGTCAACCTTGAAAAAAGAAGGAATTCCTGCCATTTTTGACAACATGGATGGACCTAGAAGACATTATGCTAAGTGAAATAAGGCAGACAGAGAATGGCAAATATTTCTATGTGAAATCTAAAATAGTCAAACTCATAGAAGCAGACGTTAGAATGGTGATTGCCAGGAGTTGGGGGGATAGAGAAATGGAGAGCTGATGGTAAAAGTTTACAAAGTTTCAGTTATCAAGATAAATAAGTTCTGGAGATGTAGGATATGGCATAGTGCCTACAACTAACAAGACTGTATTGCATATGTCACATTTGCTAATAGAGTAGATATTATGTTAAGAGTTCTTACCACAGAATAATAGTAATAAAGGAGGTGAGAGAAAACTTTGGGAGGTGATGGATATGTTTGTGGCCTTGATGGTGGTGACAGTCTCAAGGGTGTACACTTACGTCCAAATTCATCAAGTTGTATATGGAAAAGTATGACATCATCATTGATTCTTCTTCACCTTGAAATACGCCATGTCCTCATCACAAGAGAAAAAAAATTGTAACTATGTATGGGGACGGATGTTAACTGGACTTATTGTGCTGATCATTTCAACATATACTCAAACATTGAATCATTATGTTGTACACCTGTAACTAATTTAATGATGTATGTCAACTTTACCTCAATAAAAAAACACAACAGACAAAACCATTTGGATTTTGTAAATGAGTTCAGTGAATCCCTGAGACTGCCCCATTCCCATATGGGAGTTACAGGAAGCAGAGAGGATGAAGGAAGATGGAAGAAAGTTGTACAAAACAGTATTCAAATTAAAATCATTTAAGTTGCTATCAGCTCCTTGTGGCAGATTTCTGTGAGCACTGGTCTTCTTTCACATTTTTCCTGGAAAAGCATACTTTCAGATCCAACCCATAATAGTTTCATCATTTGCTCTAATAAGACACTTTCAACTTAATAAATAAAACCAAAAGCATCCCTTATGTATGAATAAAGTTAGTGAACTTCACAGAGAAAAGAGCATATTTGCACAATCTCAATAAAGGAAACAGAAGAACTGAATGATGATCGAGACTCATCCAAGCTTCTCTTTGAAAGCCAGTGAAACCAGGTTATCTTTTCAAGGATGTGTGTAGAGCTATCAGCTTTGGAAGATAGAAAGAGTGGCCTCCTCTGGAGCAAAGGGCAGGCTCGCTTACTGCCCAGTATAATAAAAATAACAACCCCCAGGCCAAAGATCAGCAGACCTCCTGCCCGTTATCAAAGATTTGAGTTAGTTCCTTGAGCTCTGAGATTTTGCAACTTTCTGCATGTCACCTGGCCCACTGTGTATCACCCTGTAGGAAGTGGGATTTAGTGAAATGGTGCAAATTCTGATACTCTGGCCACTGCTATTGCTGTGTCATCAAGTCCTCTGTCTCTGACCCATGGGTCTTGTGTCTTTTGCCAGCATCTGTAAGATCATGGTAGGCTAACTTATTGGTTTGCAGGTAAGGTAAAATATCAGACCTTTCACAGTTCCTGACAAGCCCTTAAAGTAACTAGTAGTCTTAGGAACAGAGAGCTTATCCAGAACAATATGCATGGATGGTCTTCACAGTAGACGTCATAAGTCTCCAAAACTTCAGTAAGTCTCTCTGACTTCTTTTATTTCTACCCCAAGTAGAAGGAGAGACACCAAGCTATTACAGACCTAGGGCTTGTGCAAGACACCTGGAGACCTAGTGACCAGAAACTTCCCATGGGGAGCAAAGACAGATGGGCATATTTCCAAAATGGACCCATGTGCCTCCCGATCATCCAAAAGCTAGTACATAATCTTAATTTATGATGATTTGATTCATTAAATTTTTGTGATGGGTCAAAGATACACTTCTAAGAGGAGTGAGGCACATGGCAGTTGTAAGCAGATTAACACATTTGGTGAATATTAAACTCTGAACTAAATTTAGTGTTCTAATCAATTATAAGGTACAACAAATTTACTTAGGTAGATTAAATGATATTTAATGGTATGCCTGATTATTACTCTGCAATAATGAACAAACAGCTCATGTAAATAACTATAATTGGTCTTACTTTAAAATATGATAGTCAGGGGCCTGCACCGTGGCTTAGCGGTTAAGTGCACGCACTCCACTACAGGCGGCCCAGGTTCGGATCCTGGCGCACACAGACCCACCGCTTCTCCGGCCACGCTGAGGCCGCGTCCCACATACAGCAACTAGAAGGATGTGCAACTATGACATACAACTATCTACTAGGACTTTGGGGAAAAAAAGGAGGAAGATTGGCAATAGATGTTAGTTCAGAGCCAGTCTTCCTCAGCAAAAAGAGGAGGATTAGCATGGATGTTAGCACAGGGCTGATCTTCCTCACACACACACACAAAAATGATAGTCAAGACTGTTTGAGATAAGCTGGAGAGAAGGAAGGGGAGAAATATAAAAGGTAGCTGCTCTGAAGCCACTCTCAAGACCCCTGGATCTACATGTAACCCAGGAGATCGAGGCAGATGGCTGTGTGCCTAGATCCTCCTGCACTGTGGTTCTCAGGGATGTCACAGGGCTGAAGCAGCTTCCTGAATCGTGTTTACACATCCATGTGTACAATACCCCTGACCATGGGGATGAACCACCATTCAATCATCCCTTACACTCCTGTAATTAACAATTAGATTTCAAAATCATTGTATCATTACATGATAATTTATTCCTCAAACCTGTAGGAGGCCGAGCTAAAAGAAAATCAAATTTCAATGGCTTATTTTCTTTGAAGGACCAAGATGTTCTTTCACACTTGGAATCCGGATTAGAGGATAAATCCATCAAATCAATGGAAACAACTTAAGAAATGGGCAGAAGGATATTTCATTCATATATAGACAGTTTGAACTGTGGCAAAAATAGAGTTATATTTTAAAAAAGTTAGAATTTTTTGAAATTTGTAGATATTAAAGACTTTGTTCTGCTTATACTCCCTTTGGTTTACCAAATCAAAATCACTCTTTAATGGGCATTTCTAGCATTGAGTGCTAATAACAGCAGCTTTTTAAAATTCTTATTTTTCCCAGGTCAAAGACCAAGGGCAGAGGTCTTCCAGAAGTCAAGTCTAATCTACCTATGGATGTGGCAGACTTAGCTATGGATGTGGCAGACTTAGCTATGGATGTTCAAGGCAGACATTGCCAGCAGAACCACATCTCTTCACCCATAGGTGAGTTTTTACTAGTAATCACAGAGACTTGAGGCTATCAAAAGAAATTCTTTATTAAGAACCAAAGTTATAGATTCCTATCTTGGGTTCATTACTTTGAATTTTTGACCCAAATCATATATATCTATTGGACCATATTCAATTCTATGATCTTTAGAAGATGCAGCCTACAGCTGAAGAGAAACAGATACGACACCAATATCTTATCCTCTCTGAAGCCCAACTGAGAGCCCCTGGAGTCAAAAGTTTTCAAGACACGAAAAAGTCATCCTTCTTCTGAAAAGAGAAAGTAGAGGCTATTCAAAGACTCAACTTTAAATTGTTAACATGACTTGTTAGAATGTGATGGAGCAAGCAGAATACCTTCTAAGTTTCATGATTTTTCTCCAGAATACTGAGATGGATGACCTTGAAGTGCAGTTTCTCCATAAAAGTCTTTATTCGGTGATAAAATTAATTTCCCTATAAAATAATTCCCATAAAAATGTTAAAAATATATCATAGTCTCCGACTAAAAGGAAACAAAGCAAATTGAGCGGTTGAATAGCAGTGCAATAAATTCCATACAAGGATCTTACTGCAGCATTATGTATAATAGTGAAACTGGACATCATCCCATCTCTATTGAAGAAGAAATAAACAGATCATGGTATTCCTGTTCTTTGAATACCTCTAAAACGTCTAAAAAGCTAAGTTAGAGTGACGTGCACGGATAAGGAGAGACATCTATGATATATGGTTTGGGAAACAGCAAATTGCAAAAAGATGCAGTTATGTAATTTATGTTAAAAAATCTTTATGTGTATTTATAAATTCATAGGAAATGTCCAGAAGGATAAACCCCAACCTCTTAACAATAGTTCCTTCTGAGTAGGGGAGCCAGTTTGCAGGGAAGGGGATGGAAGGGGAAGGCTTCACTTTACTCAACAAAGATCTGTGTAATTTGACTTTTTTTACAGAATGTATTTCTTTCACAATTAGAACAATGAGTGATGTGACCGTTGGTGCAGGGCAACTGTATTATGTTCACTAGTCTCTGTACTGTATGTTACTGCACGGCAGGGACTGTAGGAGAAGCCCAGAGGAGCAATGAAGACAAAGAAGACATGACACCTGCAAAAAGTCAGTGGAGTATTTCTACATAACAAACCTTCCTGGTGAATGACAGTCAGTATCTTCCACTGCTCCAGCTCTCACAATGAACCTAGAACCTGCCCAGGGTAAGCCTGAGGACCACGCACCGCTAGTCCACTCCCTGCCCAGAGCCTGTTTGTGCAGGTGACTGCCATCAAGCAGACAATGGACTCAGGATGGTGCGTGTGCCTTGAGGGGGTCTGGCAGAGAGGCACAAAGTGGAACACCAGCTAAGTGCACACTCCTGAGAGGCAGGTTCCAGGAGGAGACTCAAAATGTACCAAGAAACTGTGTGAAGTGAAGGAAGCTACTTGACGTCTCTGAGCCTCAGTGTCCCCCCCTGTAATATGTGGATCACAGACCTACTTCACAGAGCTGTTGGGGAAGATACATAAAAGTGCCTGTGACAGCCAGTGTCCACATTATTAACAAAGTCGTATCCGACTTCAAAATAATCAATGAAAAGAATAATCTTGATGAGACCAAAGACGAGATGCCCAGCTTCGTAAGCAGCCCCAGCAGCGTGAGAATGAGAGGAGCTCCAAGTAAGCAAGGTTCTTCACAGCGCCACTAGAGACGATGAACACAGGCTACACCAGGATAAAGGGCTGTTGTACAGTGACTCATGTAGTGAGGGTGGATCCCTAAAGACGCTGTGGAATACAGTTACACACAGTGGCTCCTAGGAAACAACTACAAAGCAATCAACACAGCAGATAGGAATGGGAAGGAGGCAAGCAGAGGAGGGTCAGAGCCACAAAATATGACAGAAGACACTGCACCATGATGAGCGCCCAGCTCTGTCAACAGCTGCTGTGGTTGCGCCAGGATATCAAACGTCTGAGACAACAATTGTGGGGACTGCTGGGAGCACAGTGGTCACTGCAGCCACACCCCAACAACAGTGCATCAGAGCACACAGACCCTGAGACTTTCCTCAACATTAATCCTTGTTTCAAGATGATGCATATCCTCATCTTACAATGTCTCTTTCCAACATTTGTGTAAGAGTGTCATCAGAACCCCCTGAAGAGGGCACAGGCCAGTGTGGGATGGAACACTGGGGACTAGGGGAGTGGCACTACACCTGACCACATGGACTATCAGTTGGGCCTATTGAACATGAGAGAAGAACCTGAGGATGTGGTCTAATGAGAATTCCCTGCCTTGCCACATTCAGAGACACTACAGAGTTTCTCTTCCGTTCTTTACAAAAATGTTAAAGAATTCACTTGTCACTAATTCATAAAGAGGCAATTCTTGACAAAGTGACAGGGTCCAGTTTCCATGACCAGGTTTTTCAGTTGTTTTGATAATATGCCACATTCAGGAATCGGAAATGTAACCTATTGGGCTGTGTAATATAAACAAGGACGTTTTTTCATGTAGATCAACGCCCAGATTTTTAGGGAGGACGTAAATCATGAAAGCTGCTAACCACTCCTCCACACCTTTCACTAAAACTTTTAAGTTAATTTACCAATATCAGGAAAAGAGAATTTGGCAATTCAAGTTTTTTGTTTCTGCATTCAAGCATACAGTACAGTCAAGAGAATGAGCAGAAAAAAATTAACAAGAAGGTCTTGGTTGCATTTCATCTTTTGCAAATAAGCAGGATACTTTATGCTCTGTTCCTTTCACCAATCTAATCAATTTTTAAAGAATACGGTACATCTGACTATCCCTAAGCATGTTTATCCTGGAACCTTGCCAGAATCCAAAGCAGAGATGTTAAAGCTGACGGGTTTCAAATGCTGCCCAAGTGCTGTCTACCTTGAACATCCCTCTCCCAAAGCTGGACCACAAGTCTCTTCCTGAGGGATGAGAATCATCACCCGTGTCCCTGAGAGACTGGCCACTCATGCCTGGGCTGAGATTAGGTGATCAATCAAAAGGGCAAAATGCTTAAGCTATTCTCATTTTAAGGATGCTGTTTCAGAGGCCTCTGCACTAGAATGTGTTGATGAAAACGTTCTACTGGATACTTGCCTGGGAAATGGGTTGTTCTCCTCTGCTCTCAGCGGCTCCTGGGGAAACCAATGATTAACCTCATGGATGCCTCAACTTCCACATCTGCAAAAAAGGCAAGCAACAGCCAATGTTACCACCCTGCACAGTTCTTAAGTTGTGCTTGCAAGAGGGGCCACAGGAGCGAATTTCTCTCAAAAGCTGATGAAATGATTGCACTTCTGCTGGAGAAGGCAGAGGGCAGCAGGCAAAGTGGAAAGTTTCTGGGATGTTAAACCAGTTCCCATAAGCAATTTAGAGAAGCACCTGGCCCTGGACTAGGTAGGAGGCTGTGGAAAGACCCACAGGCATGCAGGTGGGAGGAGGAATCAAGCAGAGGAGTGAGACAGTGGAGAAGAGGCACGAGTCCAGCTTCTATTTTGGACAAAAGCAGTTGCACTCCGCAGGCCCGAGGCTGCCCATGCAGCCACCACAGCTTCCTAACTCACTGGTCCCGCTCGTCCCATCACATCCCTCTGAGACTCAGTCCACGTGGAGCAGGTGAAGAACCAGAGTCCTAAGCCCAGGGCAGTTTGGCCCTTGGCAAAGAGCACACTGCCCTCCTCCTCTCCCCAGGGCTAAGCACCGCCCCATGCCCAGAGCATCCTGGGAGTTGTAGTCCTGCAGCCCTGCAGGCTGCTGGCTGGGAGCGATTAAGAGACAAAAGCTCCCAGCATGCACAGCTAGGGGGCCCAACTCCCTCATTGTCCCTCCACCACTGGGCCCCACTCTGCTTCTCCACCCCACCCTCTACCCTGCCTCTTCTCTATACCATGCCCACCCTCCATGCCCTGTCCACCACCCAGAGTATGTGCAGGGTGGTTGGGCCGCATCCCTTGTGACAGTACTCAGGTAGGGGTGAGGGTCACCAGCCTGGCTCTTGCTGACGATGCTTGCAGCCCTCATGGAAGCTCCCTGGGCGGTATTTGAAATGTAAATTCAATATCTAAAATGGAAATACAGGGTGACTGGGATCCTGGAATTTGCCTTTTCAAGGCCACCTGTCCTATCATCCCCTCCATCCCTCCAGGCTGCCATGATCCTCCCTCTGGACTCCATGGTCAGGGTCGCTGCAGAGATCCTCTTTGGAACCCGCCTGCAAGAAGGGCCCATACCTTGGTCAGGCATCTTAGAAGGACTGCCCTGAGCCATGTTATAAAAAGGAGAAAACATCACAGTGGGCAGCCCCAATTCCTGCATTATACAGACAGGAAACTCAGGTGCACTTGTAAGTGACCCCTAAGCCACTTCAGGGGACCACACGCATGTCCCTTCTCCGACGATGCACGCAGGCTTGTTCACTGGACTTCCTTATCCAAGTGTGGACCTCTTGGTCTCGTTAACACAGGCAACAACACCGAAACTTCCCGTTGGTCCTTCCCACAACGTTAGGCAAGTTTGTGTAGGAAGGTAATATGCAATTTCTGCTCTACTATAGGGCTGGCTCCTTGGGAACCAGTTTTAATATCCCTTTTTAAATATACCCTCAGAATCACAAAATAATTAAGAAAAATAATTTGTTGCTCTTGGGCGTTATGGTGATAATTCTCCTAAGTCATTTTTCCATTTAGCTTCTCTGATTGACTCTAAATATTGCAGGACCACACCCTTCTCAGACTGGGATGCACAGCTCCACTAGTTTGCAGAGAGGACGCACAACAGCAGAATATCCGTGGTCCAACTTCTGAAGCATCAGTATTACCACAAGATTTGGAAGAAGCAAAGTTATGTCATTTCCAAGGTAAGGAATTAAAAACTTAAAACTAAGATGAGGTGGGAAAGTCATATGCCATTAATAGTTGTCAGTAATCTGTGCTTGAAATGTCAGACTTTCTCTGAGAAAGAACTCTGAGACTCTATTTCCCATTGTTTTAAATAGGAAAAATTAGAAGGCATAGCAAGTCTATCGAAAAATCCTACCAATTTCCTGTCACGATATGGCACCTAGATATAAGTTACGAACATCGTTGCTCCTCGTTTTGTTCCTCATTCAACCCAGTCCCACAGGTTTTGAGTGCATGCTGTGAACAAGGCACTGTGCTAGGTGTCAAGGCCTTGGTGAGCATCATCGTGGGGATGGACCTTGCTGGGAAAAGATTGCATCATAAAAACTCAAAGCCACACCACTTGCCAAATTGAGGCAAAAATGGAAAGACCCAGGGTGCCACGCAAGGGTGAGGGCATTAATATATACTTGGGAATATTAAAATCCATCTGATAACGTCATGAGTGAATGTGTTCCACTTTAAAACAAAACACTGCTGTTATTCTGAGATATTGAGTTAGTATCTTTGTGCAAATATGCAGGATTTAAAATATTTGTTGATGTATAACATGAGTACAGAAATATATGCAGAAGTCATCCATGTAAACCTCAAAGAATTATTACAAAGTGAACACACTCCTGTGACCAAGAACTAGCACCAGCTTCACTCAGGCCACAACAATCCCTTGCTCCCTCCTTCCTCCCCAAAGGTAACCGATATCTTACCAGCGAACACTGTATATAGAGTTTGTCTTCTTATACAAGAGTTTTATTACGGAAAAATTTAAACAGTATACAAAATAAACAAAATAGCATAGTAGGCCCATCACCCAGCTTCAACAACTACTTACCGTCTGCCATTTTTGTTTCATCCACACTCCTTCCCATTCCCACCTGACTTTATTATTCTTTTAGTCCTTTTTGTGTGTGTGGTGGGGTAAGATGTACGCACACTGAAAGGCACAAGTCTCAATCATAAAGTTTTGGTAAATAAACATGCCCATATAACCTTCACCCCTTTAAGAATAGATTATTTCCATCACCCCCAGAAAACTCCTTCCTGTTCCTTCCCAGGCAATTTTTTCCTTCCCCCGAGGCAACCACTGTTCTGGTTTTTTCACCACAGGTTCATCTTGGCTGAAATCATCCCACGTGTATTGTTTTCTGTCCAGCTTGCCTCCCTCGGCACGAGGTGGAAGAGACTCACCCAGCATGTGTGTGTCAGCGTTTGCTCCTCTGCATGGCTGAGGGCGTTCTGCTCTGTGGATGCCCCGCAGTGCGCTCGTCTTTCTCTTGGGGGTGTGCAGGTCATCTCCTGCAAACATTCTTATACAAACCCTTTTTGTATGCTGTTTAATTCCTTTATTAGCATTTAAGTGACACACCTTTGCAGTTTTTAGTGGTAGGTCCAGATTACAGTATGCATCTTTAACATAGCACAGCCTACCTAGACTCAATAGTGCACCAGTTTAATCAATGTAAAATATAGAAGCCTTGCTACAGAACAGTTCCATTTACCTCTGTCTGTCCTTTGTGCTATTGTCATAAGTTTTACATCTACCCATGTTATAAATCCCACAATACAGTGTTATAATTTTTGCTTTAAATAGTCATAGGTCTTTTAAAGAAATTAAGAGAAAAAAGTTAAGTATTTGGAGGGAGATGCTTTGAGGATCTGCAAACGTACTGTTTCTTCTTTAAGTTTCACTCACAGTTTTTGCATTCATCAGTCAGTCTTGCCCACAGTAATTGTTACTGTGGTGTTCTAGTGGCGATTTTCTATTTCATGCTATCCAGCCGCATTTATTATTTGGAATTCTGTGAGGAAGATCCCCCACCCCTTCTTCCTTTCTTTCTCTCTTTCTCTCATTCTATTTTCCCCCTTTTTTTCTTCTTTTCTTCCTTTCTTATGTAATCTTTTTTATATCAGTATAGACTCATGGATATTTATTTTATTCTCTGGGTAATAATCCAATGCTACCATTATTTATTTTGTTGCTCACAGTTTTCCAACTTGAGCCATTGGGAAGTCTTTCAGATTGATTCCTTTTGACACATCTCATCACTTTCTGTGTTTTTTCTTAAAAGAACTTTCCTACTTTCTGGCACTACAAGATGCTCCAGGATCATCTTGTATTTTCCATCTCCAGCCCTAGTATTAGCCATTTCTCCAAGAAAACCTGGTTCTTTTTGTTGGAGAATGATATTTAGAAACCAAGATCTGGGAGCTAGATGTGCTCATTGATACTAGGGTGTCACTGCTTCTAGACCCTCTCAGCAGAGCTTGGAACTGTATATATGAATATAAACTCTATCTATCAATCTATCTATCTATCTGGATAGATATATGAAAAGAGATATTGATTCATACTGATACTTCCAACTCCAATCCAGCACCACAGAGTTTATTCTAGCATTCTCCTTTTGTTTATTTGTAACTTCTTTCACCAACAGTGAGAAACTTAACTCCAGTTAGCTACAATATATTTACTAATGTGTCAACTAGTTTCAGAATCGCTAATCCATACCCTTATGAAAAACAAATTTACCACCTAGAGTACAGTGTTTGTGTCCAGTACTTTAGTTTTACAGTATCCCATCAAAACACTGTCTTCCAAAGTTACTTAGGTCAGGACTTTTCATCCCCACCCCTTCTGTGTGGTTATGTCACATGCTTGTAATACAGTGACGTTCAATTGTCACTGCATTCCATCTGAGTTCCCCAGCATGCTGATTGATTTTTAAAATTTGCAGAGTAAAATTCACTCTTTGAGGTGTACAGTTCTATGGGTTTTGAAAATTTTATGGTCATGTCTCCACGTCCACAGTGCCACACAAAGCTGTTTCTTTCACCCCCAAAATTCTCTCATACTGTCTCATTGTAGTCAACCCCTTCCCCCACTCCATCCCTTGGCAACCACTGATCATTTTCCATCCCTGAAATTCTGCCTTTTCTAGAAAGTCATATAAATGGAATCATATACTATATAGCCTGTTGAATCTGGCTTCCTTCATTTAGAGATATGCATCCAAGATTCATCCATGTTGTTGTGTGAATCAAGAGTTTATCCTTTTTATTGCCAAGTAGTATTCTAATGTACTGATGCACCACAGTTTCTTTCTCCATTCACCTGATGAAGGACATTTAGTTTATTTCCAGCTTTTGGCAATTATGAATAAAATGGCTATGAAGATTCACACAAAGATTTTTGTTTAAACATTAGTTTTCAATTTGCTTCAGAAAATACGTAGGAGTGGGATATCTGAGTCATATAATAAGTGTATGCTTAAATTTATAAGAACCTGCTAAACTGTTTTCCAAGTGCAACTATCATGTTGCGTTCCCAGTTCTAGTTGCTCCTAGTCCTCAACAGCACTTGGTGTTTGCAATTTTATTTTTTATTTTAGCCACCTAATAGGTGTGCAGTCTCTTATTTTGGCTTCTGTTTTGTTTTTGAAAGTGAGTTCTGCTAAATATAGATTTCTGTTTTGACTTTTGGGTTTTATTTCTGCACTTGAAAGATGTCATTTTGTTGTTGATTTGTCTCTTTTGTTTTTGATAATATATCATCCATCAGTCACATTATTTCTCCCTGTATGTAATGTCTTCCCCTGTATATATGTATTTCCCTGACTGCTTTCAAAATTTTCATTTTATCTTTGGATTTTAGCAGCTTGACTATCATGTGCCTAGGTATGGTTTTATTTTGTATTTTATTTTGTGGATTTCCTGACTTTCTTGGATCTAAAATTTTAGATTTTCCACCAAATTTTGGAAGTTTTGTGCTATTACTTATTGGTTTGCCTTTCTGCCTCATTTAATTTTCTGTCTCTCCTCTCTCGGCTGGGGACTCAATCATCTCACAGGTTGTAAGGATCTCTTCATTTTTCTTCAAAATTTTTACTTTCTTTTCTTCAGACTGGATAATTTCTATTGCTCTATATTCATGTTTCTTCTACTGTTTCTAATCTATTGGTAAACTCAAAAGTATTTTTTTATTTCATCTTCCTATTTGGTTCTTTTCTGTAATTTCCATTTCTCTGCTGAGTTTCCAGATCTGTTCATTCATTATGAGAATATTTTTCTTTATGAAAGCTGCTTTCTTATCTTTGTCTGCTAATTGCAACACCTTGGAGATAGTT
Source organism: Diceros bicornis minor (assembly GCF_020826845.1). Classification (NCBI taxonomy): domain Eukaryota; kingdom Metazoa; phylum Chordata; class Mammalia; order Perissodactyla; family Rhinocerotidae; genus Diceros; species Diceros bicornis. The sequence continues at coordinate 34,898,518 of NC_080775.1, forward strand.
TCTACTGCCTGTTTTTTGTCGTGTATGGATTATATTTTCCTATTTCTTCAAATCTCATGATTTTTTAAATTATGTACTGGAAACCATGGATGATAGTTATAGAGACTCTGGATTCTATTGTATTCCTTTGAAGAGTGTTGTTATTTTGCTAACAGGGATTTAACTTGGCTGGACTGAAACTCCAATCCTCTCTCCTTTACAGTGGGCATAGCTGAAATCCTCATTCAGTTCTTTCATATTCCAACTGCTGTTTTTACACTAGGCCCACTGGGGCCTACACTGCATGTGTGTTGTTCAAAGATCTGCCAATTTCGTGTTTGTGTGGGACAGACTTTCATACATATTTTAACATTTTCCGGTTGTGGCTCCCTCCCTTGCAGAATTTCTTCCCTAATTTTCCAGCTACTCTGCCAGCTCCAAAATACATCCTCTAACATTACAAGTAAGACTGTAGTTTTTCCCCTGTATGGGCTATGCACAAATTTTGGAATGCTTTAAGGCAAAACACTCAAGCTTGCATATATCTCCTGGTGCAATTCCCATCATTCAAGGGAAGACTCCCTCTCAGTTCTGCTTCCTTTGGAAGAGATTTATACATACACACATATACACATTTATTATGCCATCAACTTCCACAACCATCAGGAAATTCTATAACTTCTGCAAGATTAACAATTTTACCTTACACTATATTTATCTCATGTGGTTTAAAACATCCAGAAATCATTGATAAACTGACCCTGCCGAAACTAAAGCCTGTTGAATTTTAAGAGATGGTCTCTGTTAACTAGGGAGGGATTTCAGATTGAACTTAATTTTATAAGTGGTCAATTTATTACAGTGTATTGTTCTATTATGTATTTCACTTCTTTTTTTAAAAAAGTGATAGTTGAGGGCACTTAAATAATAAAACGTTGAGAAGATAAGGAACTGATATACTCTGTAAGCTTCAAATGTTTTCAAGCATAAGATACAATAAGAACTAAAACTAAGAAATGGCAGAGGAAATAGAGATAAGAGGATGAAATTGCAAAACTGAATCTATAATAATATCTCAATGGCTAGCGTTGTGGTGCCAAGAAGGTGGTGAAGTCAAAGAATTCATAAAGATGATAATAGACTGCAAAGAAAAAAGACTGAAATTTTTGTAGAGGGAATTTTTACAGCGATATTACAGATAGAGAACAGGGAAGATAAGTTGGAGTGAGAGACTATTTGTTTCTTAAATTACTTCCACTGTAGAGAACAAAAAAACAATTTTCTGAAATCCTTATTCCTCTCTATGACCCTATCTTTACCTGCAAACTCTCAGCCCTGAATCAATGTCACAGTCCTTCTTTTCCATCCCTGGGGAATAGGGCAAATAAACTCATCTGAAACCTCAACTGCCCAGCCTGTGAAATAAGACCAGCCATCCATTCTCACAGAGAAGCCAACTGGAGGTAGGATTTTTAGTTCTGAATTCCGCTAAACATCTTCAAAGAATTGTATCTGGCCTTCCTTATCCAGGGCTATCAGTGAAGGGCTGGCTGGCTTTCAGAGAAGACCAATTCACAGTCAGCTGAGACATTTTCTGTTGAGCTCTCTAGTGAAGGCTGTGGGGCTTGTCAGTAAGAGTTGATTTCTATATGGGTTATAATTTTTTTATTTTATTCATAGATTTATAAAGAAATTTACATGGTAAGTATTACTTATTATCAAGAATAAAGGTTGTCTATTCTCTAGTCATTTAGGCAAAATCCTCCTCTCAGGCCCCACCCATGGACAAAGCTCAGATTTAATCTCCAAGAATCTGCCAGGCACTCTGTGGTCCATGGGAAGCCCTCAAGTTGGCAACGTGTCCCCTTGTGTCCTGTGCTGGTACTTAATCTTCCATCTCTTCAGGGTACAACTAGACAGAGACTCAAAGGACTTGACATTGGATAAATGTACTTTGCATTATCTTTAGACTTCTACACTTTTCCAAAAGACTCTCAACATTTCCAGTAATTGTGTAACAGTTTACCCAACATCAAAGTTCTCACTCTATTAAAATAAATAAATTTTGAAAAGGAAAAAAGTGATCTTTGCAATTTTGTACAGAATCTATATAATGGATGCATCCTTATAAATGGAGGAAAAATAACAAATTTAACTATTTTGGTTAGTTAACACAGTAAGTAATATACTTTATATATTACCAATTTTGAGACTATTTGTATTTAAAAATACTGCTTCAAACCCCTAAATCATTGTAAGTGGTAGAGTCTGCCCTCTGCTTTGGCTGAACAATTATATACAGTAAGTCAGCCAAAATTCCTCCATTCCTGTATAATCTTATATATGGGTGGTAATTGTCAGTTCTCATAGATTATTTGAACACGTGCATGTCACAAAATACAAGTGGCCATTAAAAATTAAAATGTTCACCAAATACAAGATTATCTCATTCCCAGGAAAAGAAAACATTACTGTAACATTAAAGCTAAAACTGTCAAAAAGGAAGGCAAGATACACTCAAGTAAAGCTTTTGTTGAAAAGTTAATTGGCTCCTCTTTGAAACTTTATCATGTTTATTATGTAAGCGAGATACTTTCCGAGCCTAGAATATAGAAAGTGCTTATTAGTAAGTTAACATTGTGATCATTTATTTTGTAAATGTTAATATGAGAGACATAATTCATTTTCTACTATATTCATATTTTCAAGTTCTGCTAAATCTAAGGCCACATTAATTGGAAGTTGGGATACCTCTAGACATCTGAAAAATATGAGTCCTACACAGAAGCATATAAATTCTCTAATCAGCAGGCTCTAAATTCTAAAACTTTCTAAGGTTTTGGAACAAACCAATGGCATTCCAAATTTACAGTAAGGTTGCATGTGCCATACATGATCCTATAGGAAGAGAAATCCAGATTTAAAATAGAGGAGACTGTGCACAAAAATAAAGTACATTTTCACTTCTGAAAGGGGATTTCAAGAAAGAAGGGACTCTCAGAACATGTGGTAAATGGTAATTAACTTACCAAGGGCTCTGTAAAGGAGATCATATTGTGGACAAAAGAGCTTCACACGCAGAGAGCTAAAATGGCATCTCTGGAATCCTTACGATGATACAGACACTGAACTACTTTTTCCTAAAATTTTTTTGTGTGTGTGTGTGTGAGGAAGATCAGCCCTGGGCTAACATCCGTGCTAATCCTCCTCTTTTTGCTGAGGAAGACCGGCTCTGAGCTAACATCTATTGCCAATCCTCCTCCTTTTTTCTTTTTTTCCCCTGTAGATAGTTGTATGTCATAGTTGCACATCCTTCTAGTTGCTGTATGTGAGATGCAGTCTCAGCATGGCCGGAGAAACGGTGTGTCGGTGAGCGCCCAGATCCGAACCCTGGCCGCCAGTAGCAGAGTGCCCACACTTAACAACTAAGCCACGGGGCCGGCCCCTTTCCTAAAATTTAAAATGCATCTTATCCTCCAAACAAATACCACCTCCCTGCCTTGCAGCTTACCTGGGCATGGTGATGTGTGGGAATCATTTTCTAATTCATTGGCTCTTGAACTTGATGGACACCAGAAGCACCTGGTGGCCTTGTTGAAACCCAGATTGCCAGGCCCCACCCCAGAGTTTCCAGTTCAGCAGATCTGCAGCAGAACCTGAGAATTTGCATCTCTACCCAGTTCCCAGGTGATGCTGATGCTGCTGGTCCAGGGAGCTCACTTTGAGAACCACAGCCTAACTTACACCCTATGTATGGTTACCAAATCCATTATTTCATCATTTGGCTCCTGCATTTTCTTTATCACATCAGCACCTTAGCTCCGAATCTCCTCACTTAGCAATGGGAATACTTGGAGAGTTTATAAGCTGGTCCTCCTTCCCGGCTCAGTTCTCCCTCTTCCTCTTGATACTACAATCTCTTACCAGGTAATTCTTCTTTAAACATCAGTTCATCATAGATCTTCCTCGTTCAAAAACTCATGGCTCTTATGCTGAGCACAAGGCATTTTAAATTCTCTACTTGGCTCATAAGGTCTGTAATAGCCTGTAGAATGTGGACACCCTGTTCCCTACCCTGCCTACTATAAAGGAGTATGTGAGGATTACACAAGATACGCACAGTGATGCTCGTTATGCACAGTGTGACATTCTATAAAGTCACTGTGAACACTGAATCGGTGAATATGACCTACTGCTCCTATGGGAAATGCAGGGTTAGGGTCATGCAAGCCTTAGTCACATTTTCTTCAATGGATCAAAACATGACTTTGTTCTCTGTTTCTCTTTAAAGTCACATTATTTAATATATATTATTGATATGTTAACATTGAACTCACACCAACAACACTGTACCTCGTGTCTGAAAGAAGCTTGTCAAACACACATACTTTCTCCGTAAAGGCACGTCACAGCCTCTTGCCCTGAGGAACACCAGGCAGCATTGCAGCACTACGCATGGGGGACATATTAAAGAGCAAAGTCACCATCACCAACACAAGGCACAAAAAGATAAAACATGAAGCACTAAATAGACTGCAAGAAGGACACTTGTTTACAGTATGGGCTGAAACGAGGGCAGAACGTCACCTTGTTCCCCCTCAGCTGGGAACATGCATGTCCAGTGAAACGTCCAGTGCACGTCCAAATTTTTCACCACTTTGTGCATATCTGCAAATGGACATGAAAGCCCTGTGAATGTTGATTTGGGGGCTGCCAGTACATTTTAGCTAGTGTGCAAGTGTGCAAACACGGAATCCACAAATAATGAGGATCAACTATATTATGAAGGCATCTTTCCAAAACCAGAGTATTGTTCAGATATAAGAGCAATAATGATAACATAACAGCTAACATTTTAGTGCCTGCTATGTGCCAGGAGCTCTTCTAAGTACTTTAAATAAGTTAATGCATTTAAATCTCACTAAAACCCTATGAGACAGGAGTTATCAGTAGCCGCATTTTATAGATGAGGAAACTAAGGCTCGGAGAGTAAATACTTTGCACAGATTCCCCAGTTAAAAGTGGAGTAACAGGGATTGATGCCCAGACACACTGGTCTAAAGCCCACAGCCTCAACTACTATGGTAGGAATGTGAGCGAATTTTCTACCACTCCCTGAAATGCCCCTTCTGCTCCAGCAGAAGTGCCCCGAAGGTGTCAAGTACTGTGTTTAGATACTGGAGGGACAAATAGAATGTCGACGCAAATAATCCATAACCAATCTATAAATCAAAATTGCGGTGAGTTTATTATGAGCCAACCTCTGAGGACCATATAGCCCGGGAGAGTCCTTTCACGAAGAAATGGAGCACTCCAAAGACGTGGGGTGTACAGAGTGGTTCCATACCATCAAAGAGCATGTACCACATGTGTTTGCAATGTCCCTTTTACAATAGCCACAACATCGACCTGTTGGCAGGTCGATTGATGGACACAGTGGGTATCAGGTCTGCTGTCTCCATGGATGTGGCTGTTGTCTTGAGTTGGGTGGTCCCAGGATGGGTGCAGCAATCAAATCCTAGCCTAGGGAGAAATGCTTATCCTTAAGGAAATGCCAATGTGGGGGAAATTGCATTTACATCTTAAGGGCATTGTTGTTGTCTTTGGGACATGTTAATTGCTTAACGGGGATATACAATGGATGAACAGAGGCTACAGACCCCTTTTGGAAAAAAAAAAAAACAAGGTGAGGCCCAATTAGTTTTACACCAAATGGCTTCCTCATGTGCTCCAATGTATCCTGTTGCTCGCCATTTATTTATCAAGAAGAAGGATAGTCTCAGCATTAAGGAGCTCACTGTCTATGAGACATGAAGAAAACAACAGTTATGGAAAAGTAGATAAGTACAGGGTTCCAGAGTGGGGACATCAAAAGGGGTCTCTGGATGGAGATCTCTCAGGAAAAGTGTCCAAGAGGAAGAAACATTTGACATGAGTTTAGATTAAGAAATAGGAATTAAGCTGATCAGAAAAGTGGGTAGGAGGACAGAAGAAACACATATCAAAATACAGATATAAAAGATGCTGAAGATTTTGGAAAATGGTATTTTTAAGGCTGGAACAAAGCGAACATGTAGGAGACAGTGGGTGATGAGGTTCAAGATGAGGACAGCAAGACAAAGCCTGCGTGTCCAGCTCAGGAGTCTGAATGATCTCTCAGATGCTCTGAGCAGTCATTGAAGGAGTCTAAGCAGATGTCAGATTTAAGAAAATTTGGATTCTAGAAGGTAACTCTGGAGGCATTGGGGAGGAAAGATTAGAAGAAATTAAGACTGGAACTAAAGGGATCTGTTGGGAGACTAGGCAGCGATCCAGATAAGATAGGCCTTGGCTCAGGCATGGGGTCTGCAGGTGGAGGAGGCCAGGAGGTGTGAAGCAGTGCTGGGCTCCTGGAGGAGGAAATTGAGCTTCCTCTCACTCACGGGAAGACTGTGCCTGTCATGGCCTCCCCACCCCCATGCCCAAATGCCATGTTCCTTTCTACATCTGTACCTTTCCTCTCTTCCCCCATCTGAAATCCTCACTCTTTCTTCCCTCCACCTGCCCAAAAGTGGTCCCTTTGAGGACTTGATCTAGTTCACCTCTCCTAGAAGCTGTCCTTAATTACAATTTCTCCCATGACATTACCATTTTTTTAAGTTCTATAATACAACATACACTAATACCTTGGCAGAATCTAATTACATCTTGAAAACAATTTCATGTATGTGAAGAGCTTATAATTCTTTGTATTTCCTTCAATACCTACTACAAATACCTTGCACATATAGGTCAATAGACGTCCAGTAAAGTTCAGTAAAGAAGAAGCACACTTTATTAGCTAAAAACTTTTGTGAGCTAAGTTATTCCTTTAGATCAGCTGCTTGAACCATTTGTCTTTCTCCACAGGTCAACAGTGTTGCCCAGAACAAATGAATTTTACACCTTCTCAAACTCAGTAGAGCAAAGATGGGACTTCATTCTCCCTGCAAGCCTTACTGCCCCAGAGAAAAGCAAAAACAACGTGTGACATCTAATTTTTTTCTCCACATTCTCATCTCAAATTGCAACTGTTTTCCAGATACTATCTGCTTTTCATTCTTAAAACTGACAGAAAAGTTTCTCATTATTTCCTTTTCTTTTCTTTTTGTGAGGAAGATCAGCCATGAGCTCACATCCGATGCCAATCTTCCTCTTTATGCTGAGGAAGATTAGCCCTGGATTAACATCTGTGCCCATCTTCCTCTACTTTATATTGGATGTTACTACAGCATGGCTTGACAAGCGGTACGTTGGTGCGCGCCAGGATCTGAACATGTGAACCTGGGGCCGCCGCAGCATAGCACGTGCACTTAACTGCTGTGCCACAGGGCTGGCCCCTCTCTTTATTTCTAAAGCTGAAATGTCTAAATCAGTCTCTGGGCTAGCTGGAGTTTCCATAAAATGAAAATGTACATTCCAGAAAAGTCCTTAAATTTCCAGAATCATCCTTAATATATTATGGTAAACACCTTGGCAAAATGTCACTGATTTTCAATGTCAGTGCCTCCACAAGGGTATCCTCACATTGTCTCCCCTCCCAACCACCTCTCACTTTGCCCCTCCCCAGGCTGATGGGCTCAAAGTGTTTACTGAGCACTAAGAATGATCAGAGTCTGAGGGAGACTTCAAGGATGACTAAGCCATGTTTTCTGACCCCAACCATCTCTCTCCATCTCTCCTTTAACCTCTATTTTTCTTACTCTGGTTTCTACTTTTAGTTATTTACTTGTCTTGTGAATTGTTGTTTTGTGGTTTATAATTACCATGTAAATTCATATTATGTTTTGCCTTAGAGTTTAGAAAGAACTTACGTTAAACAATGTTTTTTTCCCAGCGCTTGATGTGTCTAATACCTTCCAATGCAATTCAAGTGGCTTCTTGTTTTTATGTCTCCATCATTATTCCTTCAGAATTATGTTCACTCCACACTTTTGATCTGACCAATGCTGCTTTACTCTTTAAACTTTTCTATGCGAAGACTCACTTGAGGAATCCCTCAAGCACCATCAACTAGGCAACGCCACATTCCTCACATCTGTTTCCTTGATTTGTTCCTATATAAAGATGTTTCTTTTTTCTTTTTTGGTGAGGAAGATGAGCACTGAGCTAACATCCATGCTAATCCTCCTTTTCTTTTTTTGCTGAGGATGACTGGCTTTGAGCTAACATCTATTGCCAATCCTCCTTCTTTTTTTTCCCCCAAAGCCCCACTAGATAGTTGTATGTCATAGTTGAACATCCTTCTAGGTGCTGTATGTGGAACGCGGCCTCAGCATGGCCAGAGAAGCAGTATGTCAGTGCGCACCTGGGATCCGAACCCGGGCTGACAGTAGCTGAGCGCACTTAACCTCTAAGCCACGAGGCCGGCCCAAGATGTTTCTGAAACTAATAATAAATTGTACCAAGTGGTCATTGTATAAAAAGCACTATCACAGATACCTTAAAGAGAACAAATGGAAAAGAATATTCCATTCATCAGATAGATTTGCAATCAAATGACACATTGAGGGGACCTGGGGACACCGATCAGAGCAGGATCCTAAGAGAAGAGTTTTAAGTCAATTTCAAATGAGGTTAAAACTGGAATGAGATAGTATTTTACCAGTTAGCTGAAATCATAAGCCTTTTTCTGACCTTTGAGTGTTTATTTGCGTATAAACTGTACATGTGGGATAAGAGAGGGCTGATATTGTTTAATTTCTTTTTATTATTCAGCACTTTGTAATAGATGTGGCTATTCACAATTAATAAATATCATAATGTGGAGAGACCCAACTTTCAATTGCCTGATATTATCAATTCTTACACAAAGCTAGAGTTTTAAAGATCAAATTTAATTCTAGTTACCTTTCAACTAGTCCATTTATATCAGAAAGATGCTGAGTTTTAGGAAAATACTTCAAAACACAAATTTTATATGTAATTTCAAAAGCAAAGAATTAGTTAAAAACTGGGTGGTAACCCGTTTTGCTACCATATATTAATCTTTAACATGGGAGCAAACATTTTTAGAAAATATAATTGATATTTGCCTGTTTGTATATTGTAGAATGTTAAAGGATTTAAGTTTTAATAGTATTTCAAATACCAGAGAATAAAAAACCGAATTGTTTCAGTTTTATGAAATAGATTTTTAGACATAGCAGATTTTCAGAGCATATTACTTGAAAATAAAATAATTAGTGATGTTTAAGCAATTTGGCTTTATTTTAAACTTGCTCATTCCATAGGAGCATCAGTAAAAGCCCTCCAGGGGTAGCTGACGCTCTTTCCCTCCACATGAGCACCAGCTGCGTTTGCTTTAAGCATCAGACTCTCGGGCAACACCATAGCCCTCAACTCCGTTTAGTTGAGAAAAGGCTTTATGAGTTGTGTGTTTTTTCTAGGGTTATGGAGCTCCCAGACTTATTAACTACAGGGATAGTGTAAGAGTCAGAATGCATTCAATAAACTCCAGTGTGCTCAGGTGAGAGGATAAGTGCCTGAACTCACATCTGAAGAAGAACTTAGAGGATGCTTTCTGACTCTGCTTCCTGCCTCTGACTAAGCAGTCCTGGACATCCCCGTTACAGCCACGGAATAACACAGGCAACCTTGATGGACCAGAAGTCCTCCTATGTCCATCATTTGTACAGAGGAAACTGGCTTAAGACCTCTCGTTTCCTGCTGCAGTGGTAATTTACAGAGATACAGAACTGCCGTCTAGTGACTAAGAAGAAAATAGCAAGATGCTTTACATGGAAAATGAAATTGTGATTTTTTTAAAAAAGAACAGTGAAGCACTGAAGTTGGTAAAGTTGACACAATGTGGCACACGAAAGTTATAATAAAACTGAAAAATGTGTAGGTGAAGTAATCACCTGCCTCTAAAACATGACTTGACATCTGACTCGTAAAGAGTATAGTTTAAGTACAGTAGAATAATTTTGGAAATAAACTTCTCATCTCATCTCATCCAATGATGTTGGCAGGAGCTGATATTAAATAGCCAGATGGTGAGTACCCATGTTGAAGTACCATTTTTATCACCGTGGAGAGAATATGAGGCATAAAACCCAACATACTGATGTTCAGATCTTCCCTCTTACATTTGATCAATTTTGCAAACATGGTCTTTTTTTATTTTATTTTTGTGAGGAAGGTCAGCCCTGTGCTAACATCTGCCAATCCTCATCATTTTTTGCTGAGGAGGACTGGCCCTGGGCTAACATCCGTGCCCATCTTCCTCCACTTTATACAGGACACCACCGCAGTGTTGGGGGAAGAGGGAGAATCTCCCTCTGCCCTTTTCCTTAAGGTTCTTATGGCTGGCCAAATAATTAACAAGACAGGTTAGCAGGAGAAAATAATACCAAGTTTAATAACATGTATACATGGGAGAAACTCAGAAGTGAGCAACTCGTCCCTCTGTCTAAGGTGCTTGCTTAAGTATTGCAGCTAAAAGCGAGGAACGTGTTGGGGGTGGGTAGTGGTGTGGGACTTCAGAGGCCAGGAAGACAATTCTTTTCAGGGTCGTCTATAGATAATGTGGTCAGGGAGAGACAGAGTTTTTGATAAAAGGGGCTTGGTGCCTTTCCTATTGTAACCTCTATCCTACATTATCTTTACAGCCATCATGATAATAACTCCTTCCTGAAACAGATCTTTTGTTTTAAATTCGTTAGGCAGTTTGGGAGGGGAAACTCAAATATTCTTCCTGAGTTCTCTGAGTCCTTATTGTCTTCAGCTCGAAATAATCTGCATACCAGAGTGGTGCCTCCTGGGGTAGCTTGCCCTGAGCACCATCAACAGCATGGCTTGCCAAGCCGTGCGTCGGCGCGCGCCCTGGATCCGAACCTGCGAACCCCAGGCCACCACAGCGGAGCACAGGCACTTAACCGCTTGCACCACTGGGCAGGCCCCTAAACATGGTTTTCTTTATCAGTTAAATATGAATTATAATAGTTACTTTAAAGGATTACTGTAAGAATTGCATGAGGTAATACAGTAAAGGAACCAGTGTAGAGTGATAATTAATTCTCCTGCCCTGTCTCTCTTCTATGATACATACACAAATCATCTAAGAAGAGAAGTCATCTATACCATAAACTTATGACAAAGAGTCAATGTCTCCAGAAGTAAGGGCTACCATTCTTGAGGGCTTAACCTCAACTGCTTCCAAATACTGTTAACTCTCAAATAATTTTATGTGTTCTCGGTCTTCCAGACACTTCGCTGGCTACAAGGAAAGGAGAAGGTGTGAAATTTAAATTGATGTATTTCACCCTTGAATGTCCAAGCTGTAACATCAGGTGTTTTAAATCACCTAGTTCATCAGGTTTTCTGCTTATTACTATATATTTTACCATGGTTCATAGCCTGAGAAAAATAGAAAATCATTATAATATTACACACATGAGTATATTTCTTGACTATTACAGCTGGAATCTTAATATATAGAGCAATGTTGTACGTTTTGTCCTTTTTGATTGTACAGAATACTTTTGTCCAGGTTTTCTTTGGCATTATCATATATAATGAAGAACTCAGTAACATATGCCTTGGAGATAAGGATTTAGAAAAATCTAACATACTATCCTAGTCATGCCTCAAAAAAAAATGCTATAAAAATAATGAGAGGATATTTTGAAGGCAAAATTTTTCTTAATTATTTCCAACTTTATGTCCCTTTACCTCTTTTTAATCATTCTGCATCATATTCGCTATGGGCTAATTATCTCACAGTAATTAAATAACCCTCAGCTGAGTCCACCATGTCTCATCAAGTGCCCCAGCCTGATGTCAGTCTCAGCTCTGACAAAAAGAAGCTGGGAAAACTTGTTTTGTGGCACTATTCTTAAGGATATCTTTACTCTTACAATAATAGTTATATTTTTGAAAGGCCCTAGTGGATTATAAAATCAAGTACGCGACCAATGTCGTATCCTCATTTTCCCTCCGGGGGGAGCACAACTTTCATGTGTAATGCAGGGCTGCTGCTTTATTGTTTTTTCCTTTCAATATATCACTTGTAAAACATGTCAACATAAATAATCTATAATCAATCTATAAATCAAAACTGGGGTGAGTTTATTATAAGCCAACTTTTGAGGACCATGGTCCAGGGCCTTGCTTCCCTAAGGAAGGAAGGGCACCAAAGAAGTGGAGTCTACAGAGCAGTTATATACCATCAAAGAGCATGTATCACATGAGATTGCAATGTCTCTTTCACAATAGTCACAAGATCGCCCTGCCAGATTGCCCTGCCAGAATAGCTATTGATGGACACAGTGGGGAGGGCGTGGCTGGTGTCGGGTCTGTTGTCTCCAGCTGGGTGGTCACAGGATCAGCGCAGCAGTCAAATCCCAGCCTAGGGAGAAATGTTTATCCTTAAGGAAATGCCAAGGAGGGGGAAGTTACATCCTTATCTTAAGGGCTTATATTCTTCTCTTTGCGACATGGCAAAACAGATACACAATGCAGGTGACAGGCCCTTCTGGAAAAACAAACCCAGGCCAAATTTGTTTTACCCCAAATGACTTCCTCATATGCTCCAATATATCCTATTGCTTGCCATTTATTTATCATTTTCTCACTTTCGATCAATAATCTTTTGATAGAAAGCATTGAATGATCAAAATATTGTCCCTCGGCCCCAGAGTGGTTGCTGCCTGCCCTGGGTCCCTCATGTCCCTCGTAGCCAGGCTTTTATCTCATTTATTTGCCCAGTTGTCCACCTTGGGGGGAATTAATTAGATATAGTGGACAAGCAAAATGTATATATATATTAATAGAGGAAATATTTCATGGGTTTTGGATTAATTTTAGGTTGTTGCACAAACATTGTATATGTGCTTTTTATGAATCCTTGTATTTATGCTATTCACAATCATAGAACAAGTACAGTAACAATGATAATCATTTAACATCTTTGAAAAGATTAGTGTAAAATGAGTTCTTAGGCATAGTCCTTATCAAAAAAGGAAGTTGGTCCAAGGTTATGAGATCAATCGACCACCTCAGCTTTCATTACTCCAGCTTACATGACAGTCTTACAGCACTGAGTAAAGAAAATGGCAATTAGTTTAAATATTATGGCTAGTACAAGAATTCCAAGAAGTAATAGAAATAGGAATTGCAATGCAGATGGAAAAAGGGAACCAATACCAGAAGGGAGACAACCAAACAACTCAAGACTGAACGCAGGCTCGCTTCAGGCATTCACCTGCTTTTTCATGGGCTTTAGCAGAGACGACACATTGGAAGACTAGTCAGGTATGAAAACACAGCATTCAGTTTGAATGATTGTACATGTATCACCTTGGAATGTAGTTAAAATATCTAAGGCCATTCTATTTTGAAGGACAGTCTTTTTATTAAAGACATTTTAGTATTTAATAAGGCAATTCCTGCTTGACTGTCATTAAGGGCTTCTGTATGTGATGTGACATCCTTTAGCCCTAAAAAAGGAACAAATATAGCTAGCTGCTCGGTGGTCATACCAGGGGAACACTGAATGAGCCTGCCTGGCCTTAAGCAGAGGAAGGTTGGTAGCAGTTGTCACTGTGAATCCTTCCCTGCATTTAAGGGAAGATCAGGTGCAGTGTTTTAGCCATCAGGCCAGTAGTCAAGGCCAGAGATTTGTTCTATACAACCATTAAGTTATATTAGGTGTCACCCGATAAATGCCTGGACATTAAGACCAGTCTGTTCCAAATCAAGCACCTTCCTTAAGTATGATAGTATTCTGAAAATCTTAAATGTAACAATTATAAAATAGGTATACAGTTTAAGCATAACAAAGGTTTAAATGAGTGGATTTAAGGTTGGGAATACAGGCTTGGTCAGGAGTCTTGGGACAGCTGTCTACAACTGATGTTGTCTTCTTCTCATCCTGGTTTGGAGATATTCTTATTGGCCAGTTGAAGTCAGGATTCAGAAATAGGAACTGAAACGCACTCAGGTGGAAAGACCTCTTTTTAAAACGAGAAATGTGAATCCACGAGTCTATGTCTTTTGATTCTGCAGCGCACAAACTGGTTAAAAGTACCTGGTATGGTCCTTTCCAATAGGGCTGTAGAGTCTTTTATTTGATGTCTCTTCTGATAAATAAATTTTCTAGGTTATAATCCTTAAGGTCTGGGAGCGCTCTGTAAAAAGAATTGGCTACAAACTTCTCATGTACATATATTTTTAAGTGTCTCAATGAGACCTTGGCAGTAATTAAGATATTTTCTTTAAGCAAAGTTGATTCATACATTTCTTTATCTAATTGCATAGGCTGTCCAGTTATTATCTCAAAAGGAGACAGCCGATGTTTAGCAAAGGGCGTAGATGTAAGATTGAGGAACAGTAGTGGAAGAGCTTTCAGCCATGAGATGAAATGTTCCTGAAAGCTTTGCCAATTGAGTTTTGATTGTGCCGTTAGTTCTTTCCACCAATCCTGAGGATTGGGAATGTTAAGCGCAGTGGAAATGCTGTCTCATTGGCCCAATATTACAAATAGACTAGTTATTTGTCCAGTGAAATGAGTTCCCTGGTCACTATGTAACTCAGCAGGAATTCCCCAAACAGGAATTAGTCTCTCTAATAGTAATTTACCTACTATTAGAGCCGTTGCTCTTCTGCAAGGAAAGGCCTCAACCCAATGTGAGAACACACAGTCATTACAAGATATATTTATCCTTGAGATGGTCGCATTTGGAAAAAGTCCGATTGCCATACCTCAAAGGGTCCCTTAGTAAAGGGAAAGTGGCCTTGTGATTCATTGAGTAGTTTCCCTAGATTATATTTTGGGCATATAACACAATCAGTATAGCTTTATGAGCCACTGTGGGAGAAGGTTTTTAAAAGCCTTGCTCTTCCCACAAAATTATCTTTTCAGGTGCCCAATGGGTTAATTGGTGTATATGCTGGAGCAGTGGCAATTGTGCTCCAATAGGTACTATGGGTTGTTTTACTGGGTACAAACCACATCTGTGAGGGGCTGTCAAAAACTCCCCCTTTTGACTGCTATATCTGTTTCTCTTCTTGGGTGGTGATTTCTTTCAAGCCTGTGGAAAGAATTTTTTTATTGGGTTAGCAGTTAATAGGAATTACCAGGTGTGGGAGATCAAGATTTGGCCACCCTGAAATATCTCTTTACTTCGATTGTTTTCTCTGACGGACATTTGACCTCCCCCATTAACTGCCTAAAGAATTTGACATAGTAACTCCTTCCTGCAACAGATCTTCCATCTGATGGCTGTAATATAATGTAAAATAGATGTTACAATAGGAAAGACACCAACAAGCCCATCTTATCAGAAGTTCTGTCTCTCTGGCCACATTCTCTGGATGGCCCTGTGAGGGAGTTGCCAGACACACATTTACATTTAAAAGGGAAATCTCCATTTGTAAAGGTATCTCCCTCTCTGTATGGGGAAGAGGGGGTATGACCTCATTTCTAGAAACTTATCAAGGTGGAAGGTGAGGCCTTAAATCTGCATAATAACCTTACTCTTGTTTACAGTGCTTTAGTGGTGATCTCCTGTAACTGACACCCCCATCCCCAACATCCTCCTCTGTCTTTAGGTGAAGACGGTATTTAAGATGAGAATTTCTGCTATTGTGTTGAGAAATGCAGTGTCCCTGGTTTCTCCCATGTATACATGTTATTATACTTGGTATTATTTTCTCCTGCTAACATGTCTTGTTAATTATTTGGCCAGCCATAAGAACCTTAAGGGAAAAGGCAGAGGGGGATTCTCCCTCTTCTCCCACACAGGCATTCTCGAGGCTGGACAGCATATCCAGCTTGGTAATATCTTGCTTATCATTTAAGTAAGACCCATCTGTAAACCAAATTAAATAGAATGCAGTCGTGGTCCTTCCTCTTATAATATAGGAAGCAAGGTAGCAGGGTTAAAATAGTGAGTAATATTACCTACGCAGTATAACCTAAGAAGATTTATCATTCACTTGACAATGCTTCCCATGCAATTTAGCATACCAAACCTACATAGTTTAGTATCTCTCTCTTTATAGGAAGAGATCAAATTTCCTTGAGAATTGCCAGGGCCCTTTGCAAATTCTCAAAGGAAAAAGTTATAAGAAAGACTTTATTTAGGATATGAATTTTGGGGAGATTGTCAAAAATATAGAAGAGTTTTAAACCCTTGGTCAGACGAGATCAATGAGTTGCTGCTCTTGTCGCAGTGAAACACGCTTTGTTAACAAACAGCATTTAAACAGTGAAAAAGACCTTAATAGAGAGACCTCAGTCTTTTGAACATAGGAAATTACCTTAACAAAACAGATCTCTGTTCTTGAGATAAACTGAACTCAAAGGTAAAGAAAAACCTTTTTACATAATAACCTCTATCAAGAGTAGATTAAGAGTAGAATAAAATTATCCTTTTAAAAGGAAGAAGACCAAATTTAAATTTTGTCCTAGCCTACTTTTGATATTAAATATCCTTTACTTAATTGGATTTAGTTTAATCTTAGCCAACTTGACCACATATAAAACTCCTCAGGATTTCTCTTCAACAAACCTTCTATAACTTTTTGTTTACATTCAGAATTTGTGCGATGCCTTCCTTTTTTTTCCTTCTAGTACTTTTTAGGGCAAATTTATCTTTCTTAACCAAATAAAAATATTTCCATTTTTCATATCTTCTTAATGATAACATACATCTTACTCTCCTTGAATACAAACATATGTTTCTTAAGTTTTTAGTAGCTTAATCACATATTAGAAAATTTTAACCCTTAGAAACCTTAATTTTTAAGTAAAAACTAAGTAAGCAATTATAGAGTTTCTTTTACATTAACATTTCGTGGCTTGACAAATTTATATGGACACTTTTCTTTTTTTTAATTTTTATTTATTTATTCTTCCCCCCTAAGCCCCAGTAGATAGTTGTATGTCATAGCTGCACATCCTTCTAGTTGCTGTATGTGGGACACGGCCTCAGCATGGCCGGAGAAGTGGTGTGTCGGTGCGCGCCCGGGATCCGAACCCGGGCCGCCAGGAGCGGAGCGCGTGCACTTAACCGCTAAGCCACGGGGCCGGCCCCTATGGACACTTTTTATAATTTTTGGAAACATGTTACTTTATTAGTACAATCTTTTAAATAAAACACATGTTTACCAATAGACCCAAAACACCTTTTAGTTTTTCTGTAATAAGCCAAATGTAGATAAACCTATATTTAGCAATCAATGTCTAATATCTTATCTTATTTGGAAGTGATCTAGATACTCAATGAATTTTTATCATAAAATTTAGCAAAACCCTAAAATTTTAAGTCACCAAAAAGAGTTTAGAAGCTATATACACTATAGCATATGATTATTGTTTAAAGTTCACTTAATACTCAGTTTTTTCACATCTATATAGTTACCTGTTCTCAATAATTATTTAGATTGCCTACAAGACTTTATGAGACATTAGATAATATTAGCCATCACTTATTATTTTTGAGACCAGTTTTGTAATAGAAATAACATCAGTTTATTTGACGAATAAAGGCTGCACATCTGCATTATATCCAATGCTGAAAACTAACGAGCTTAAATAAGCTTTTATTTACCAAAGATTATTTCATATCACGTTAACTGGAAAAACATTTGGATTTAGAAATAATTTTTGTAAGCGCTTACTTCAAGTTAATTGAATAGAGCTCTTGATTTTGACCCTACCCTCCGGAGGTAAAATACCTTGCACATATAACATACACGTAGAGACACACACATAAAGAACAGACAGATGCAACAAAGATTTTATAGCCACTGTTTTAGAAAATTTAGCAGTTTCCATCTGCAGAAAGCTCCTTTCCCATTTTTTTTTCTTTCAGTCTTAGGCCCCCTGCTGTCTTAGCACTTGTGCAAGTCTCCTAGGTTCGGAGGCCAGACTGCCCAGCTGGGAATGGTCGAGCAAACTCAATTTCCTGCTTTTCTTTTCTTTTGCTACAAAGTCTGAACAATTTCTAGGGACTGTGTAGTGGGTCAGGAGTGTGCTGCTTGTGAGTTTACTCGCTAAAGAAAGGTCGTAATCACTCTCTTACGTGCCTCAGTTTCTTCCGCCCGCAGTCTAGGTACTGCCGTGGGGGTTTGGAGTGCGGGTGACCAACCCCCCCCCCGCTCGTCCCTGGACGAACCTGTGATTAATTAATGTGAATGATAGTGGAGCTCCCTATAGGAAGGACTGTTGCACGTGGTTGGGTTTGTATCTGACAACCCCGATGAGATTCTCAGTTGCATGATAATTCCCGGAATGTCGGGAAGAGCAATGTCCCTTGTCTTCAGAGCTGAACAGATTCAGTCTCTCATTTCTCTATCAAGCAGTTTTGTTCAGACCTTATAAACATAATTCTTCCCAATTTTAAGCCATATTAAAAAGTCACCCTGCCCCATTCACTCCAAAAGTTCGCCCTAGGCTCCCCTGGCCTAGAAAATTCCCTCTACATTTCTCTTTCCTAGGAATTCCTCTCTAGGTTCCTCTGACCTAGGGATTGTAGCAGTACCCCCTTAAGACACCTAGCCTTAAGCCTTGAAAACAGCTCAAATAAACTCTGGGCCATTGACTTAAAATAAGAAGGTCAGGTTTCAGGAGAACTCACTGGGGTCTCCTGAAGAATGCAGTGATCTGGGGGGCACAACGGGCCCCTATGGGTACCCAAAGCCAGTTCAGTGTAGATTCCAGGTGGTCTCTGGTGGGTTTCTCTGAAATCCTGCCAGAACTACACCAAGAAATGTCTATGTAAATAATCCATAACCAATCTATAAATCAAAATTGGGGTGAGTTTATTATGAGCCAACTTTTGAGGATCATGGCTGGGGCCTTCCTTCCCTAAGGAAAGAAGGGCACCGAAGAAGTGGGGTGTACAGAGCGGTTATATATTGTCAAAGAGCATGTATCACAGAGGATTGTAATGTCTCTTTTACAATAGCCACAAGATCGCCCTGCCAGGTTGCCCTGCCAGAATAGCTATTGATGGACACAGCAGGGATCAGGTCTGCTGTCTCGATGGGCGTGGCTGGTGTCAGGTCTGTTGTCTGGAGCTGGGGGGTCACAGGATGACTGCAGCAGTCAAATCCCAACCTAGGGAGAAAGGTTTATCCTTAAGGCAATGCCAATGATGGGGAAGCTGCATCCTTATCTTAAGGGCATTTACTCTTCTCTTTGGGACATGGCAAAGCAGATACACAATGCAGGCGACAGGCCCTTGTGGAAAAACAAACTCAGGCAGAATTAGATTTACCCGAAATGGCTTCCTCATATGCTTCAATATATCCTATTGCTTGCTATTTATTTATCAAGCTCAGGTTGTGTCTTTCAAACAGAAATCATCGAGACTAGCATGAAGTAGTCACTTACCAACAGATATCACTGTGGCAACAGAATATTAACAAGTGGCCTTCAAATATAACCATTTTCCCAAATATTGTATTTCACTGAGCTAATCCAAAAGGGACTCTTCTCTCTTATACTGAAAAATCTCCACTCTGAACTTAGCACTAGAGGTAGCCAATTTTGAATAAAGACCTTTAACATCAAAGCCAGCCAATAGATCTTGTTAAAGCAAATCCAAACTCGGGAACACTTTTGTTTTCAGTCACATGCAAACCCTTTCAAACTCAAGATAAGGCCCCGGCTTTGTGCAGTTGGAGAAAAGCTTCTCTTCCTCTTTTTCTATTCAGATAGTGCAAGGAAGAGACCAAAAGCTCTCCTGGTGGAACACGAACAGTTCTTTACATTAGAAACGCAGGCAGTGTTTCCTAGCTTCTTTTCTATAGGCTGAGCGAGACCTGCTGACCTGCCCACAGGAGCAAATTTCTGGGCTCCAACAGTAAATAAGACCATATGCAGTTTACCACAACAATTAACTACAAAGATGTATCAGGAAATATTTTGAACACCCACACCTAAGCTCTCAGTTTCCCTCTGTCTAATTCCATGGTTACCTGAACTGAATTCATTCTCCATCCCCATCTCTTTCGTGATAGTTTTTATCTCCTTGAATCAGCATGTTATATCATCTAAGAGAAATTTATCAAAACACTTTCTTCAAAATAGCTAGCTGAAGTATAAGAGTTGTAGAGGGTCAAGATTTTAAGATGAACGTGATGTACAGAGTAACTGTACAAAATAAAAAGAAAATGAATGAGAACAATAAGAGAAGAAAGAAAAAAATGCTAAGGAGAAGGAATATAATAGAGAGTAAAAGTAAGCAAGAGAGAAGAAAGAAGGCATAGGAAAGAGAAAGAGTCAGAAGAAGCATGAGAAATGAGAAAAAGGGGCATGAGCAGAGGGACAACACCATGCTCAGAGCGAATGACAAGTCAACTGGCTTCTGAGCAGGGCTCAGGTCTAGAGTCACTGGGCTGCGTTTGAAAACTCCACTCAGTTCTAACATCCAGAGAATGACCACGCCTCATCCAAACTCTGATGACACTGATTACCAGCACTCTCCTCTCCCAGGACCTGCTGGAGCTTTGGGAACTGCCTCTCTCAACTCTGGGACTGACAGAGTCCCCATTAAATATTCATGAACTAGAATGGTAGCTTTTTTCTTAATTACTTTTTTAAAAAATTTTATTTATTTATTTTTTCCCCCAAAGCACCAGTAGATAGTTGTATGACATAGCTGCACATCCTTCTAGTTGCTGTATGTGGGACGAGGCCTCAGCATGGCCAGAGAAGTGGTGCGACCGTGCGCGCCTGGGATCCGAACCAGGGCAGCCAGCAGCGGAGCGCATGCACCCAACTGCTAAGCCACAGGGCCGGCCCAGGATGGTTGTTTTGAAAGAGTAACTCAGAGAGAGATCTCTCAAGGGTACATTTAATTCTGCCAACTCCTTCACTCACCCAGCTGAAGAATTGAGAGACTAAACTTTTTTTTTTTTTTTTAATTACTGTGAATCAAAGTAGGAGAAAACTTTCCTGGCAGAACTTTAAATGTTCCAGCTTTTTTGAAGTTGCCTCACAAAATTCTGAGCATAATCTAAAATTCTAGGCTCCCTACTATTCCAAATATGTTTCAGAAATGATCTCTTTCTCATCACAACGTAAGACTATGCCTTAGAAAACAAAATAAACTTGGATGAGTTTTCTCTTGTAGAGAAGGGCAGCAAGAAAAAGAGTAGGATGTGCCTCTCTGCTATGAAGGAAAATAAATAAAATCAAAAATGTACAAAATATGCCTCTAAAACCGAATGAAGTGGTCTCTAAAGAGGATTACATTTTAAGTAAAAATGCACCTATATAAAATTATACATCAGTTTGACTAAAATCTAGTCAACATAATAGAAGAAGAATTCATTCAATTTCATTTAAATAGCATAACTAATGATTAGCTGCATAATAAATGGCAGATATTTTAATTCTGGTATACCATGTCCTTCCACCAATGAAGGTGGGGTTAAACCTGTAATTTTCCTAAAAGGGGCCAACCAGATGTTCTGCTTATTTGATTACTTAATAGTATGGATCTGCTCCTCATTGTCAATGAAGGATGTCTACACACAGGCTTTAGCTTGCATATGTAAGGGGAAATGTGGGCTGAGTTTTCAAAAAGGAAAATTGAAAATGGAGCATTGTCTTTAGGAGATGTGGTCAATCTGTTCAAGACCATTTTGTCCCTTGGTCAAGTGAGAAGCTGAGAGAGAATGCTGTCAGCCTCTTCCTTGTCCCCTTATAGAATCCTGCATTACCTCAATTGAACATGTCCTAAGTATTTGAACTAAACTTGGAAATGAGTTAATGATATTGTATTTGCATTATGTCACACAGAATCTCTTTCATTAGGCACCATTCAAAACACTTTTTGGGACATTAGAGGCCAGAAAAGTTTTGCTTCTCTGAGAGACTGTTGCTTTTAATCTCATGGACATGAGATGATAAAGAATTGTTCCCATTTCCCTTTCTACTTTAAACCTGAGGAATACATTTCCAACTACCTTTAAAAACTGCAGGTCCTTCTGAAACACATTTCAGTTCACTGGCTTACTTCAGCTTCATTTCATTGTTCCATCCTAAATGCCTTTCAGTTTGATCTATTTTCCTTTGTAATCCTTTTGTATTCCTAGATATTTAAAAGCTGCTCAAATCTATATTGGAGAAAAGTTGGGTTACAGTTCTTTCAGACAGCATGTAAACCCAATTTTTAGGGTTTCTACACAAAAAGTGTCTGCTGTGTTTCTACCAGCTCTCCTTCTATATTTTTTCCTCCAGGATTTCCTGTGGCAAAATTGCCTTTCTAAAAGCCAGTCCTCTGTTCACTGTCTTGGCCAGTCACATTTCCATAGAAAGATAAAGGACTGGATTTTCCAAAGATGCAACAAGAATGATCAAGTCCTGATTCACGCCTAGATATCCTGCTCCTGTTCTCCATAAATTTTAAAACTAAAGTTAATTATCTCTTTCATTTTGTCTAAATCTATTGAGTAACCTTGGCACTGAGCCTCTAAACTGGTCCACAGCCTGCTTCAGCAGACAGAAAACTCTCTCTCAAATGCTTGCATTCATGTGCTGAGTAGGTATTTTCTTTATTTAGATCTTATTCAACAAAAGACCTTCATTGATTCACTCAAACACTTAAGTATATATTACCTCCCCAAAGGTCTTGAAATGTTGGGAGTCTGCAACGAAGATAGATATGTATAAACAGGTAAATTATAATAGAGAAATAATTTGAATGAAAGATGGCCAGCCCCGTGGCTTAGCGGTTAAGTGCGCGTGCTCCACTGCTGGTAGCTCAGGTTCACATCCCGGGCGCACGCCGAGGCACCGCTTTCCCAGCCATACTGAGGCCACATCCCACATACAGCAACTAGAAGGATGTGCAGCTATGACATACAACTATCTGCTGGGGCTTTGGGGGGAAAATAAATAAATAAATAAATAAATAAAATTAATTTGAATGAAAGAGATATGAATAAACTGCCGTGGGACTCCAGGAAAAGAACCACCATGGGTTGACCTACAACTAAGATATACAGCTCGGTACTGGGGCTCTGAGGAGAAAAACAACCACCATGGGGGGTGGACAGGCTTTGTACCATCTAAGTAAAGGAAAATGAAGGGAGAGAAGATAAAGAGAAAACAAGATAAACAGAAAGGTTTTCTTCTTCTGAATGTTTCTGCCACCAACTTTTGGAGCACACTGCTTGCTGATGTCATTTCTAGCCAGTCTTATCCTTCAGCCGGCTTCTATAGACTTCAAAAATTCGATTGTAACAAGCAGGGCTCCTCCGTGCAGACAATGCCAGCTATATAGGGAGCCAGGAGGGGAGCAAAATATTCACAGGACTCTGCAGCCCTTCTGCAGCTGACTGGTGGGGAGGGGCACCGAGGCTTCACCTTGGCCTCTGTCTCCAAGTTCACATAAAGGAGGGTCGGTTCCTTCCTCAATATATGAAGGTGGAGATAAACTTTTTTCACTGAAGGAATTATGGAAAAATTAAAGTGAGAGCCATGATAACGGCAGAAGAGGTAGCATCATGAATCTGAAGTAACTGGACATGTGAATTAGTAACCAATATAAAGAAGAGCTGAAGACAAAAAAAAAGGCAAAAAACAAGTTCTCAATTTTCTAAGATGGAAATGCAAGTCTTTCTTCTTCAAAAAGAAAAAAGTCATTGAACTCTTTCCTTTAAAATAAAATTGAAAGGGGCCACATGTTGCAAATAATGGTTTTAACCATGAGGTCACTACACAATCACGTGTAGCAAACAGTTGTTAAGTGCACTGCAAATAGTTCATTACTTAATACTTATGTTATCAGTTTGCAATTGATATATATATTTTAGTAAATAGTAGACTGTGTGTAAAGTTGTCACTATATTATTGACAATGTCACTCTTTTACAACTGAAAACATAACTAGGAGGGAAAAGATGGTGTGACCTCAGATTGCTAGAGTCACAGGAAGAAAACTCAAGAAAGTGACATCAGGTCATTTGGACAAAAGGATAGTATATGGCTGTTGGGTTTATAACAGATTAACTGGAGAAAAACAAGTCACTACATTAAATTATTTTCTACTTATCTCCATCATCCTCTCCAAGAACACATATTTTAAAATGAGACAAGTTATTATATTAAAAATTACTTGCTCTGTCATTTTGAAAACTACATCAAATAATGAAGAAAAAACCAGGTTACAAACATTCTGGTATCAATTCCAACTACCATCTTTTACCAAACTAAAACTCTAATGATCACTAATTCACTTGAAATCTAGTGCTCCTCCCCTATACAAAATCAATAACTTAAAATGTTTCATAACTTTTTTTAAATTGCCCTAAAATTTTAGCGGATAACATAAATATATCTCTTGGAAAAGTTGAGAAAGATAAAGATACTAGGAAAGGAAAAGATGAAAATATTACCCTAATCAATGATGTAAAACACAAGATATGAACAACTGTTAAAAAGAATTCTCTATGAAAAAACAGTAAGAACAAAAAAAAAAACAAACAAAAAGAATTCTCTATGAAATTGATCAATTCTACTATCGCTGCACTTGGCTATTTCCTATCAGTGATTTGATGCATAAACAAATAGAATAGTGTATTTAATGGGATCAATTCTTTTAGTTGTGTGCTTTTCCTTTTAAAACTACGTATGCTTTTATGTTCTTGCATTATTTTCAGGTGGTGGCACATTAGGACACCCTTATCTCTGAAGATCTTTGCATTAAGGTGTGGAGCTTTGACCTTGGGCAGTGGCTACAGCTGGACGCCAGCAGCAGTGCTTCTCAAACTTCAGTCTACACGATAATAACTGGACAAGTCCACTGTCCCCTTCCCCGGAATTCAAACTCAGCAGATTTGAAGTTGGGACGTGAGAATTTTCCATTTAACAAGCCTACCAGTGATTTTCCTTGAGTTATCTGCAGATTATGATCAAAGGCATACCTTGAAGAGAAGCACAAACTCACTACCCAGTATGCACTGCACAGATACTTGGTGTCACACACTCTCAGAACATTCCCTGCTCCAGGGGTCCCACCTACTTCAGCACCCTTGGGCCTGTGTTCTTCATCAGCAGGTTCTGATGGTGGCAAAACAGACAGGACTCACCTGGGAAACTGCCCTTCTGTGTAATTCAGTGAGTGCGTGGGCTGCCTGCAGCCCAGGTGTAAAGCTGGTCTTGCTATATTTAAAAATAAATTTCTTTTTAATTTTATTGAGGTCATATGGCTTATAACTGTGTAAATTTCTGGTGTACATTACTATATTTCAGTTCTGTATAGACTGGATCATGTTCACCACCAATAGTCTTGTTTTTATCTGTCACCATACATATGTGAACCTTTACACCTTTCCCTCTTTCCCTCTGGTAACCACAATCTGTACTCCTTAGCTATGTGTTTGTTTATTTTCCACATATAAGTGAAATCAATCAGTATTTTTCTTTCTCTATCTGACTTGTTTCACTTAGTATAATACCCTCAATGTCCATCCATACTGTCACAAGTGACAAGATGTTGTCTTCTTTATGGCTGAGTAGTATTCCATGGTATATATGTATATATATCACATCTTTATTCATTCATCCATTGATAAGTACTTGAATTGCTTCCCAGTGTTGGCTATTGTGAATAATGCTGTGAAGAACATAGGGATGCATATATTTTTTGAATTACTGACTTCATAATCTTTGGATAAATATGCAGAGGTAGAATAGCTGGATCTTATGGTATTTTTATTTTTAATTTTTTGAGTAATCTCCATCCTTTTTTCCATAGTGGCTGCAGCAGTTTGCGTTCCCACCAGCAATGTATGAGGGTTCCCTTTTCTCCACATCCTATCCAACACATTATTTCTTGCCTTTTTAATAATAGCCATTCTGATGTGTGTGAGGTGATATCTCGTTGTAGTTTTGATTTCCGTTTCCCTAATAATTAGTGATATTGAACATCTTTCATATGCCTGTTGGCCATCAGTATAACTTCTTTGGAAAATGTCTTTTCATAACTTCTGCCCATGTTTGGATCAGCTTGTTCATTTTTTTGTTGTGGAGTTGCATGAGTTCTTTATATATTTTGGAAATTAACCCCTTGTCAGATATATGATTTGAAAATATTTTCTCCCAGTTGGTAGGTTGTCTTTTCATTTTGTTGACAGTTTCTTTTGCTGTGCAGAAACTTTTTAGTCTGATGTAGTCCCATTTGCTTATTTTTTCTTTTGTTTCCCTTGCCTGACAAGAGACAAAGACAGACATTATATAAGGATAAAAGGGACATTCCACCAAGAAGACATAACACAGGAGCAACAAACTATATAAAGCAACTATTAACAGACTTAAAGGGAGAAATTGACAGCAACACAATAATTGTAGGGGACTTCCACACCCCACCCACATCAATGGATTGATCATCCACACAGAAAGTCAACAAGGAAACAGTGGCTTTAAATGAAACATCAGACCAGATGGTCTTAATAGATATATATAGAAGATTTCATCCCAAAACAGCAGAATACACATTCTTCCCAAGTTCACAGGGAACAGTCTCAAAGATAGACATATGTTGGGAAACAAAGTGAGCCTCAATAATTCTAAGAAGACTGAAATCATATCACACATTTTTCTGACCACAATTGTATGAAACTAGAAATAAACTACAAGAATAAGTTGGAGAAGTCACAAATATTTGGACACTAAACAACATGCTACTGAACAACTAGTGGATCAATAAATAAATCAAAGGAAAAATCAAAATATACCTAGAGACAAATGAAAATGAAAAACAACATATGAAAACTTATGGGATGCAGCATAAGTAGTACTGAGTGAAATTTATAACAATACACCTACCTCAAGGAATGAGAAAAATCCAAAATAAACAATCTAACACTGTACCTAAAAGAACAAGAAAAAGAAGAATAAACAAAGCCTAAAGTCAGTAGAAGGACAGAAATAACAAAAATCAGAGCAGAAATAGATGAAAGAGAGGCTAGAAAAAGAATAGAAAAGTTCAATGAAACTAAGAGTTGTTTCTTTGAGAAGATAAGTCTCTTTCTTTAGAGGTAGAGATGGCATATGGGCAGAGATTATAAGATCAGAAAATCCAGACACTCAATCGGAGAACTCCTTGAACTTTAAGCATCTTTTAAGCAATTTTTTAGCATATTTAATACATTCGAATATGCTGTCCCTTTAACATTTGTTTAAATACGTGTGGCAAAGTCAAAGGACAGGCTGTACTAGGCACCACAGGATGATAATAGCTTCTCTGCCTTCAACAACAAAAGGTCCAGGAAACTGACTTATCTTGGGTCCAAGTTGGGAAGTTTTTGGGGGAAATATAGTGAAAAAGTAAATAAACCAGACAAGAATAAAAGAATTGGACAGAGATCTGCTGGCAAAGAAAACTTTTCCCAGCTACAGACCAATAGAATGTGGACAGAATGAGAAGGCTCATAACTACACCTGGCACCAGGGAGTAAAGTGGAAATCTCACAAAGGAGGCCACTTTGAGGCCTATAAACACCTTGCAAAACTACTCATTAAGATTTCAGAAAAACAACATATTTAGGATGTGTGTGTTCAATATATGCATGTCCCGGGTTCTCCTCATGTTATTTTCCTTATTTATATGTATATTTCCCTAAACCTTTGTGGATTATAAAGCAAAGCGAAGAGAATAAGAGTGTGGCAGAGGTAAAGAGCAAATTAAAAACAAAAAACATACCGTAGTCATCATGTTGAGACTATAAAGTAAACTGAATTAACTGATGGACGGGAGATGCTCCTTCTGTAATTTTTTTAACAAATTAAGAAATTCATAAAATATTCTTCAGCATTGATGGTAACATACAACGCACAAATCAGTTAGTTCAAGCTTTACATTCAGGGACAGTCATTGACTCTAATAGAGAATTCAGATTCCAGGGGTCAGCTAGTCTCGTATCAGAAAGTGTCACATTTCAGACCTGGCTGTGCGTTTCAGCTATTCACGTCTCTTTAAGCTAGTCATATCTTTATAAGCACCAGAGGCTTTGCTACTTAGCTTACTGAATATCAGAAATAACTTTTCATTGGTGAAATGAGTGGTTCGTTTAATTAACATGAATTTAGAAATAAGCTCTCCTTGGTGAAACTGAAGTGATTCCGTATATGTGGATTGGCCAAAACATCAGAGAATATCCTCATACTTAGAAGAAGAAGGTAAGACTCGGGCAAGGGAGGATGTCAGGTGTGATGTCCTGACAGTGCTGCGCCAGCTGCTGGTTTAGGATAATGTCTCCTTGCCTGTTGCCAGCCATTAGGCACAGGATCCTGCCTCCTTCATATCTGTATCATGTGAAACTTTCATGGAAGGTGTAGCCAGGCATCTATCCGGGTAGCAAGCTGCACATCCCCTGATGAAGAGACTCTTGCCTATAGCGCTTCATCATCCTAATAGAATGCCACTCAGTCTTGGATTTCACTGGCTCCATATAAAACAGGCGGCACCAACAGCCGAAGGGATAAATGGTTTCACTTCGGATTCCACGTTCACCCCAATACAAATTATGCTATAAGCACTCTATACAACCCCATGTAAACTATATATATATGGAAAGTTCAGTTGGTCCTCCAGGCTTTCAGCCACACCCCAGGACTCTCACACAATACAGTGCTGTGATATAATCTCAAAACCTCTTCTTCACTGCATGCCTCCAGAAGCAGATAATAAGGAAAACACAATTTCTTTCATGGCTTTTTAGTGTCTACAGATGCCATCCCTTCAACCAAACTATCACTTAAATTTTTCTACATGCCTCCCGTCCACCCCCCAAATTCGTCTCTCCCTGTTTCCTGAGTCTAGCTCCACTCCACTAGAAGGCCCTCCCTGGTCCTCCCCTCACAGAGTCTCATCAATCACTAAAGTCGGGTTGAAGCCCCAGTTCACCTGGACCACTCTGGAATCAACACACAGACACGGCACACCTGCATCCCTCGTTTTGACAATAATGTTGTGCTGTCTGGAAGGGTGGAGGCTTAACACTTTCCTGAGTGTATCTCATCTTCCCTCAAGTGCACTGAAAGCCTCCTCAGCACGAGAAGTGTGCACACTTGTCCTGTCAATCCCCCCACTCTTGACAATGTCATGATGACTGCATAACAGCCACTTAATGTCTATTGAATGAACACGCTTGTCAGGTAGAAAAATAAAGGAGATGGCTTGTCAATATGAGCAGCAGCTGTAGCTGGTAATCTCATTTTCCTCATTTGCTTAACAAGATACCAAAAGATACTCACAAACTTTGTGGGTTTCGTTTGAAAAACCAAGGTAGCAATTTATCTGTTATATCGAAACCTAATGGCAATTACGGAAAATAAAGAAAAATACTAAGTAGACAAAACTCCTAGGATATCATCAATACTGGCGCCCAGACAGATCTCCTAACTTTACAAGGCCTCAGCGGTCTCATCAGGAAATCAGGAATAATACCCGCCCTGGCCCTGTTCATTAGGGCTGGTGTGAGGCAGGAGCAAACACTATACGGAAAGAGCTAAGACGATGACAGCTGTTATTCAGAAATAACACACCAGGACTACCACTCGTTTTGACGTTTTAGAAATCTATGTTTAGTTAGAATAATCACACATTATTTCCTGTGTTTAAAAAGTCCTCTTCAGAGGAATTCAAAGTCATCACCATATGTCCACATCAAGGTCTCTCCAGAAACAGTGCTGAATCTTTGCTTTATTGTGAGAAGCTAGTTGAGCAAACTTGAGACTCCAGAGCTTTCTTGGCATTTATGCTGATTGTCGCTGTTTTGCATTCAATTAATAACTTTGTTGTGACCTTTCCTCGACCATGGAGGCTCGTATTTTTCTCTTCTATATTTCTGCTTAGCATTTCAGAAATTTAGTTATTTTCCAAGTAAGGTTATAAGCTCCTTGCCTCCAGGCATCATATCCTATAACCCCTGTTTTCCCCAGGGTATTACATATTCTGTATACATAACAGACACACAATGAGTACTAAGGAGCTACAAGGTCAAGATCAATAAAAAGTCTCTTTAACAAAGCAAATCATAGTTTTATATCTGGGTCAAAACAGGAATATGTGTTCCACAGCCCCACCCCACCTCCTTAAATTCTCAAGGTACATTTTGACTTCTGTTGAACTGAATCATTTCTTCCTATTAATGAAACAAATACAAGCTTTCTACCATAGACAGATCAGAAGATTTAAAATCACAACCTAAAAGTGGCATAAACAGACCATGGGCCTGCAATCTCAAAACAAAAAAAAAAGAAAAAGTGTTACTTTTAGCAGATATTGCCCCATCTTTTAACTGACTTATAAATAATAATCTCCAAAATAACTCAGAGCTAGAATCCAGAAATAGTTCATTTTAGAGGGTGCACTAGAAAATAATAATGCTCAAAGTTAGGCATTCTAATTGGGCTTCATGGAGATTTTTCTAACCACGATGAGGCTTTGGTTGTCACTTCACACTATTTTAGGTGAACCTCGTTCTTACAGTACTATATGCAAGAAAACATCATTGCCCATTAGCCTGTATATTAAAGCAGAATGTAAGTTACTTTCTAAGAGGATTGTTGCCCTTCCCACTGATGTTCCTATGACTCCTCAGTGAGGGGAGACCGAATGTCCACACATGTGGGAATAAATCTTAGTTTGGGTTTCTCACTTCTTCTTTTTTTTTTTTAAATAGTTGTATGTCATAGATGCACATCCTTTTAGTTGCTGTACATGGGACGTGACCTCAGCATGGCCAGAGAAGTGGTACGTCAGTGCGCGCCCGGGATCCGAACCCAGGCCACCAGCAGCGGAGAGCGCGCACTTAACCACCAAGCCACTGGGCCGGCCCGGGTTTCTCACTTCTTAAGAAGCTCTTGGCACCACCCCTGCTCAAGTGTCCATCAAGGCCAAGAAAATTTCTATTTGAATGATAAAGTATCATCGAGGAAGAGGGAGAATCCCCCTCCACCCTTTCCCTTAAGGTTATTATGTGTGGCCAAATAATTAAAAGACAGGTTAGCAGGAGAAAATGCTACTAAGTTTAATAACATGTATACATTGGAGAAACCAGGGAAATTGAGTTTCTCAACAAAGTGGCAGAGATTCTCATCTTAAATACCATCTTCATGTAAAGACAAAGGAGGATGTGGGGGTTGGGGAGGGAGACAGAAGGAAGACAGAAATCATAGTAATCAAGGGCTTGCAGATTTAAGTCTTCTTCTTCCATACTGATAAGAGTTTCCAGAGATAAGACCAACCCCCCTCTTCCCAATACAGAGAGGGAGATACCTTTACAAATGGAGATTTCCTTTATAAACGTAAATATTTGTCCAGCAACTCTTTGTATGGCCACCTAGAGAATGTGGCCTGGAAGACAGAATTTTTGATAAGATGGGCTTGTTGGTGCCTTTCCTATTGTAACATCTATTTACATTATATTGTAGCCATCATGTGATAATAACTCCTTCCTGAAACAGGACTTCTATGTTAAATTCTTTAGGCAGTTAGTGGGGGAGGTCAAATGTCCATCAGAGAAAATAATCAAGGTAAAGAGATGTATTTCAGCATGGCCAATTTTGATCTCCCACGGTATAGTAACTGTATCTCACGCATTCTAGGTAGTGCAATCTCCCGCCAAATATCAACAGTTCGACTGAGGGGAAAAAATGTAAAAATTTCCCCAAAGTACACAGCTCCTCAATTTCTTTACATCTACTCAATCTACCCATAGAAGCAGAGATAAAATCTATCCCAGGCCAGCAGAGGGCTCTTCACCTGGGCCTGATCACACTGGCCTCAAGAATGGCCTCAACTCAACTGTGCTTGGGGGTCACCTCTAAGAAAAGAATGCTGGGTCCAGTGGAGGAGGCTGCTGCAGTGTCCGCCCCATCACACAAAAGCTGCTGTAGGAGGTTCTGAAGATAAATGTATTTCTGATCTTAGAATGTTACAGCTTCACCTGAAGAATTAAATAGTTGAATGATATTTAGAGTTTATTTGTGTTTTTTTAATCTTATGGACCACTGTGTTGATCAGATTTACTTTTCCTTTTGGCTATTAGAAAATTTGAAATAAGTATACCACTCACCTGCCACATGTTTTGGGTTCCAGAATATATGTTTTTGATTAGCCTCATTCCTGGCACTATTTTATGTTCCTCCCCAGTTTTGTTTTATCTTTACTTTGCTTTTCACTGATAGCTAATTTTTTTTATCTTATACTATCTTACTGTTCTTATTAATTTTGTAAACACTTTTTAGAATAAAGGGGCAATAAACACATAATTAGTATTAGGAAAATGATGGAAGATCCATTTATTTATTTATTGAAACTATTTTTGGTGAAGAAGATAGGCCCTGAGCTAACATCTATGCCAATCTTGCTCTATTTTTTTTTTTTTGTATGTGGAATGCCACCACTGCATGGCTTGATGAGCACTGTGCAGGTCCATGCTTGGGATCTGAACCCATGAACCCTGGGCTGCAGAAGTGGAGCATGCAAACTTAACCACTATGCTACTGGGCCAGTCCCTCATAACTTTTTATAAGATAACTTGTTGGTTATAATGTAGATCCATTGATAGTAGACTGAACTGTACTCACAATATTTGGGTTTGCATTGATCTTTTAACTATAAAAAAACAGCAGCACAATGCAAACTGCTTTGAAACAGGTGAAATAATAAAAACAACTAATCAGAACCACAACAGTGCCCACTGGGTATATTATTTTCTGATCTTTCTTTGAATGTTCTGTGTAGCTGTAATCACAGTGCACATGCTTTTGTAAATGACATACGATAGATATTTTTTAAATCATTGCACCACCTTCACACTTATAATTTATATTTCTGTCTTTATCTTGACACAATTAACATTATTATACAGCCATTTCATTGGCTCTAGACAGAACATGTGAATGCGAGTGCCCAAAGCACCTCTGGTTCACATTCAATAAGAAGTTATAAACTTGGAAGGGTATATAAAAAAGACAAATGCAAAAAGATAATAAGGGTGACATCAAGAAGACTAAATCTAAAGCTGAGCTGAGGTCTTTGGAAATGTTCCAGGATAATATAAAGCAACGTTTTCTTAACTATGTTCAAAAGAAGCAGTGACATTACTAGCAGTGAGATTACAAATTGGTGCAAAACTTTTGGAGGGAAATTGAATATCAAAAGAATATAAAAACTGATCTCTTTGGAACCAGCAATTCTATTTATAGAAGTTTTCCCTAAGAGGAAAATAAATCAGTGATATGCAAAAATATTCATATACTAGAATACATTTATTCCAGTGTTATTTATGTTTAAAATAAAGAAAAAAGCAGAATTTCCAAAAATAGCAATATGAAGAAAAATTATACTATGTGCAAGTAACCAGGAGCTTTTAAATCATATCACATCAAATTACCCGTAAAATTCTGTTCATATGTTGAAGGTGAAAGTAACTGGCTATAAACTGTACGTTGTTAAAATCATTCACAAGGTAATGACAGAAGAGGTCGTTAGAACCAACCCTTCTGATGGAGGCTAAAAAAGATGGAATGAATATAAATATAGTTATCTGTATATATCTATATTATATATATAATTATCTATCTATAATATAATATATATTATATACATATAATCTTCTTAAAGGCCAAGGAAAGGGGACTAGTAAATTAAGGAAAAATTGTCAAGCCAGGATCCATTGGAGGATATACACCAAGGGAGCAGAAGCTCATGGGTCACTTTCTCTCCTGAGGTTCCTGTGAGAGTCTGAGTGCACTTTATCAGGGGATGATTGGAGGGTGGTGCCCTCTAAAGGAGTATAGCCTTAGTGACACCTTAGGCTTTGCGTTAGGAACCAAAGGACAATCACTCTAGGACTAAAGGTAAACTAGAAGTAGATAGGCCTTCTCAGGGCTGGAATTCAACTCCAAATCATGTAAATCCCTGAATGTACTTCAAGTTAATCCTGGAATGTTAGTGCCCCAGGTCCTGGCAAAAGCAAACATAAATCCTATCTGGAAAAAGATTCCATCAATATAGGCATCTGTACAGCATAAAATAAAAAATAAATAGAAACATGGAGACACAAATCAAAAATAAAAGAAAATCAATAGAACAATAGACAACAAACAAGACTCACAGGTGCCTTAGATATTGATATTACTAGACTCACTTTAAAATAATTATGTTTAATCTCCTCAAGAAGATAAAAGATAAAATACAGAATTTCAATACAAAACTGTAAAAAAAAAAACTGAAAAATTCTCGAACTGATAAATAAAACAACCAAAATTAAAATACTCAATAGATGTGTCTAATGGTAGATTAAAAGCAGCTGAATAGAGAATTAGTGCATTGGAAGGGAGATCAAAAGAAACTGTCTAGAGGCACAGAGTCAAAAGGATGGGAAAAATTGCAGACAGAAAAAGAGACATAAAGGATACAGTGAGGAAATCTAACCTATGTATAACGGGAGTGCCAGAAGGAGAGGAGAACAGAGAAGGAGTAACATAGAAGCATCGTTTGAAGAGAGGGCATGGCTGATGATGGAAAATGAGAGAAGGCATCAAGCCACTGATTTCAGAAGCCCTATGAAACCTAGAAGAATAAATATAAAGAAAACCATACATAGGTGCATGTAGTAATACTTTTAAGAAAAAAAAGTTAAAAAGAAAATCTTAAAAGCAGCCACAAAAAATACATCATCATCATAGAAGAAATAAATAGACTATTTTTATTAAGAAGTCAGTCTCAATGGAATCTAGAAGATAGTGGAATGATCTTTTTTAAATGCTGAAAACAACTCACTAGAATTCTACACCCTGTAAAAATATCTTTCAAGAAGGAAAATGAAAGAAATCTATTTTAAGACAGAAAAGACTAAATAATTTGTCAACTAGCAGACCTTTACTTAAAGGAAACACAAAAAAGTGTTCTTCAGGCAGAAAGAAAATAATCCCAAATAGAAACCTAGAGATACAGGAAAAAAGGAAAGGAAGCAAAGAAAAATGATTTCATAAAGACTGATAGTATAAACAATAATATTAATATCTTATGAGGTTTAATAGAGAGAGAGAATTAATATAAAAGAACAACATGCCACTCAGGGGTGGAATAAATTAAGTTAAAAAATTTGCTTGATTTGTCTGGAAACAGGTAAAAGTACCAAAATAGAGCAAAAATGAGTGTTGTTTTTAAAGACAGTCAGTCACTAAAAGAATGGTAAACATATATAATTTTCAAACTACTAGAGGGAAAAATGTAATAGTAAAAAATACTTGATGAACCCAAAAGAAACAGAAGAAAAAGGAATATAGAACAGATGAAACAAGAAGTACATAATAAAGTAGTATTTAATTCTGACCATTGAAACAATTGTATTAAATGTAAATGGACTTAATATTTCAATAAAAAATAAAAGACTGTTGGACTGGGTAAAAAATGAACTCCAAATGTATGCTTTTTATAAGAGATACAATATTAAAAATAAGGCTATATAAAAGGTTATGATTACTAGGAAGGAAAATGATATAACTTGCTAATCTTAACTAAATAAAGCAAGCATAGCTATATGAACATCAAATAAGAAAGCTTTAAGGCAAAAAAGCATCTGAAGAAATAAAGAAGAAACATTACTGATAAAACTTTAACTCGTAAGGAAAATATATAATTCTAAAGTGTATGACAACAACATGGCCTCAAAGTACAGAGAGCAAACAAGGCAGAGTTCCGGGGAAAAGGACACACTCACAAGTGGAGTGGAGATAACTTCCCACAGCTGCTGGAGTGAAAGGAATAAACTCAGTAAGGATATGAAAATCACGGTCAGCAAGCTTACCTAATGGACTTATGTAGAACATTTAACCCAAATCATTCTTTTCAAGCACACACAGCACATTTACGAATATTGACAACTTCTTGGGCTCTACGTAAATCTCAACAGATAGCAACATACTGAAATATGAAGAATATGTTCTCTTAACACAATGCAAAGCAATTAAAAATCAATAATAAAAAAATAAATGAAAATCTCCTTAGGTTTTGAAATTAAGCGATACAATTCTAAATCACCAATTATTTAAAGAAGACAATAGAATAAAAATTAGAAAATATTTTTGAAGTGAATGGTAAGGAAAACACTATGCACCATAACTATTGGGATGGAGTTAGTAATGTTTAGGGAGCAATTTTTAGGTTTAAATGCATATATTAAAAAGATAAAAGCCTGATAAATCAACAAGTTAAATATCCTTCTCAAGAACTTAAAGGGAGAAATCCCCCAGCGGTTTAGTCCAAAGAAGAGAGAAGGAAGGAAATAGATAAAAGTACTAATAAAATAACCTCAAAAGAAGTCCTCTAAAAAGCTAACAAAATCGAAAACCTCTAACAAGTATTGTTAAGTAGACATACAATTAACCCATGTCATAAATGAAAAAGGAAACATTATACAGATCCTACAGATATTAAAAAATAGTAAGATATTAAAATAACTTTATACCAAACATTTTAAAATACTAGATAAAATGGATGAATTCTCTAAAAAAAAATGCAACTAATTGACAAACAAATAGAAAAATATGAATAGTCCTATAACTGAAATTAAATTCAAAACTAAAAACTGTCTCACAAACAACACTCCAGATTCAGGAGGCTAGATAGACAAATTCTCCCTAAACCCTTAAGGAAGTTTTAACACAAATGTTACACCAATTCTTCCAAAGAACAGAAGAAAAGGAAATACTCCCCAACTTATTTTATTAGACCAACATAACAGAGGGACCAAAATCTGGAATGGACCTTATGAGACAGGAAAATTATGAGACAAGCACCTTCCTGAATGTGGACGAAAAAATCTCAAACATAATACTAGCAAACTGAAATCAGCAGATTATTAAAAGAATGATATATCACAAGCAAGTTGAGTTGATTCCAGGAAAATAAAGTAGGCTTAAACTTTGAAATTAAACCCATGTAATATTCCATATTAACAGAATAAAGGAGAAAAAATATTCTTATTGGAGATAATCAGAAAAGTATTTGATAAAATATATCACCTATTCATGACAGAAACTCTCAGGAAAGTAAGAATGGAAGAAAGAAAACATGCTCAATCTGATAAAATGGTGAAATGTTGAAGGTGTGTCCTTGTAAGTTTGGGAATGAGAAAACAGTGCCACTATCACCACTTTGTCTTTTACTTAACAATTATTCCTATTCAGTCTAGAAGTTCTTGAATAAACAAAAGAAACAAGAGATTGGAAAAGAAATAAAACTGCCACTCATGATGACATGATGGTATACATAAAAATTTCAAATAAATGTACAAATTATTAGAAATAATAAATTTTGCATGGTTGTTGAATAAAAAATCAATGTACAAAAATCAGCTGTATTTCTCCATCAACAAACACAAAATAAACTTTTAAAGATGCTTAAAAAATAATACTTTTACGGGCCGGCCCCGTGGCTTAGTGGTTAAGTGCTCACGCTCCGCTGCTGGCGGCCCGGGTTCGGGTCCCGGGTGCACACCGACGCACCGCTTCTCCGGCCATGCTGAGGCTGCGTCCCACATACAGCAACTAGAAGGATGTGCAACTATGACGTACAACTATCTACTGGGGCTTTGGGGGGAAAATAAATAAATAAATAAAATTAAAAAAAAATAATACTTTTATGATACTGCCATAAAAATAGACACATAGACCAATGGAACAGAATAGAGAACCCAGAATTCAATGCCCAAACATGGTCAACTAATATTTGATAAGGGAGCTAGAAATGTCCAGTGGGAAAAGAATAGTTTCTTTAACAAATGGTGCTGGGAAAACTGATTAACCGCATGCAGAAGAATACAATTAGAACCCTATCTTATACCACTCACAAAAATTAACTCTAAATGGATCAAAGACTTAAACATAAGACCTGAAGCTGTAAAACTGCTAGAAGAAAACATAGGGAAGAGGCTCCTCGACATTGGTCTTGGCAATGATTTTGTGGATATCCCACCAAAACTGCAAACAACAAAAGAAAAAATCAACAAATGGGACTACATCAAACTTAAAAGCTTCTGCCCAGCAAAAGAAACAACCAACAAAATCAAAAGGCTGGGAGAAAATTTTACAAACCATGTATCACATAAGGGGTTAAATATCCAAAATTTATAAAGAACTCATACAACCCATAACAAAATTTATAAAGAACTCATACAACCCAATAACATAAAAGCAATCCAATTGAAAAATGGGCAAAGGATGAAGTAAACATTTGTCCAAAGAAGACATCCAAATGGCCAACACGTACATGAGAAGGAGCTCAATGTCACTAATCATCAGGGAAATGCAAATCAAAACCACAAAGAGCTATCACCTCACATCTACAAGTATGGTGATCATCATAGAGACAAGAGATAATAAATGTTGGCAAGGATGTGAAAAAAGGGAACCCTTGTGTGCTGTTCATGGGAATTTAAATTGGTGTAGCCACTATGGAAAAGACAGTGGAGGTTCCTGAAAAAATTAAAAATAGGTACACTTCTGTGTATTTATCCAAAGAAAATGAAAAGACTAACTTGAAAAGATATATGCACCCCTGTGATCATTGCAGCATCATTTATAATAGCCAAGATATGGAAACAACCTAAATGTGCATCAATAGATGAGTGGGTAAAGAAAATGTGGCATAGGCCAGCTGGGTGACATAGTGGTTAAGTGCTTGCGCTCTGCCGTGGTGGCCCAAGGTTCGGATCCCAGACGCGCACCGATGCACCACTTGTCAAGCCACGTTGTAGCAGAGTCTCATATAAAGTGGAGGAAGATGGGCACGGATGTTAGCCCAGAGCCAGTCTTCCTCAGCAAAAGGAGGAGGATTGGCACATGTTAGCTCAGGGTTGATCTTGCTCACACACAAAAAATGGAAAGAAAATTTGGTATATATATATATACACAATGGAATATTATTCAGCCATAAAAAAGAAAAATCTTGGGCAGGCCCCGTGGCTTAGCGGTTGAGTGCGTGCGTTCCGCTGCTGGCAGCCTGGGTTTGGATACCGGGCGCTCACCGACGCACTGCTTCTCCGGCCATGCTGAGGCTGTGTCCCACATGCAGCAGCTGGAAGGATGTGTGACTATGACATACAACTATCTACTGGGGCTTTGGGGGGAAAATATAAATAAAATCTTAAAAAAATATATTCTTGCCATTTGCAATGTCATGGATGGACCTTGAGGTCATTATGCTAAGTGAAATAACTGAGACAGAGAAAGACAAATACCATTTGATCTCAGTTATACATACAATCTGGCTCTGCAGTTTCTTGCCAAACTGCCACTGGCAGGCCGAGTTGAGTACTGGCTGTCTTTAGTGAATCCGAGGGAGTGACTTTCCGAACAGGCTTGTAACTGCAGTGTGTCTTGGAAGTTATGTGTGAGAGAGCCTTAATTCCTAGAGCTGAGAGAGGTTCAGCACAGTCTCAGTTCCAGGAATGGAAGACAGGGATAGTTTGACTCGGCTCCAGGTACAAGCCTCTAAGGGCTCTGCAGTTTCTTGCCAAACTGCCACTGGCAGTCCGAGTAGAGAATGGGTGCTCTTTACTGAATCCGAGGGCATGCCTCTTGGAAAGGCTTGTCGCTACACTGTGTTTTTGGAGGTGATGTGTAAGAGAGCCTTAACACGTAGAGCTGAGGGAGGTTCTGCACCGTCTCAGTTTCCAGAGTGGAAGAGAAGGATAGTTTGCTTCGGCTCTAGGGACAAGCCTCGAAGGGCTCTGCAGTCCTCTTGCCAAACTGCCACTGGAAGGCCGAGTACACAAAGGTCATTCCATAGTGAATCTGAGGGCTTGCTTCTCGGAACAGGCTTGTAACTGCAGTGTGCCTTGGAATATATGTGTGAGAGAGCCTTAATTCCTAGAGCTGAGGGAGGTTCTCCACAGTCTCAGATCCAGAAATGGAAGACAATGATAGTTTGGCTCAGCTCTACGGACAAGCCTCTAAAGGCTCTGCTGTTTCTTGCCAAACTGCCACTGACCAGCAGAGTAAAGAACTGGTGTTCTTTAGTAAATCCGAGGTCATGCCTCTCGGACCAGGCTTGTAAGTTCAGTGCATCATGGAAGTTATGTGCGAGAGAGCCTTAAGACCTAGAGCTGAGGCAGGTTCTGTACAGACTCAGTTTCAACAATGGAAGACAGGGATAGTTTGGCTCAGCTCTAGGAGCAAGCCTGTAAGTGCTCTGCAGTCTTCCTGCCAAACTGCCACTGCCAGGCCGAGTGGAAAATGGGCGTTGACTGTGATTTTTTCAATACTACAATAATCAAGAGACTGCGATATTTTAAAATGAATAGACACAGAGGTAAATGAAAAAGCATGGAAAGTCCACACATAGACCTCTGCAAATACAGACAACTTGATCTTTGTCAAGACAATAAATGCACTTCAACATAAAAAAAATTGTCTTTTAGTCTTTAGTCTTTTAGTCTCTAGTCATCATCAACCAGTGGTGATGATACAAAAGGACGACCCTATGGAAATAAATGAACAAAGACACAAACTTTGCACCTTAGACATAAATTTATTCAAAATCACTCATCAACTTAAATATAAAGAGCAAAACTGTAAAAATCATACTGGGAAACATAGGAGAAAATCTTCATTATTTATAGTTTGATGATTAGTTTTCATATACAACACAAAAAGCACAATCCATGAAGAAAACAATTGATCATCTGGACTTGGTTAAATTTAAACTGTCCAATCTGGGAAAGACAACATTCACAGAGTGGAAAGGCAAGCTCCTGACTAGGAGAATACATTTGTAAAACACATATCTGAAGAAAGACTTGCATGCAAAATATTCAAAGAACCAGTCAAACTCTGCAACAAGAAAAGAAACTCCCCAAATTAAAATAAATAGACCAAAATATGAATAGACAAGTTACCAATATAATATATATACATGGGAAATAAGCAAATATAAATTGCTCAACAACAAGAAATTATTGGAAAATAAAATGCATTGTGCATTAAGAAAAAGCAAATTAAAACATCAATGAGATACTCTACTCTTCCAGTAGAATAGCTAAAAACCAAAAACTGACAAAAGCAATTACTGGTGAAGATGTGGGACAATAGCAAAGCTCATTCATTGCTGATAGGAATACGCACAGTACAACCTCTTAAGAAGACACCTTGCTAATTCTTGTGAGGCTTAGTATCACCATATGGTGCACCAATTGTGCACCAGTGTATTTCTCCAACTACCGTGAAAATACACATCCACACAGGCCACTAAGAACACCTAAAAAGCAGCTTTATTCACAATGGCCAAAACTTAGAAGGAATAAAGATGTCCTTTAACAGGTGAATGACACCCAAGAGTGTGAAACTGGGTGAAGACACTTGAGGCAAACATGGGCTACAGGCACAGGATAAGGGAACACAGGAGTGCAGACAGGGGCTAGAGGAAGAGTAAATGAAAACACTGGTTGTCTAGATGGGCTGGAGGCACAGATAATGTAGACAAACACAAGCTGGCATGGGCTGAAGCACAGCGGACAGGCACACTCAGGGATGGAAAGGGATGCAGACACATGGAGTGAGAGAGACGTGAGGTCTGGTATCAGATGTGGGCACAGGAGATAGAGACACTCGAGGAAAGATACGTGCTGCAGGTACGTGAGAGAATGACATTAGTTGTCTGACATGGGTTTTAGAGAGAGCAGATGGAGACTCTATGGGTTGGCCTGGGCTACAGGAACAAAGAATGGAGACTTTTGAGAGATGATATCGACTGAGGGGAGATAAAATGTTGACAATACAAAAGGGCAGACATGGGCTGCAGTTATATGAGATGGTGACACTGGACAGAAGATATGAGCTTCAGGTAGAGGGATGGAGACACACAAATGTTGGCATGGTGGCAGACTCATGGGCTGGAGACACTATGGGACAGACATGGCTTGCAGCACAGAGTTTAGAAATATGCTAGAGAAGACAAGAGATACCAGCTACATCTGTGCTTAGAAGGCAATGGTGTGTGGCCTTAAATGAATGTATGAGTATGGAAGAAAGACAGGAAATCCACAATCTCAGCTTCTGTCTCAAGAATTAAAAGAGAATCACACTGGAAAAATACAGAATGGAAACAATAATAAAGATAAGAATCAATGAAATAGAAAAATACCAAGGAAACAAATCAGGCTAAAAGTTTTATTTAAGTGTTAATAAAGTTAATAAACCACTAGCAAAACTGATTAAGGAAAAGAAAGAGAAATGAAACACAAATGACCGGTATCAGAAATCAAACAAGAAGTATTCTCTACAGAGTGCTTAGATCTTAACGAGATACACCATTTTGTGAAATACTTAGGACTACGAATTAGACAACAAAGGTCAAAATGCACTTTATAAAAAACCAATATACTGAAACTAACACAAAAAAATAACATAAAATAGGAAAACTCACATATCTACTAAATAAATTGATTTGTTAAAACGTCAAGCCAACTAAGCAACAAAAACAACAAACACTTTCCAGGAGCAAAACTCTAGGTCTGGGATTATTAACTATTCCAGACAATAGAGAGAGGAAGGAAGGAAAGGTTCAGATTCCAGATTAGACTGCACACAAAACTAATACAGATTTTATTCACATTGAATACAGTACAAAGATGATTCTTTACCACACAGGACCTCTGAAGTCATCTTTCCACTATACTACCAAATAAATTGAACCTAGAGAAGAACTGGAGGAAAAAAGCACAACACTTATTAAATATTTTTAATGCAGTAAAGAAACTGAGGTTATCTAAACTGAAGAGGAAAATACTAATAGGTGACAATTACCATCTTTAATGTATGAAGAAGTCCATAGAAGGCTAAATTTATTTATTTATTTATTTAATAATGTAATCTATTTATTTTCCCCCAAAGCCCCAGTAGATAGCTGTATGTCATGATTGCACATCCTTCTAGTTGCTGTATGTGGGATGCAGCCTCAGCATGGCCCGAGAAGTGGTGCGTCAGTACGCACCCGGGATCCGAACCCGGGCCCCCAGCAGTGGAGTGCGTGCACTTAACCGCTAAGCCACGGGGCCGGCCCGAAGGCTAAATTTAAAAAGTGGATATAAAGTCAAAATTATTTAACTGAACACAAAGAAAAATTTTATTATATGGCAAAGTAATATAGCAGACAATCAACCAATCAATAAAAAACCAATTAATTAATGTATATCATTGATTAGAGATATTCATAATCAACAGAACTGGTTTCTGAAGGTTGTGGAGTCTTTGTCCCTTGATACTTCTCAGAAACAAACATTAAGCCATTTGTCCTGGATAGACTTTAGACCTTCTCCTGCTGGGGCTCAAGGCCCCTTCAAGTTTCTTCTGTAATTTTAATCTAATGCTAAATTAAACGAGAGAAGGCATGGTGAGGTCTAATATGAGTATGCTCTTGGGGGTTCATTTGAGGAGTGGTGGATAAACAATAAACACACCCGGGATGCCATAAGGTTCTGAGAAGCAGAGCAATAAAAGTCTGTAAAGGGCTTAAGACATATTAAGTCCTCAGTAAATAACCATTGTTATCACTAATAATTCATTTCCAATAGTGTAGATAAAAGAAAGTTGGCTATTCTGTCAAAAAAATCTTACTCAAAAATGTCTTAATTGACTGAGGATTAAATAATCAAAGCTGGCTTTGTTT
The DNA here is from genome assembly GCF_020826845.1 of Diceros bicornis minor. NCBI lineage: Eukaryota > Metazoa > Chordata > Mammalia > Perissodactyla > Rhinocerotidae > Diceros > Diceros bicornis. Next base: position 34,942,163 of record NC_080775.1, read on the forward strand.
TTAATGTTCTTTCCTAGCCAGTAGGGGTCGACGGAAGCAAGCAAAGGAATTGGGCAACGCTTAGGAGAATGTCGAGAGAAGAGGGAGAATCTCCCTCTGCCCTTTCCATTAAGGTTCTTCTGGCTGGCCAAATAATTAACAAGACAGGTTAGCAGGAGAAAATAATACCAAGTTTAATAACATGTATACATGGGAGAAAACAGGGACACTGCGTTTCTCAACACAATAGCAGAAATTCTCATCTTAAATACCATGTTCAGCCAATGACAAAGGAGGATTTTGGGGGTGGGGGGAGTCAGTTACAGGAGATTACCACTAAAGCACAGTAAACAAGAGTAAGGTTATTATGCAGCTTTAAGGCCTCAACTTCCACATTGATAAGCCTCTAGAAATGAGGCCATCCCCCTCTCTTCTCAAAACAGAGAGGGAGATACCTTCACAAATGGAGATTTCCCTTATAAATGTAAATGATTGTCTGGCAACTCTTCGCAGGGTCATCCAGAGAATGTGGCCAGAGAGACAGAACGTCTGATAAGAGGGGTTTGTTGGTACCTTTTCTATTGTAACCTCTATCCTACATTATCTTTACAGCCATCATGATAGATCTGTTCCAGGAAGGAATTACTATGTCAAATTCTTTAGGCAGTTAGTGGGGGAGGTCAAATGTCCCTAGAGAAAACAACCAAGATAAAGAGATAGATTTCAGGGTGGCCAAATCTTGATCTCCCACAAGAGTCATGATGGTGCTCAGGGCAAGCTGCCCCAGGAAGCACCACTCTGGTATGCGGATTATTTCGAGCTGAAGACAATAAGGATATTTGACCTCCCCCACTAACTGCCTAGAGAATCTGGCATGGTGGCTCATTCCTGGAACAGATCTTCTATCATGATGGCTATAAAGATAATGTAAAATAGATGTTGCAATGGGAGGGGCACCAAGCCCCTTTTATCAAAAAACTCTATCTCTCCCTGACCAAATTATCAATAGATGACCCTGAAAAGAATTGTCCTTCTGCCCTCTGAAGTCCCAGGCCACTACCCACCCCCAACACGTTCCTTCACCTTTAGCTGCAATACTTAAGCAAGCAGCTTAGACAGAGGGAAGAGTTGCTCATTTCTGAGTTTCTCCCATGTATACATGTTATTAAACTTGGTATTATTTTCTCCTGCTAACCTGTCTTGTTGATTATTTGGCCAGCCAGAAGAACCTTAAGGAAAAGGGCAGAGGGTGATTCTCCCTCTTCCCCCTACAGTTTTGGCCTAGTCGGCAGGATCCACACTGGCTGGCAAGTTGCCTTCTCTGGCTGGAAGACCTGCCGTCTCCCTAGACTACTGCAGATGATGAGATCCGGGAACGCCTGATGAAAGCCGGCAAAAGGTAAGACTTCTTACCATGTCAGCCTCCCGGAATCTCTATCTGCGGAGTCCGGCGGAAGGAAATGGTGAGAATTTTTTCTCTTTCTAAATTTAGATTGGCAGGAGAAAATATTTGGGAAACTAGTTTCTTGGGCTTTTAGTGACTCTTGGTTTAAATTTGGTAGAGTACTCTTGGTTTTGATCTTGATCCCTTTTCCTCCCAGAGGTAGTCTCTGTTTTTCTCTTTTGTCTGTGTCTTTTGTCATAAGAAGGAAATACCATAGGGTAGGGTGCAGGCATAGGCCCTATAAGCCTGCTGTCCGGGCCGGCCCCACAGACTGGTGAGTTTGCGGGTCTCACCAGACCGGTGTCTACAAACTTTGCTGTGGGTTATTATGCACATGAAGTGAAGGTCATTGCCAAGGGCATCTTGGAAGCCAAAAAGGCTGCAAATTTAAGTGGGCGTGGGTCGAGCAGTTAAGAGCCATTAGGGCGCTCGCCACTTTCAGAAGACTCCCGTGACAGGATAAGTTGGATCACGGAATCGGGTAGATGACACAGGTCCCCCGCCAACTGCAAGAAAATGTCCGTGCAACGACGAGGTACTCTGTAAAGCACACAGTCCCCAACCCTGCGGCACCTCCCCCCCAGGTATTATTCTGGCTCCAAGAGACCTAAGGCGTGAGTAAAGCTGTCATTGTGCACATAAAACAAAAACAAAAACAAAACCGGATGAGGTTTTTCCTTCTGTCTTGTTCTGTGTCCTGAGAAAACTTGGCTTTGTGACCAGTGAGAATATTCTCCTTGGTCTCCACCATACGGAAGGTGCACTTACCGGGGTGCACCTTGGTGGCCAGTCGAGTAGACTGGGGTTCCGAACTGTCTCTTTGTCCGGCTGTGCCAAGCTCTCAGGGGAGTTTGTCATAAAGGGCCCAGTCCATAAGGGCTTTTGTCATCTTAACCTTCGTTGCTTGTTAGTGCTGGAAAAATCCCATTCCAGTATCGCCTGCCCGGTGTCACAGATTAGCAGGTCTGTGACTGGAGGCGTCCCACACTATTGTGGGAGACCGGAGACACCGTTTTCACTACACCATCCTTACCGCCTGTGCAACGAAGGTCTTTACTTTTTCTGAATATCTTTGGGAGTGAATTCTGTGGATCATGGGGGCTACATCATCTGCGCCCTCACCAGGGACGCGTCTTGCGTCCATGGTAGATTTATTCTAAGCGTGGAAAGTTACCTCCGGGTCTTTCCTTAAAAAGGCTTATTGGTTCCAGTCACTATTGGAATAAATATACAAATGAAGATCCTACTCGTCAATGGCCAGACGACGGATACTTTGAATTGAAAAAACTTCTAAATTGGGGGAAAAAAAATTTTTTTGAGAGCTCTCACATAATTGTTTAATTGGTACCTAAGAAAAAAGGCCAAAAAAAAGGAAGGAAAAAATTTGACTAGCCTTAAGACCTTGACTCAGGTTACAATTGAATTGAGAACATGTAAAAGTGTAAGTGTTAATAAGATTATAAAGGTTGGCATGTTTGAGCTAATTTTATATAGAGGTTACATCAACTTTGCCTGAGTATGTTTTAAAATGTCTGACTGGGAATGCTTCCCTTGTCCAAAATTATAAGACCAAGACCTATTGATAAAAATTTTAATGATAACTATGTTTAAAGGTATAAGAGGTGATGAAATTTACATAAAATTTTGTAGGAAAAAACTGATGTTATTTCTATTACAGAACTGGTTAACAAAAATAGTAATTTAAATGATGGCTAATTTTATCTAATGTCTTATGAAGTCTTACAGGCAATCTAAATAATTATTGGGAACAAGTAAATAGTTGTGAAAAAGATAAATGTTGGATGAACTTTAAACAATAATTATGTGTTACGGTGGTTACAGCTTCCAAACTCTTTTTGGTGACCTAAAACTTTAGAGTTTTGCTGAATTTTATGATAAAAATTCTCTGAGTATCATCATTTCCAAATAAGATAAGATATTAGACATTGATTGCTAAATGTACATTTGTCTACTTTTGGCTTTTCATTACAGGAAAACTAAAAGGTGTTTTGGGTCTATTGGTAAACATGTGTTTTATTAAAAGATTGTACTATAAAGTAATGTGTTTCTAGAAGTTATGAAGTATTTATAAATTTTCCAAGCCACAAGATACTAATGTAAAAGAAAGTTTATAATTGTTTACTTAGTTTTTACTTACAAATTAAGGTTTCTAAGGGTTAAAATTTCTAATTAATATATGTGATTGAAGCTACTAAAAAAATTAAGAAAAATATGTCTGTGTACAAGGAAAGTAAGATGTATAAAGGTACAAAGAATGGAAATATTTTGTTTGGTTAAGAAAGATAAATTTGTCCTCAAGTACTAGAAGGGAAAAGAAAGACATGGGACAAATTCTGAATGTAAAAAGAAAGTTATAGAAGGTTTGTGGAAGAGAAATTCTGGAAAAGGAGTTTTTGCATGGTCAAGTTGGCTAAGATTGAAATGAATTTAATTAAGTAAATGAGTTTTAATTGCAGAAGTAAGCTGGTGTAAAATTGAAATTTCTCGTAGAAGGATAATTTGCTTAAACTTGATAAAGAGGTTATAAAAGATTTTTCTTTCCCTTTGAGTAAGTCTACCTAAAAGACAGAGAAAAAAAAAACCTGTTAAAATAATTTCCTACGTTCAAAAGACTGAGGTCTCTCTGTTAAGGCTTTTTGGACTGTTAATGCTATGTTTGCTTTGACTGTTTATATTTTTGACAAGCTCCCCCAAAATTCATATCTTAAAGTCTTTTTTTTTTAACTTTTATTTCTTTGAGAATTTTCAAAGGGCCCTGGAACTTCTCAAAGAAATTTGCTCTCTTCCTATAAGAGGAAAGATACTAAACTTATTAGGCTTATTCACTATGTTCAATTACATGGAAAGCATTGTCAGACAAGTGAAGATAAGCCTGCTTAGGTGCTATTATGTGGGCAAATGTTATTGACATAGGTGTTTTAAAATTGTATAACATTACTGAAATTCTGATCTGTCCTGGTTATCAGTCATAATTCTGGTTATTATTATTTTAAAGTGTTGTATGTCACAAAATTAACCAAATTTCTTTGTCAATTGCCATTTTGAGGTCTTGTTGTTTACAGACTTATTTCTTTGCTCTAATGCTTTTGCAAAATATGTTTCAACTTCAGAAAAATTCATGGAAAGGACTCTGATATTTACACTGGAATACAGGTTTCTGACAAACTTCTGATCATAAAACTGAACCTGGTAAAAAAAAAATTACAGATATCTGATGGAGAAACTGACTTCATGAAGCTACTAACAAAAAGATTGGGATCAAAAATGGATTACACAGGACTGAATGAACTGATAAGGATGATTATAATTTTTTATGATTTTTCGTTTGAAGTATTGCTGAATTTTTAATGTTTTGTTTTTTCAGATTTAAGGAAAACTTTTTCTCTTTTCTCCTGAGCTAGCTATGACTTATAGCAATTTGGTAAATGATATTTTTGTAAGTAAAATTAAAATATTTATCTTTTTCTCTCTACCTGATCCCTCGAATTTAAAAACTCTTAGTAAGTGAGTATTGTTGTTTTCATGGCAATATAGTTATTTGCATAAGTTCAATAAGAATCTATTCTCCTTATAACAGGACACAATTGGAAACACTGGGTCTATTACCAAGGTTGTGACTGGAACATCATATTTGCAATATAACCATACAGCTTTTGAGGAATGAAGATTGGACTTTATGGAATAAAGCCACGTGGAAATATTGGCCTGGTACCTTTATGTTCCAAGCAGCACTTACCAGGATAAGTAAAGAATGTCACTTATCTGGCAGGTACAAGGAACCTTGAAATATTTTGGGGAAACCTCAGAATAGAAGAATTCACCCAAATTTATAGGTATTGCAGGCAAAGTCTGATGACAAAACCCTTGGCTTGGCTTTCCTGGCCTCGAGAGACCTTTAAAGTTCAATGTGAGATTCCTTATAAAAAGTTCCAGCAAAGCAGATTTAAAAGAGCCTATGTGATCAACTGCTATTCTTGCTGTACTCATGTAAATAATTGAGCCAACTCCATTGGAACTAGACTTATTTTGCAAACTAGTTTTAATTTTGCTATCTTAATAAAAATGAGGGTGATTTTAGAGAGAAAAATTATATTTCAGTAAAAACTATTTCAGTATAAATTTGCGGATATTAGATCCTAGTTTTGTTGTCTTTTGAGGTTTTTGTTTTATATCTGTTGACTGGACTAGATCCTGATTTCTTCTAGTCTCCTGAAATATCTGGCTACAGATGTCCAAACTAACGTTTTTGATTTTTTCCATCATTTTCATTTGAAATCACTGAGAACTGAACCTGCCCTTTTTCCTGAAGCCTTACAAACTAAAGCTGATGAACTTGATATAAACTTAAGAGATGACCTGACGACACCATCAGAGACATTTTAAACTGCAAAAGATACTTTGACCCTGACATCTAAAATTCTTCTTCACTGGCTGTCTTCTGAACTCAAAAACTGGTTTACAATTTGCTCTAACCATTACCCTTGTTTTTCTTTCTTTTACACAAATATGCTTTTGGAGTCTGCCATGCTGTTGGCACAATTTGGAAATCCCGTGGATTCTTAACTTCTGCAGGAACTCCTATTGCTAATGGACACTTAGTTGCAGCCTTATTACAAGCTATTCACCTTCCTTCAAAAATTGCCATTGTTCATTGTTCAGCCCATACTAAGGAGACTGATGTCATATCTTTAGGGAATGACAGGGTTGACAGAGCTGCTAAACATGCAGCTCACTATGGACCCCCTTATCCGTTTTCCACCCAATTCTTAAACCTGCCTTTATCCCTGACTGATGTTATTAACTATCAGGCAAATGCCCCACAATCTGAAAAAGACAATTGGATACAAAAGGGTGCCAAACAATTATCAGATGGATTATATATTGGACCAAATGGACTTCCAGTAGCTCCTTTTCTTTTGACTTTTTGGCTTGCACTTATCTCCCACCATATGGGACATATGTGCAAACGGGGGATAGTTAAGGAACTAAAAGACAATTGGTTTTGCCCTGGCATCCATAAAATTTCTGACCAAATAACCTCCCAGTGCACAACTTGCAAATCTTACCAAGTCTCTGGGAGAAATCAGTGTGATCCAGGAAGTCCTCCCATGCCCACGCTGCCTTTTGTGGCACTCCAAATGGATTTTATAGACTTGCCTTCAGCTTTATGTTACTCTCACTGTTTGGTTATTGTCTGCATGTTTAGTGGATGGACTGAATGCTATCCGACCAGACATGCAGATGCCACAACAGTGGTAAAGAAATTAATAACTGAAGTTATTCCTCGCTTTGGCATTCCTTTATGGATTGAATCAGACCAAGGAACTCATTTTACAGCAGAGATAAACCACTTGCTTGCAAAAACTCTGGGGTATTCATTAAAATTTCATACCCCATGTCACCCTCAGTCATCAGGGCAAGTGGAACGTAAAAATCTAGATATAAAAAGAACTCTAGGAAAAGTCTGTCAAGAAACTGGACTTAAATGGCCAGAGGCTCTGCCCTTGGCCCTTATGAAGATTCAAAATACTCCAAATAGAAGGCATGGACTGACTCCTTTTGAAATAGTTTTTGGACGTCTGATGCCTACTGGTGTCTCTAAACCTTCAATTCCTGGATTAGATGAATATTATGGGAACTTAAGTGAACAATTTGATGCTATGACTTGTTATATACAAAAATTAACTAGTATACTTGAAGCATATCGTCAACAGGTAAGAGAGGCATGGCCACCACCTTCTGACAAGCCTTGCCATCCCTTTCGACCAGGAGACCGGGTGTACATCAAGGTCTTTAGAAGAGAACACGCACTGTCACCTCGCTGGGAAGGACCTTATGAAGTCTTACTGACGACCTGCACTGCCATCAAAATAAAGGAAAAATCTTCCTGGATCCATGCGAGCCACGCCAAAATAGACCCAGAACATCGCTCTCAAGACAACTGGGAGATAATCCCCACAGGTGACCTTAAACTAAGGATTTCGAGGGCCAAAACCCAGGCCCCAGAAGCAGCCGACATCACGAAGTAGACAGCTTTTCCCAAGATCACAGATCGAGAAAACCTACTTTGACCCATTTCCTCCCCCTTGCTTCAAAACTCCCTATATATATATACACACTCACACACACAAACTATTAGTGGATATATATATATATATTTTTAATCATTTATTAGAAAGCTGACTGGAGAGTGCTGGTCTCTATCTGTCCCTCTTCCCCTCTCTAAGTCTCCGCTACGGGCTCTTTTCCAATCTGTGTCTTGCTTTTACTAACCCTCTCCTTTTCAACAGGTCGGGCACAGACCAAACACCCCCTTATGCCAGTTTACCAAGCCCTAGCCACGCTAACTAATCAATCTGACTGTTGGTTATGTCAACAGCTAGATAGTGCAAAAGAACCTGAACTAGTCTTTGTTCCTGCTGATATGAACACCTGGTAGACTAAGTACGGAAAATGGATGAATAACAGAGTATGGTATCCACAACAAGGGAAACTTTACTCTGCTTCTTCTCCTGGTGAGTCACTTGGGCCCCAGAAAGACTACTTAGAAGGTCAAGGACTGTCCCTTGCCCAAGTACAAGCAATAGGTGAAAGTTTTTCCCTCTGCATTGAAAGTAAACATGGCGCTGGACCTTTCCTGGGTGACATACCGAGACAATATTGCAGTCAAACTCTGGTTTGATTCCGCAGGTGGCATCTTCAGAACTCTCAAGGGAATTGTAAGTGACTCTATCACTACTCCCTCTGGCACAAACATTTGCCAAATCACCAAGTGCTCTGGATGGCCTACGAGCCACCCTTGTGCAACTTGGGGTATCGCAGCTATCCGCATGGTTAGGCTGCCCAATGCCACAGACTATATATAGGTGGATCAAAAATCTGGACTCACCTGGTCAGGTGACAAGACCAGGTTTTATAGCTGCCAAAATCAGACTGCAGGCCTCCTGTACCAGCTATTCCGCAATCTATTCTGTTCTCGCAGACTGACAGGAGCTCATGGGAAATGGAGATGTTTAGGTAGTAACAGTGCAAGTGGTACAGATCATGAAATAGTCCAGATCCTGGGAACTACAGACTCAATTCTAACCTTGTCTTTAAACTACACTGGTCTTTTCATTTTATGCGGCAACGAAGTGTATAAAAGATTCCTACCTAATTGGTCAGGACGATGCGAACTTGGATACCTGGCTCCTTCTGTCACCAAACACTCCACCTTAAATGCTAGCCAAATTACAAACTTGGGTTAGTTTGTTCATAAGATTGTGCCACATAAACGTGCCAGTCTAGAAATCGTGGAAAATCCATGTGTGTATCACAACTCCAAGTTCTTTTCAGCCTTGAGAGTCCTATTTCCCAGCTTTGAAGATTATGAGTTAGAAAAGGAAATATTAAATCTCTCTATGGTAATGGAGCAAGAGTTCAACACCACCATGCAAACCTTGAACATACTCCAGTCAGAGATTAACAGCCTAGCATCTGTGGTGCTCCAAAATCGACGTGCTCTGGATGTGCTCACTGCCCAGCAAGGAGGAGCATGTGCAATCATTGGAGAAAAATGCTGCTTTTATGTGAATCAAACAGGTCAAGTAATATCTAACTTAAATCTATTAAAAGAGAAGATTGACATTTTTCATCAGATGAACGAAGCTAACACATTTTATTGGACTGACTTATTTCCAGGATTGGGGGACTGATTTAATGGAGTGTGGGGAAATGTGCTCCGATTTGTTCTTTTCTGCCTGTTCATCCTCATTCTAATCTACGTTCTTTTCTCCCTTTACAGACTTCTTATCACTCGGATACTAACACGATTTCTCTCTCCACAGTCACCAGCTCAGCTTTTAATATGTGAAACTTCTAGGGAAGTTTCAGAGGAGGAAACTGATGGTGCTCAGGGCAAGCTGCCCCAGGAAGCACCACTCTTGTATGCGGATTATTTCGAGCTGAAGACAATAAGGATATTTGACCTCCCCCACTAACTGCCTAGAGAATCTGGCATGGTGGCTCATTCCTGGAACAGATCTTCTATCATGATGGCTATAAAGATAATGTAAAATAGATGTTGCAATGGGAGGGGCACCAAGCCTCTTTTATCAAAAACCTCTATCTCTCCCTGACCAAATTATCAATAGATGACCCTGAAAAGAATTGTCCTTCTGCCCTCTGAAGTCCCAGGCCACTACCCACCCCCAACACGTTCCTTCACCTTTAGCTGCAATACTTAAGCAAGCAGCTTAGACAGAGGGAAGAGTTGCTCATTTCTGAGTTTCTCCCATGTATACATGTTATTAAACTTGGTATTATTTTCTCCTGCTAACCTGTCTTGTTGATTATTTGGCCAGCCAGAAGAACCTTAAGGAAAAGGGCAGAGGGTGATTCTCCCTCTTCCCCCTACAGTCACAAACCTTGAACTCTGAGTAATGTTTGCTTTAGCCCCTGAAAATTCAGGAGCCTCTAGATCCAAATGCCAACACATTCAATTTGTTGGTGAATCTTGATTAAGATTTTGATACTTTTCGCTGTCTGCTCAAGCAAAGCATCCTTTGAAACCTAGGGTTTCTAAGCCAATGGTTCTCAATGTGTGGCTGGTCAGCAGAATCACATGGGAAATGGTCAGAGACATAAATTCTCGGGTCCTCCCATCCTACTGGATCACAAATTCGGATGGGCTCAGCATTCTGTGTTGTAGGGGACCTCCACACGGTTCTAATGCACACTGGAGTTCAAGAACCACTGTCTTAGGAGAAACCAGTCCTATGTACAACATAGGGTTAGCAAGGATTCCTCTCTCACGAGGGCTTCTCCTGAGGCCCCATGGCCAAAATAAGGATTCTCCTTTATGGCCATAGGAAGATCTATCGGCTCAACTCCAGGCAGCCATCTTCAGGAATTTTTCCAATATGACGAGGAGCTCTGAAATTTGGATTCAAAAAAGAAAAAAATATAAAAATATGGTTCAACGTTCAAGAAATTTTCCTCCTTCAGATTGAAGGTGGAGAAATAGCTGAAATAGAGAAATTTTTCCCAGAACACTGATCTTACATTTCTTGATGGAAGCCACTGAGTTCCTTCAGTGGAACTAAACAATGACCAGGAAGGTTACAGTTAGTCTGATGCGTTAGAGGAGAAAGCACAAAGAGAAAGAAAAAAAACAAAAACAAAAACAAACAGGAGAGAGGAAGAGTGACGAAGGGAAATAGACAGCGACCATCAGTCAGAGGTGGTGAGAGGAGGGGAAAGGAATAGAAGATGCAGAGGGAGAGAAGCAGGTGCCGCTCGGTAGGAAACATACCTGTTGACACTGTGCACGTGTGGCTTTTATAGAAAGGTGTAAGGTTTCTAAAAAGAAAGAAAAGAAAAACAAATCCATCCAATTTAGTAATTTGTCCTAAATATTAATTGATCAGATCTCATCACTCTGATGTCTTCCTTCTCCTTTATTTCATTCTTGTCTCAAATTCTATGTCCTGCCCTTGTCTAAGGCTTCAGAAACACACCGCAATTCAAATTCTCACAATGTGAACTGTTTAAATCATTTCAGCTTCTTCTTTCCTTGCCCTTCTGCACATAATAGATGCCCTACAGTGTTAGATCACATTTTGGTGCCTTTCAAAAAAACTTTAAAAAACTTGATTCTTAAAAGTACAGTTTTAGGGTTACAGAGAATTGAACAGATAGTACATAGAGCTCCGTACTCCCACCGCACTACCCCTCCCCTCTCTCCCAAGCCCCATCTCCCCTGTTATTAACACCTTGCATTAGGTTGATACATTTGTTATAATGAATGAACAATATTGATACGTTGTTATGAACTACAGTCCCTAGTTTGAGAGTCACTCTTTGTGGTGTACAGTTCCATGGGTTTTGACACAGATATAGTGACATGCAGCCAATATTATGTACAGAACAGTCTCCCTACCCTAAAAATCCTCTGAGCATCAGATTAGCTCTTAATGACTTTTTAAAATATTAACAGTTGTCAGAATAATGTAAATTTTTACGATGAAAAATGTTCCACAGGTGCTGTTTTGTTAGTCTCATTATTATGATCACTATTAGAAATAATGAAAAAATTGAACACCTATATAAATAGCAAAAATCATAGAATTTTAAAGATCAAAAATATCTTGAAGATGAGGAAACCCCCTATTCTTCAAGACCCTGCCCTCCAGTCTCTCAGCTTTCTGTGTCATGTCATTTATCTGCCTACTCCACTGAGGAGAAAGAAAGAAATCAATAACGAAAAACAAAGCAAAAAACAAATTTTGGTTCTAAGTGGTCCTCTTGAGCCCAATTTAATGAAGCATGGATTCTTTTTTATTGTCTATTTGCATCAGGAACATAATTACTAGCTGGAGCCTGATTTGAGAATATTCATTATGAATGAAAGCTGTCATATCTAAGAACAGAATGGAATTCACTGATGCTTTATTCTTGGGACATTTGTAGGATTAAGTCAGGACACACTGTGAGAGTGATAAATTTAACTTCTGTATATTTTTCTTCTCCAAGACCCTGGATTTCGGCCACACTTTATACCCAGGTACTTTGCAACAATGAAAAATAATTAAACAATGACCTTGAATATTTTGCCCTCAGATTCATTAGTCTTTAAAATATAAATTGAGCAATTTAAATGTAGATGACTGAAAGACTATGGAGACTTCTAGAATGTCACAGTAGGTCCTTTAGAAGTGAAGAATTGACTCTATAAAGCATTTCTATTCTTTATCATACCTTGAAAATAGTGCTACTGTGACTGTGTTTTAAAGAGGATAATGGCAGGCTTTACTTTAATTTGTACTGTGAGAGATCAAGATTTGGCCATCCTAAAATCTATCTCTTTACCTTGGTTGTTTTCTCTGAGGGACATTTGACCTCCCCCAACTAACTGCCTAAAGAATTTGACATGGTGGCTCCTTCCTGGAACAGATTTTCTATCATGATGGCTGCAAAGATCATGTAGGATAAATGTTACAATAGGAAAGGCACCAACAAGCCTATCTTATCGGAAGTTCTGTCTCTCTGGCTACATTCTCTGGATGGCCCTGCAAGGAGTTGCCAGGCAAACATTTACATTTATAAAGGAAATCTCCATTTGTAAAGGTATCTCCCTCTCTGTTTTGGGAAGAGGGTGGATGGCCTCATTTCTAGAGACTTATCAATGTTGAAAGTGAAGCCTGAAATTTGCATAATAACCTTACTCTTGTTTACTGTGCTTTAGTGATAATCTCCTGTAACTGACTCCCCCCACCCCCAACATCCTCCTTTGTCGTTGGTTGAACTTGGTATTTAAGACGAGAATTTCTGCTATTGTGTTGAGAAACGCAGTGTCCCTGCTTTCTCCCATGTATACATGTTATTAAACTTGGTATTATTTTCTCCTGCTAACCTGTCTTGTTGATTATTTGGCCAGCCAGAAGAACCTTAAGGAAAAAGGCAGAGGGAGATTCTCTCCCTCTCCTGACAGTACCTTTTTATTTTAAGTACATTTACTTAATATTTCTCAGTCTCTTGAAAACTTTTATCACTATACTCAACCTTCATTTAAATCACCAAACCTATTTGATGAAGGCAACATGAACATTTACTTGCAAATTCCTCAGAAAATTACTAATTTAACCTTACTTTCGATGATAAATTGTAGAACTCAAACTGGATTTCCCAGGCCCCTCAAAATGGCTCATAACTCTGTGTTTGTACATTTATCTGGGAAGATATTATCTAAGGGTAATTGTTCTTCCCAAACTCTTTCTTTACCTCAAACAGCAGTACTTTCAAAGTTTTAATGAAAACGTGGCCAATTTGGTGAAAACCAAGTGACTTGTTTGTTTTAGCATGCCAATGAGATTAAGAAAATAAGTATTTTAATTTTTCTTATTGATTATAAAAATCAGAAATTAAGAAAACAAACTTCTTTTTCCAAAGACATTTCTGCAAGTGAAATCATCTGAAAAACTGATGGCTAGCCTCCTGTTTTAACCACTCAACCCTAAGAAATGTAATACCGTGGGCAAACACTTAAGCGTTGTCACCTGTGTGAGTGCCCAGCGCTGTCACCCCATCAAGGCCACAGATCAGGGGAAGGAGTCCTTGGAGGGGAGACAGCTGCGCACTCAGCATCCTTCCTTCCTGGGTCAGAACTCGGCCCCAGCTGCTCGCTGTCTAATCTTCTGGGGAAGCAGAGAATTCTTCTGGGGACACGACACACATCGGGTGTTAAGGATGTCATAATTCTTTTTTAAACAAATGTTAGCTTGTGTGACATGCTTCTCAGGACAGGAGAAGCCACCTCAAGGGAAGGCGGATCTTCTCTAGGAGCTGACGGTCATCCAGGGAGAGCAGAGTCAAGGGCTGCACAGCGCCAGCCCGCTCCTACTCTCTGTCTCAGGAACACCTGGGCCCCCACCCCTCCACCCCCCTCCCGGCTGGCCCCCAGCGGTTCCCATTGGATCCCCGGAGGCCGGGGCATGCGCAGGACCGGCGCTCGGAGCGGCAGAGGGGCTGGCGAGCTGGAGAGCCCGGTCGCACGCACAGGAGGCGGAGTCTCTGGTGCGGTGGTGGCGGCTGCACTGGTTTGTGTGGGGGGATTGGCGGAATCCTTCCTCCAGGATTTTCAGCGCTGGGGAGCTCTCCTTTCTGCAGTGTGGAGGAGCTCTGGGCAGGAGGCGGTGCCAAGGTAGGCGGTGGCCGGTGGGCGGCGGGCTTGACCTGGAGCTCTCCGCCGCAGACGGCGGGGAGCGCGGTGTCGGGGGTGGGGTCGGGGGCCAGGGCTGCTTTCGGGCTGCCCCAGGCGGGTGAACCCAACCTCTGTCCCTTGGAGGAGCAGAGGAGCGCCGCCTGGCCGGCCGGTCCCTCTGCCTTGGTGGGGCCCCACCACGATGGGGCCTCCTGCCCACCCAGCGGAGGTGCAGGGGGCAGCAGGGAGTTGCTTGCCCTCTGCACGCGCCCTTGAGTTTGCGCCCCCTGGGACCCCGTCTAGGCCAGGTCTCGACATCCCGGGGTGAACACTTTCCTTCAGAAGACAGCCAGTGGTCAGCGCTCCTCTGCCTGACTCCGCGCAGGCTATTGGGCTCCTCATTGCGTTCTTTAAACAAATAAGCGTTCCTGCTTCCTTGGGACCACATTTATAGAAAAACCTAATCCCATTAATGGTTTCTGATAATTGACTCTATATTTGCAAGGGGAACTTTGAAGCCTGTGAATTGTTGTAAACTGCATTTAATGAACGGAGCTTTAAACAGTCTTTGGTGCAAATTATGTAGCTTCCTAATAATAACTCACATTCTGTTAACATAGACTGATGACTGATCAATTGATGATTGACATAATGTGTACGGAATTTTGGTTTCAGTGGAAAGGTTTTTCTTGGCAGTTGGTGCTAAAATTAAAATCGTATAAGGAGGAGGTTTTTAGAAGTAATATGTAGTGTGTGTTTTGTCTCCGTACTCATTTAGAATCATAAGAATTAGATTTGGAAAGCCCATAGAACAAGAATTTTGAAATTTTGATTTGACTGATGAGGTGAAAGATCAAAAGACCAAATACGGTAGGATTTCATTTATACGATATTCTAGAAAAGATAAACTGTAAGGAAAGACAACAGATTGTTAGTTGTCATTAGTTTTAATATTTAGTTAATCATTTAGTTTAATAGTTTAATCATTAGTTTTAATATTTCTGATTAAAAAAATACACTTTAATGATAGCATCCTAATTATGCTTTTGGATGATACCAGAAGTTCATAACCTATTAAATTCTGCAGTAGGAACAAATGACATGTTGGTTATTGGTGTCTTTGAAGTGTAAGTATTGGCGGTAATGAAATTTTTAACGAAGATTTTTTGGATTATGAACTACTGTTTTTTTACTAGATCCTGTTGGACATGGCATATTACAAGTTTCAAAAGGCTCTTTAAATTATTGTAGCAGGCTGAAGCTATTAAATTGTAATGTCAGAGCTTTATAGATGAAACAGGTGTGGGAGATCAAGATTTGGCCACCCTGAAATCTCTCTCTTTACCTTGGTTGTTTTCTCTAGGGACATTTGACCTCCCCCACTAACTGCCTAAAGAATTTGACACGGTAGCTCCTTCCTGGAACAGATCTATCATGATGGCTGTAAAGATAACGTAGGGTAAATGTTACAACAGGAAAGGCACCAACAAGCCCCTCTTATCAGAAGTTCTGTCTCTCTGGCCACATTCTCTGGATGACCCTGCCCCTTCGAGGAGTTGCCAGACAATCATTTACATTTATAAGGGAAATCTCCATTTGTGAAGGTATCTCCCTCTCTGTTTGGAGAAGAGAGGGGGATGAGCTCATTTCTAGTGACTTATCACTGTGGAAGGTGAGGCCTTGAGCTACATAATAAACCTTACTCTTGTTTACTGTGCTTTAGAGGTAATCTCCTGTAACTGACTCCCCCCACCCCCAACATCCTCCTTTGTCGTTGGTTGAACTTGGTATTTAAGACGAGAATTTCTGCTATTGTGTTGAGAAACGCAGTGTCCCTGCTTTCTCCCATGTATACATGTTATTAAACTTGGTATTATTTTCTCCTGCTAACCTGTCTTGTTAATTATTTGGCCAGCCAGAAGAACCTTAAGGGAAAGGGCAGAGGGAGATTCTCCCCCTTCCCCCGACAGTTTTGGCGTAGTCGCCAGGAGCCACACTGGCTGGCAAGTTGCCTTCTCTGGCTGGAAGACCTGCCTTCTCCCTGGACTACTGCAGATGATGAGATCCGGGAACGCCTGACGAAAGCCGGCAAAAAGGTAAGACTTCTTACCACGTCAGCCTCCCGGAATCTCTATTTGCGGAGTCCGGCGGAAGGAAATGGTGAGAATTTTTTCTCTTTCTAAATTTAGATTGGCAGGAGAAAATATTTGGGAAACTAGTTTCTTGGGCTTTTAGTGACTCTTGGTTTAAATTTGGTAGAGTACTCTTGGTTATGATCTTGATCCCTTTTCCTCCCAGAGGTAGTCTCTGTTTTTCTCTTTTGTCTGTGTCTTTTGTCATAAGAAGGAAATACCATAGGGTAGGGTGCAGGCATAGGCCCTATAAGCCTGCTGTCCGGGCCGGCCCCACAGACTGGTGAGTTTGCGGGTCTCACCAGACTGGCGTCTACAAACTTTGCTGTGGGTTACTATGCACATGAAGTGAAGGTCATTGCCAAGGGCATCTTGGAAGCCAAAAAGGCTGCAAATTTAAGTGGGCGTGGGTCGAGCAGTTAAGAGCAATTAGGGCGCTCGCCACTTTCAGAAGACTCCCGTGACAGGATAAGTTGGATCACGGAATCGGGTAGATGACACAGGTCCCCCGCCAACTGCAAGAAAATGTCCGTGCAACGACGAGGTACTCTGTAAAGCACACAGTCCCCAACCCCGCGGCACCTCCCCCTCTAGGTATTATTCTGGCTCCAAGAGACCTAAGGCGTGGCTAAAGCTGTCATTGTGCACATAAGAAAAAGAAAAACCGGATGAGGTTTTTCCTTCTGTCTTGTTCTGTGTCCTGAGAAAACTTGGCTTTGTGACCAGTGAGAATATTCTCCTTGGTCTCCACCATACGGAAGGTGCATTTACCCGGGTGCACGTTGGTGGCCAGTCGAGTAGACTGGGGTTCCAAACTGTCTCTGTCCGGCTGTGCCAAGCTCTCAGGGGAGTTTGTCATAAAGGTCCCAGTCCATAAGGGCTTTTGTCATCTTAACCATCGTTGCTTGTTAGTGCTGGAAAAATCCCATTCCAGTATCGCCTGCCCGGTGTCACAGATTAGCGGGTCTGTGACTGGAGGCGTCCCACACTATTGTGGGAGACCGGAGACACCATCCTTACCGCCTGTGCAACGAAGGTCTTTACTTTTTCTGAATATCTTTGGGAGTGAATTCTTTGGATCATGGGGTCTACATCATCTGCGCCCTCACCAGGGACGCGTCTTGCGTCCATGGTAGATTTATTCTAAGCGTGGAAAGTTACCTCCGGGTCTTTCCTTAAAAAGGCTTATTGGTTCCAGTCACTATTGGAATAAATATACAAATGAAGATCCTACTCATCAATGGCCAGATGACGGATCCTTTGAATTGGGAAAACTTCTAAATTGGGGGAAAAAAATGTTTTGAGAGCTCTCACATAATTATTTATTTGGTACCTAAGAAAAGGCCAGAAAAAGGAAGGAAAAAATTTGACTAGCCTTAAGACCTTGACTCAGGTTACAATTGAATTGAGAACATGTAAAAGTGTAAGTGTTAATAAGATTATAAAGGTTGGCATGTTTGAGCTAATTTTATATAGAGGTTACATCAACTTTGCCTGAGTATGTTTTAAAATGTCTGACTGGGAATGCTTCCCTGGTCCAAAATTAGAAGACCAAGACCTATTGATAAAAATTTTAATGATAACTATGTTTAAAGGTATAAGAGGTGATGAAATTTACATAAAATTTTGTAGAAAAAAACTGATGTTATTTCTATTACAGAACTGGTTAACAAAAATAGTAATTTAAATGATGGCTAATTTTATCTAATGTCTTATGAAGTCTTACAGGCAATCTAAATAATTATTGGGAATAAGTAACTAAATAGTTGTAAAAAAAGATAAATGTTGGATGAACTTTAAACAATAATTATGTGTTATGGTGGTTACAGCTTCCAAACTCTTTTTGGTGACTTTTAGAGTTTTGCTAAAATTTATGATAAAAAATTCTCTGAGTATCATCATTTCCAAATAAGATAAGATATTAGACATTGCTAAATGTACGTTTGTCTACTTTTGGCTTTTCATTACAGGAAAACTAAAAGGTGTTTTGGGTCTATTGGTAAACATGTGTTTTATTAAAAGGTTGTACTATAAAGTAACATGTTTCTAAAAGTTATGAAGTGTTTATAAATTTTCCAAGCCACAAGATACTAATGTAAAAGAAAGTTTATAATTGTTTACTTAGTTTTTACTTACAAATTAAGGTTTCTAAGGGGTAAAATTCCTAATTAATATATGTGATTGAAGCTACTAAATATTAAGAAAAATATGTCTGTGTACAAGGAAAGTAAGATGTATAAAGAAGGTGCAAAGAATGGAAATATTTTGTTTGGTTAAGAAAGATAAATTTGTCCTCAAGTACTAGAAGGGAAAAAAAAGACATGGCACAAATTCTGAATGTAAAAAGAAAGTTATAGAAGGTTTGTGGAAGAGGAATTCTGGAAAAGGAGTTTTTGTATGGTCAAGTTGGCTAAGATTGAAATGAATTTAATTAAGTAAATGAGTTTTAATAGCAGAAGTAAGCTAGTGCAAAATTGAAATTTCTCGTAAAAGGATAATTTGCTTAAACTTGATAAAGAGGTTATAAAAGATTTTTCTTTACCTTTGAGTAAGTCTACCTAAAAAAAAAAAACAAAAAACTGTTAAAATAATTTCCTGTGTTCAAAAGACTGAGGTCTCTCTGTTAAGGCTTTTTGGACTGTAAACGCTATGTTTGCTTTGCCTTTTTATATTTTTGACAAGCTCCCCAAAATTCATATCTTAAATAAAGTCTTTTTTTCTTTGAGAATTTTCAAAGGGCCCTGGAACTTCTCAAAGAAATTTGCTCTCTTCCTATAAGGAGAAAGATACAAAACTTATTAGGCTGATTCAGTATGTTAAATTACATAGAAAACATTGTCAGACAAGTGGTGATAAGCCTGCTTAGGTGGTATTATGTGGGCCATTGTTATTGACATAGGTGTTCTAAAATTGGATAACATTACTAAAATTCTGATCTGTCCTGGTTATCAGTCATAATTCTGGTTATTATTATTTTAAAGTGTTGTATGTCACAAAATTAACCAAATTTCTTTGTCAATTGCCATTTTGAGGTCTTGTTGTTTACAGACTTATTTCTTTGCTCTAATGCTTTGCAAAATGTTTCAACTTCAGAAAAATTCATGGAAAGGACTCTGACATTTACACTGAAGTACAGGCTTCTGATAAACTTTCTGATCATAAAACTGAACTGGGAAAAAAAAAATTACAGAAATCCGATGGAGAAACTGATAAGTTCATGAAGCTGCTAACAAAAAGATTGGGATCAAGAATGGATTACACAGGACTGAATGAACTGATTATAATTTTTATGATTTTTCATTTAAAGTATTGCTGAATTTTTAATGTTTTGTTTTTTCAGATTTAAGGAAAACTTTTTCTCTTTTCTCCTGAGCTAGCTATGACTTATAGCAATTTGGTAAATGATATTTTTGTAAGTAAAATTAAAATATTTATCTTTTTCTCTCTACCTGATCCCTCGAATTTAAAAACTCTTAGTAAGTGAGTATTGTTGTTTTCATGGCAATATAGTTATTTGCATAAGTTCAATAAGAATCTATTCTCCTTATAACAGGACACAATTGGAAACACTGGGTCTATTACCAAGGTTGTGACTGGAACATCATATTTGCAATATAACCATACAGCTTTTGAGGAATGAAGATTGGACTTTATGGAATAAAGCCACGTGGAAATATTGGCCTGGTACCTTTATGTTCCAAGCAGCACTTACCAGGATAAGTAAAGAATGTCACTTATCTGGCAGGTACAAGGAACCTCGAAATATTTTGGGGGAACCTCGGAAGAGAGAAATTCACCCAAATCTCTAGGTATTGCAGGCAAAGTCTGATGACAAAATCCTTGGCTTGGCTTTCCTGGCCTCGAGAGGCTTTTGAAGTTCAACCTGAGATTCCTTATAAAAAGTTCCAGCAAAGCAGATTTAAAAGAGCCTATGTAATCAATTGCTATTCTTGCCGTACTTATGTAAATAATTGGGCCAACTCTATTAGAACTAGACTTATTTAGCAAACTAGTTAGTTTTAATTTGGCTATCTTAACGAAAATGAGGGTGATTTTAGAGAGAAAAAAATTATATTTCAGTAAAAACTATTTCAGTATAAATTTGCGGATATTAGATCCTAGTTTTGTTAATTGTCTTTTGAGGTTTTTGTTTTATATCTGTTGACGGGACTGGATCCTGATTTCTTCTAGTCTCCTAAAATATCTGGCTACAGATGTCCAAACTAACGTTTTTGATTTTTTCCATCATTTTCATTTGAAATCACTGAAAACTGAATCTGCCCTTTTGCCTGAAGCCTTACAAACTGAAGCTGATGGACTTGATACAAACTTAAGAGATTACTTGATGACATCATCAGAGACATTTTAAACTGCAAAAGATGCTTTGACGCTGACATCTAAAATTCTTCTTCACTGGCTGTCCTCTGAACTCAAAAACTGCTTTACAACTTGCTCTAACCATTAACCTTGTTTTTCTTTTGTTTACATAGAAATGCTTCTATTAAATACTTGATTGCTTGCTTCCATAATATAGGTGTAACCTTGAGAGCCCACCTGCATCACCACCTTCCAAAAGGAACTTAATTAAACTGATCTATTATCAAGACTAAGAAATGTGTTAAGAAATGTGTTCAGTGAGATGAAACAATCTACCAACTCAGCTTCTGGACTATGAAACTTCTTTAAATTTCAAAAGGACTGTGAAACTTGTAGTTTCAAAGGCGGGACTGTGGGAGATTAAGATTTGGCCACCCTGAAATCTCTCTCTTTACCTTGGTTGTTTTCTCTAGGGACATTTGACCTCCCCCCACTAACTGCCTAAAGAATTTGACATGGTGGCTCCTTCCTGGAACAGATCTATCATGATGGCTGTAAAGATAACGTAGGGTAAATGTTACAACAGGAAAGGCACCAACAAGCCCCTCTTATCAGAAGTTCTGTCTCTCTGGCCACATTCTCTGGATGACCCTGCCCCTTCGAGGAGTTGCCAGACAATCATTTACATTTATACAGGAAATCTCCATTTGTGAAGGTATCTCCCTCTCTGTTTTGAGAAGAGAGGGGGATGAGCTCATTTCTAGTGACTTATCACTGTGGAAGGTGAGGCCTTGAGCTACATAATAAACCTTACTCTTGTTTACTGTGCTTTAGAGGTAATCTCCTGTAACTGACTCCCCCCACCCCCAAAATCCTCCTTTGTCATTGGCTGAACATGGTATTTAAGATGAGAATTTCTGCTATTGTGTTGAGAAACGCAGTGTCCCTGCTTTCTCCCATGTATACATGTTATTAATCTTGGTATTATTTTCTCCTGCTAACCTGTCTTGTTAATTATTTGGCCAGCCAGAAGAACCTTAAGGAAAAGGGCAGAGGGAGATTCTCCCTCTTCCCCCGACAGAGGCAAAAATACAAAAAGCCATTCATCATTTTATCTTTGTTAAAAAATCAACTAAATCTTATGTCGGGGGAAGAGATATCTTTACAAATGGAGATTTCCCTTATAAATGTAAATGATTGTCTGGCAACTCCTTGCAGAGGCAGGGTCATCTAGAGAATGTGGCCAGAGAGACAGAACTTCTGATAAGAGAGGCTTGTTGGTGCCTTTTTTATTGTAACATTTACCCTACGTTATCTTTACAGCCATCTTTATTGTAACATTTACCCTACGTTATCTTTACAGCCATCATGATAGATCTGTTCTAGGAAGGAGCCACCATGTCAAATTCTTTAGGCAGTTAGTGGGGGGGGTCAAATGTCCCTAGAGAAAACAACCAAGGTAAAGAGAGAGATTTCAGGGTGGCCAAATCTTGATCTCCCACAGTCCCGCCTTTGAAACTACAAGTTTCACAGTCCTTTTGAAACTTAAAGAAGTTTCATAGTCCAGAAGCTGAGTTGGTAGATTGTTTCATCTCACTGAACACATTTCTTAACACATTTCTTAGTCTTGATAATAGATCAGTTTAATTAAGTTCCTTTTGGAAGGTGGTGATGCAGGTGGGCTCTCAAGGTTACGCCTATATTATGGAAGCAAGCAATCAAGTATTTAATAGAAGCATTTCTATGTAAACAAAAGAAAAACAAGGTTAATGGTTAGAGCAAGTTGTAAAGCAGTTTTTGAGTTCAGAGGACAGCCAGTGAAGAAGAATTTTAGATGTCAGCGTCAAAGCATCTTTTGCAGTTTAAAATGTCTCTGATGATGTCATCAAGTAATCTCTTAAGTTTGTATCAAGTCCATCAGCTTCAGTTTGTAAGGCTTCAGGCAAAAGGGCAGATTCAGTTTTCAGTGATTTCAAATGAAAATGATGGAAAAAATCAAAAACGTTAGTTTGGACATCTGTAGCCAGATATTTTAGGAGACTAGAAGAAATCAGGATCCAGTCCCGTCAACAGATATAAAACAAAAACCTCAAAAGACAATTAACAAAACTAGGATCTAATATCCGCAAATTTATACTGAAATAGTTTTTACTGAAATATAATTTTTTTCTCTCTAAAATCACCCTCATTTTCGTTAAGATAGCCAAATTAAAACTAACTAGTTTGCTAAATAAGTCTAGTTCTAATAGAGTTGGCCCAATTATTTACATAAGTACGGCAAGAATAGCAATTGATTACATAGGCTCTTTTAAATCTGCTTTGCTGGAACTTTTTATAAGGAATCTCAGGTTGAACTTCAAAAGCCTCTCGAGGCCAGGAAAGCCAAGCCAAGGATTTTGTCATCAGACTTTGCCTGCAATACCTACAGATTTGGGTGAATTCCTCTCTTCTGAGGTTCCCCCTAAATATTTCAAGGTTCCTTGTACCTGCCAGACAAGTGACATTCTTTACTTATCCTGGTAAGTGCTGCTTGGAACATAAGGTACCAGGCCAATATTTCCACGTGGCTTTATTCCATAAAGCCCAATCTTTATTCATCAAAAGCTGTATGGTTATATTGCAAATATGATGTTCCAGTCACAACCTTGGTAATAGACCCAGTGTTTCCAATTGTGTCCTGTTATAAGGAGAACAGATTCTTATTGAACTTATGCAAATAACTATATTGCCATGAAAACAACAATACTCACTAAGAGTTTCCAAATCCTGGAGGGATCAGGTAGAGAGAAAAAGATAAATATTTCCGTTGTACTGATAAAAATATCATTTACCAAATTGTTATAAGTCATAGCTTGTTCAGGAGAAACAAGAAAAAGTTTTCTTTAAATCTGAAAAAACAAAACATTAAAAATTCAGCAATACTTCAAAGGAAAAATCATAAAAATTATAATCATCTTTATCAGTTCGTTCAGTCCTGTGTAATCCATTCTTGATCCCAATATTTTTTTAGCAGCTTCATGAAGTTATCAGTCTCTCCATGAGATTTCTGTAATTTCTTACCAAGTTCAGTTTTATGATCAGAAATTTTGTCGGAAACCTGTATTCCAGTGTAAATATCAGAGTCCTTTCTATGAATTTTTCTGAAGTTGAAACATATTTTTCAAAAGCATTAGAGCAAAGAAATAAGTCTGTAAACAACAAGACCTCAAAATGGCAATTGACAAAGAAATTTGGTTAATTTTGTGACATACAACACTTTAAAATAATAATAACCAGAATTATGACTGATAACCAGGACAGATCAGCATTTCAGTAATGTTATACAATTTTAAAACATCTATATCAATAACATTTACCCACAAAATACCACCTAAGAAGACTTATCATCACTTGTCTGACAATGCTTTCCATGTAATTTAACATACTGAATCAGCCTAATAAGTTTAGTATCTTTCTCCTTATAGGAAGAGAGCAAATTTCTTTGAGAAGTTCCAGGGCCCTTTGAAAATTCTCAAAGAAAAAAAGTAAAAATAAAGACTTTATTTAAGATATGAATTTTGGGGAGCTTGTCAAAAATATAAAAAGTCAAAGCAAACATAGCATTAACAGTCCAAAAAGCCTTAACAGAGAGACCTCAGTCTTTTGAACGCAGGAAATTATTTTAACAGTTTTTTTTTTTTCTGTCTTTTAGGTAGATTTACCCAAAGGTAAAGAAAAATCTTTTGTAACCTCTTTATCAAGTTTAAGCAAATTATCTTTTTACGAGAAATTTCAATTTTGCACCAGCTTACTTCTGCTATTAAAACTCATTTACTTAATTAAATTCATTTTAATCTTAACCAACTTGACCATGCAAAAACTCCTTTTCCAGAATTGCTCTTCCACAAACCTTCTATAACTTTCTTTTTACATTCAGAATTTGTCCCATGTCTTTCTTTTCCCTTCTAGTACTTGAGGACAAATTTATCTTTCTTAATCAACCAAACAAAATATTTCCATTCTTTGTTCCTTCTTTATACATCTTACTTTCCTTGTACACAGACATATTTTTCTTAATTTTTAGTAGCTTCAATCACATATATTAATTAGAAATTTTAACCCTTATAGACTTTGACTTCTAAATAAAAACTAAGTAAGCAGTTATAAACTTTTTTTTTTACATTAGCATTTTGTGGATTAGAAAATTTATGAACACTTCATAACTTCTAGAAATATGTTACTTTATAGTACAATCTTTTAATAAAACACATGTTTACCAATAGACCCAAAACACCTTTTAGTTTTCCTGTAATGAAAAGCCAAATGTAGACAAACGTAAGTTTAGCAATCAATGTCTAATATCTTATCTTATTTGGAAATGATCTACTCAACTGAATTTTTATCATAAAATTTAGCAAAACTCTAAAGTTTTAAGTCACCAAAAAGAGTTTGGAAGCTGTAACCACCATAACACATAATTATTGTTTAAAGTTCATCCAACATTTATTTTTTTCACAACTATTTAGTTGTTTCCAATAATTATTTAGATTGCCTATAAGACTTCATAAGACATCAGATAAAATTAGCCATCATTTAAATTACTATTTTTGTTAACCAGTTCTGTAATAGAAATAACATCAGTTTTTTCCTACAAAATTTTATGTAAATTTCATCACCTCTTATACCTTTAAACATAGTTATCATTAAAATTTTTATCAATAGGTTTTGGTCTTCTAATTTTGGACCAGGGAAGCATTCCCAGTCAGACATTTTAAAACATACTCAGGCAAATTTGATGTAACCTCTATATAAAATTAGCTCAAACATGCCAACCTTTATAATCTTATCAACACTTAGGCTTTTACATGTTCTCAATTCAATTGTAACCTGAGTCAAGGTCTTAAGGCTAGTCAAATTTTTCCCTTTCTTTTTTGGGCCTTTTTTCTTAGGTACCAATTAAACAATTAATTATGTGAGAGCTCTCAAAAAAATTTTTTTTTTTTCCCCAATTTAGAAGTTTTCCCAATTCAAAGGATCCGTCGTCTCCCATTGACGAGTAGGATCTTCACTTGTATATTTATTCCAATAGTGACTCGAACCAATAAGCCTGTTTAAGGAAAGACCCGGAGGTAACTTTCCACGCTTAGAATAAATCTACCATGGACGCAAGACGCGTCCCTGGTGAGGGCGCAGATGATGTAGCCCCCATGATCCACAGAATTCACTCCCAAAGATAGTCAGAGAAAGTAAAGAACTTCGTTGCACAGGCGGTAAGTATGGTGTCTCCGGTCTCCAACAATAGCGTGGGACGCCTCCAGTCACAGACCCGGTAATCTGTGACACCGGGCAGGCGATAATGGAATGGGATTTTTCCAGCACTAACAAGCAACAAAGGTTAAGATGACAAAAGCCCTTATGGACTGGGACCTTTATGACAAACTCCCCAAAGAGCTTGGCAAAGCCGGACAGAGACAGTTCGGAACCCCAGTCTACTCGACTGGCCACCAAGGCGCACCCCGGTAAATGCACCTTCCGTGTGGTGGAGACCAAGGAGAATATTCTCACTGGTCACAAAGCCAAGTTTTCTCAGGACACAGAACATGACAGAAGGAAAAACCTCATCCGGTTTTTTTTTTTTTCTTATGTGCATAATGACAGCTTTACTCACGCCTTAGGTCTCTTGGAGCCAGAATAATACCTGGGGGGGGAGGTGCCGTGGGGTTGGGGACTGTGTGCTTTACAGAGTACCTCGTCGTTGCACGGACATTTTCTTGCAGTTGGCGGGGGACCTGTGTCATCTACCCCGTTCCGTGACCCAACTTATCCTGTCACGGGAGTCTTCTGAAAGTGGCGAGCGCCCTAATGGCTCTTAACTGCTCGACCCACGCCCACTTAAATTTGCAGCCTTTTTGGCTTCCAAGATGTCCTCGGCAATGGCCTTCACTTCATGTGCATAATAACCCACAGCAACGTTTGTAGACGTCGGTCTGGTGAGACCCGCAAACTCACCAGTCTGTGGGGCCGGCCCGGACAGCAGGCTTATAGGGCCTATGCCTGCGTCCTACCCTATGGTATTTCCTTCTTATGACAAAAGACACAGACAAAAGAAAAAAACAGACTATCTCTGGGAGGAAAAGGGATCAAGATCAAAACCAAGAGTACTCTACCAAATTTAAACCAAGAGTCACTGAAAGCCCAAGAAACTAGTTTCCCAAATATTTTCTCCTGCCAATCTAAATTTAGAAAGAGAAAAAATTCTCACCATTGCCTTCCGCCAGACTCCGCAGATAGAGATTCCGGGAGGCTGACGTGGTAAGAAGTCTTACCTTTTGCCGGCTTTCGTCAGGCGTTCCCGGATCTCATCATCTGCAGTAGTCCAGGGAGAAGGCAGGTCTTCCAGCCAGAGAAGGCAACTTGCCAGCCAGTGTGGCTCCTGGCGACTACGCCAAAACTGTCGGGGGAAGAGGGAGACTCTCCCTCTGCCATTTCCCTTAAGGTTCTTCTGGCTGGCCAAATAATCAACAAGACAGGTTAGCAAGAGAAAACAATACCAAGTTTAATAACATGTATACATGGGAGAAAGCAGGGACACTGCGTTTCTCAACACAATAACAGAAATTCTCGTCTTAAATACCATGTTCAGCCAATGACAAAGGAGGATGTTGGGGGTGGGGGGAGTCAGTTACAGGAGATTATCACTAAAACACTGTAAACAAGAGTAAGGTTTATTATGCAGCCCCAAGTCCTCACCTTCCACATTGATAAATCTCTAGAAATGAGCTCATCCCCCTCTCTTCTCAAAACTGAGAGGGAGATATCTTTACAAATGGAAATTTCCCTTATAAATGTAAATGATTGTCTGGCAACTCCTCGCAGAGGCAGGGTCATCTAGAGACTTTGGCCAGAGGGAGAGAACTTCTGATAAGAGGGGCTTGTTGGTGCCTTTCTTATTGTAACATTTACCCTACGTTATCTTTACAGCCATCATGATAGATCTATTCCAGGAAGGAGCCACCATGTCAAATTCTTTAGGCAGTTAGTGGGGGAGGTCAAATGTCCCTAGAGAAAACAACCAAGGTAAAGAGATAGATTTCAGGGTGGCCAAATCTTGATCTCCCACACTTATCATATACATGAATGACTTTGGGCGAAATAGACCTGAACTTGACAAGATGGACTCATTAGTATTGTGAACTTGTTTTGAAATGTTAAAATGGGAGAGGATATATTAACTTTACCTGAGGGTGACCCGAGTCAATATGCTGGGTTTAGCTGTTTATACGCTCTTTCTGAGCTACAATCTTGATTAAAAAGCTAGTCATGGGTCTGGCCCCATGGCTTAGCGGTCAAGTGCACTCGCTCCGATACTGTCAGCCCGAGGTCAGATCCCGGGCACGCACCGAGGCACCGCTTGTTCAGCCATGCTGAGGCCGCATCCCGCATGCAGCAACTAGAAGGATGTGCAACTATGACATAAAACTATCTACTGGGGCTTTGGGGAAAAAAAAAATAAAGTAGGAGGCTTGGCAATAGATGTTAGCTCACAGCCGGTCATCCTCAGCAAAAAGAGGAGGATTAGCACGGATGTTAGCTCAGGACTGATCTTCATCACACACACACAAAAAAGCTGGTCATAGACATACTAAGCAATTTGGACCATTTTAGGTATCAACATATTAAGATATCCTATTTCTCTGATAGTTTCTGATTTCAGGGTGTCTGGGAAAAACAGTTTCTCAACATAGGTACTTTGGAATATAATGTTTGATTGTTGACTTATTGAATCATAGAATTTTTGAGTTGGAAATAATTTTAGTGGTTGTAGAGCCTAACCTCTTCAATTTCCAGGAAATGGAAAGTGAGGTTTCTCGAGTTAAGTCGTCCATAGTCTGACTGCTACTTAGTGGCAGAGTTAGAACTAAATGCTCAGATGCTTGTCTCCAGATTCCTAGTACAGTGCTCTCTGTGCTACGTACTATTAAGGAGACAAACTAATGAGTTGCCTTCTCAGATCATATGTGTAGCCAGCAGGGTTGATTCTTTCCCATGTGCACTTTTTTCTTTCTTTTTTAAATAACTACTAACCACAATTAATTCATTCCCCTACCATGTTTTTGTTTTTTTTTAAATTTTTTTTTTGTGAGGAAGACCAGCCCTGAGCTAACATCTACCAATCCTCCTCTTTTTGCTTGAGGAACCTGGCCCTGGGCTGACATCCGTGCCCATATTCCTCCACTTTATATGGGACACTGCCACAGCATGGCCTGACAAGAGGTGTGTCGGTGCACGCCCGGGATCCGAACCAGTGAACCCCAGATCCGAACCAGTGAACCCCAGGCCGCCGCAGCAGAGCACGTGCACCGGAGCATGTGCACCTAACCGCTTGCGCCACTGGGCCGGCTCCTCCCCTACCATGTTTAATAACTATCTTTATATTTGTCTCCTCGAGCACACGTGTAGACTCCCTAGAATAGACACCTGCCTGTGAGTAGATTGCTGGGACAAAGGCTGATGTGCATCTGCAACTTGAGGAGCTGCAGCCAAATCATCCTCTGAAGTTTTAGCAATTTACATTCCCACCAACAGTGTCTGAGTCATCCTTGCCCTGGGAATTGTCAGATTGGCATTGTCAGATTTTTAAAGTTTTGCCACTCTCATAGGTGAGAAATGATGTATTTGTTTTCCTCTTGTTACAACTGTTTTGACAAATGCATAGAGCCGTGTCACTACCAAAATCAAGATACAGAACAGTTCCAGCACCCAGAACTCCCTTCAGCTGCTCTTTTGTAGTCAACTCCTCCCCCACCCTTAACCCCTGGTGACTAATGATCTGTTGTCTTTCCCTATGGTTTGTCTTTTCTAGAATATCTTATAAATGGAATCCTACAGTATTTGGCCTTTTGAGTCTGAATTCTTTCATTTAGCACAATACATTGATTTGAGTGTTCATCCATGTTGTTGTCTGTATCAACAGTTCCTTCTGTTTTATTGCTGAATGTAGTATCTATTGTGTGAATGTACCACAGTTTATCCATCCACCAGTTGAAGGACATTTGAGTTATTTTCAGTTTTGTCTTTTTCGACTATGAACAAAGCTGCTATAAATCTTTACAAACAAGTTTTTGTGTGAACATAAGTCTTCTTGTCTTGGGTAAGCACCTAGAAGTAGAATTGCTGGGTCACATGGTATCTGTATGTTTAACTTTATTTTAAAAACTTTATTGTGTAGCAAAGTCATGGCCCACAAAGATGTCCTAATCCCTGGAACCTGGGAATATATTAGTTTACTTGGCAAAGGTGAATTAAATTTGCAGATGGAAGTAAGGTTGCTAATCAACTGACTTTAAAATAGGGCGATTATCCTGGATTATCCAGGTGGGTCCAGTGCATCACAAAGACCCTTAAAGGGAGAGAGAAACAGTAGAGTAGAAAAAGATGCAACAAGGGAAGCAGGGCCAGAGAGATGCAGAGTTCTTGGTCTTGAGGGTGGCAGAGGGGGCCCACAGTCTAAGGAATGTAGTGGTCTCTAGAAGCTTGAAAAGGCTAGGAAATGGATTAACCTTTAGAGTCCCCCCAAAAGAACCTAGCTCTGCCAACACCTTGCTTTTAGCCCAAGGAGACCCGTGTCAGACTGCTAACCTACAGAACTGTAAAACAATAAATCTGAGTTGTTTTAAGCCATGATATTTGTGGTAATTTGTTACAGCACCATAACAAACTCCACTTTAAAACTGTTTTCCGGGGGCCGGCCCCATTGCTTAGCGGTTAAGTGTGTCCGCTCTACTACTGGCGACCCGGGTTCGGATCCCACACGTGCACCGGTGCACTGCTTCTCCGGCCATGCTGAGGCCACGTCCCACATACAGCAACTATAAAGATGTGCAACTGTGACATACAACTATCTACTGGGGCTTTGGGGGAAAAAAAGCAGGAGGATTGGCATGGATGTTAGCTCAGGGTTGATCTTCCTCACAAAAAAATAAATAAAACTGTTTTCCAAAGAGGCTGAACCACTTTGTGTTCCCACCAGCAATATAGGAGTGTTCCAGTTACTTTCCATCCTCATTAACACTTGGTATGTTCATCCCCTTTAATTCTAGTCATTCCAATAGATACATAGCAGTATCTCAATGTGGTTTTTATGTGCATTTTTCTCACGATTAATGACGTTGAGCATCTTTTCCTGTGCTTATTTGTCATCTGTGTATCTCCTTTGGTGAAGTGTCCAAATCTGTGCCCATTTTAAACTTGGATTTTCTTATTGCCGAGTTTTGAGAGTTCTTTATAGTCCTGTCAGATATGTGATTTGCAAAGGTCTTCTCCCAGTCTGTGGCTTGCCTTCTCCATCCTCTCACCAGTGTCTTTGGAAGGTCTGTGTAACGTAACTGGAGAGGCTCCACGTGACCTTATTGTCCATTGAGAAACAGAGTGAGATTGGAGCACCTGAGTCCAATCAGACGTTGATCAGAGTTGGGGCTGGGTCTCACTTTTAGTAAACCCAGCCCTTCCGCTTTCCCCAGTTCCTGTTTGCTGTGCGCCCCTCCCCCTCACATGGGTCTGGTTCTAAGTCTGGTAGATCTGTCTCTTCAGATTTGGGACACCACAGAAAATTCAGCTACACCCCTCAGACATCTCAGCGCAGCTCTCCAGCCTCCTACCTTACATCGCTTCACAATATGGCAAATTCCCTGAAGGTCAGACTAGCAGTATGTTGGACTTAGGCCACTTCCACCACTTCTGGAGGTTTCACTTTGTTTTGTGGAAACTTTTGGCCTAGTTCCCCAGATTCCTGTGTGGCACCAAAACTTAGTACAGGTGCTGTGAGAAAGAGCAGTTGTGTGTTTGCAAGCCCTCAGGTTTCCTCTGCCACACCAGTCCTGCTGAATCACTACAAGTTTGGCTAGTTTCTCTTTTCCCTAGCCGAGGCTCTGACTGAGCAAGCCAGATCCTCGGCAACCAGCTAGAATCAGAAAACGCCTCCAGGGGAAAGAAAGATAAAAATCCTTGCTCACATAAAAGACTTTTTCTTCTTTCTGGAATTTTAGTTGGTTGGTTCTGAAGTTCTCTGATGCTCTAAAAATATATCTATAATTTATCTGGCTTTGTCCAGTTTTGCAGCAAGAATGCTTTCCTGTCCTAGTCTCCTCTAAAACAGAAGTTCCCTTGTCATTAGTTTTTAACTGCATCAGTTATACATTGTCAATATTATTATTGTTTCATAAAGTCATGCTTTCAATGATTTATTGAGATGTTTACCCTTTTTTATCCTCAGGATCCATTTTTACCTGTTAGCATTTCTTCTTCTATCAATTTCTTTCTCCTTAAAGTACATTCTTTTGTACTTTTTAAGTTTTTTCCTTGAGGAAGATTAGCCCTGGGCTAACATCTGTGCCAGTCTTCCTCTGTTTTGTATGTGGGTCACCACCATGGCATGGCTGATGAGTGGTGTAGATCCACACCTGGGATCCAAACCCATGAACCCAGGCCTTGGAAGCGGAGTGTGCTGAACTTAAACCACTACACCAGGTGGCTGGCCCCCTTAAAGTACATCCTTTAGAAGTTCCTTGAACATCTGTTCATGGTAATACTCTTAGTAAATGTTTGCATAAAAATATTTTTAAGTCACCTTAGTTCTTGAAATATGGTTTGATTGGATATACACTGAAAGTTATTTTCTCTCTGTACCTTGAAGATTTAATCCAACTCTCTCTTGCCTTCCATTGTTAAGAAATGTATCATAGGTTTAAATGTAAGTCTCCATAAGTGTTCTGTTCCTCTGTGGGGCTTTGAATATCTTCTTTGCTTTCCCTGGATGGATCTGGCTCTAGATTTTTTTTTTTTTAATTGTGCTTGAGATGTATTCAGCTGCCTGAATCTAGAGTAGAAGTCTTTTATCAAATCTGTAAATTTCTGTTATTATGTCTGAATATTCCTTTAAATCTTATATGTATATTTATATTATTTAATTCAAATATATATAAACATACACATTCATTATATATTCATTAAATATATATTTATATTATTTAATTCAATATATTATATTATTCAATATAGTGATTTGTATTATTCAAAAAATATACATATATTATTTATATATATAGTTTCCTCTACTTGACCAAACTCAAGTCAGGCTCCTTTAAGCCCTATTCTTGTCTAGGCCTCGATCTTGGCCTATAATAACTACAGCCTCTCAGCACAAATGATTTCACTCCCCCACACACACTTTATAAGACTTAAACACTGACATAGATTCTAACAGCTCAAATCCACATCCCTAGGATGACCCTTGCCCCCTTAAAGTGCCTGCCTGAGAAAGCTCAAGTGAGCCAAAAGAATTGACTATTCTGGCCAACACTCGATCATTGGCCCCTGACATTCTTTTCTTAGAGAATTTACCCAAAAGTGCTTACAACTGTGAATCTTTCCTCTGTCCTTTTGAGTTGTATGTGTGTCTCCTATAACTCAGGAGTGCATTTCTCAAGGTCCTGAGAGCCATTCCTTGAGAAGGGCAGGGTGTCTGTCTCCCAGACTCTGTGAGAGGAGAGAAGTGAAACTTGGTCATTTCCAACTAGCAGACACAACTGGCCAGATCACAGTGCACTGACCAACATTCTGTAACTTTTCCCTCCCTGACTCTACTGAGCCCCTGCTCACCCCTCTGCCTGCTCCATCATTCTCCCTTTCAAATGCACAGTCACCTCTGTACAAATCAAATTGAGTTCAGTTCATCCTGTTCCCTCTTCCCTATTGCAGTGGTATATGCCTGATTAAAATCTGTCCTGACCACTTTCACTAGAGTCTCGCTTTGTGTATACTCTACATTTAACACACATACAGATAATCTCAGGCATATGCATAGATACGCATATACAAACCTAACCATGGGTCCTCCAGGACCAGTTCAAGTGACCCCATCTTATCAACAGAGTAGTTAAGAGTTTTCTTTCAGGAACTGAGAACCCTCGTCCAGTTCAGACCAGTTGGGACCACCAACTCATTAACTGGGAGTTCACAAATGCTTTATATGTGACCTTTTTGACATCAAGGAGATAAAAACTCCATTCTCCGATCATGGTAACACTGCCAATTTGTGAACACACACAACCGATGAAGAGCCATGCAGCTTGACTTTGCTTGCACAGATCATCAATTCCCTCACTTCTCCTTACTTCCAATCATGTACCTCCACATGTCAGACCACCGTGCCCTTCATCTCATAAATTGTGCCCCAAGACCTGGATCAGGGAGACAGATCTGAGACAGACACATGCCCCCTGTCTCCTTGCAGATCAATCTCACAAAATAAAGCTACACTTCATTTCCCAAAAGCTGATGCCAGAATAATTGGCTTTTTTAATGTGCATCGGGCAAGAGAACCCCAATATTGTGCAGTAACATCAATACATATATATACCCTTACTGGTTGTTTTATCTTTTCTATTTTCTTTCCTGAGGAGGATTCACCCTGAGCTAACATCTGTTGCCAATCTTCTTCTTTTTGCTGAGGAAGATTCACCCTGAGCTAACATCTGTGCCAGCCTTTCTCTACTTTGTATGTGGGTGGCCACCACAGCCTGGTCACGGATGAGTGGTGTAGGTCCACGCCCAGGAACTGCACCTGGACCATTGAAGTGGAGTTCTCTGAACTTAACCACTAGGCCATGGGACTGGCCCATCTCTAATTGTTTTGAATATGTTACTAGATATGCAATTGACGTTTCACTATGATCTCTAGATTTCCCTCCTGCTCCTTTAGTCCCTCACTTCAGTGTATGTGTTTCTTTCTCCATCTTTCATGGAATTCCTCAAGTATCAAGTGGTCCTTTGCTACCTGTTCATATTTCTGTGATGGGAAGAAAACAGCTGAGTAGGATCTCTGTGGGCCTGATGGGACCTGTGAATGTCTGGACTCAATGTTTCTTCAGGGGTGTTGAGTGTTGAACTAGTAACAGGCAAACATTGTTGGTGCCCACACTGATCTCTAACAACATACTTATTCCACACATTGCCACAATGACAGACATCCTCTGAACACGTGGAAATGCTGACAACACACACCCACACCCACATACACACTATTTGCAAATGACGAGCAGCATTCAGACTAAACTACGCATGATAATGCACACTGATACTCAGAACATACACACTCACACACATACAGACCACACACTGTCTCAGAGCCCACAGTGACTTGAACTCTCTAAACACACACACGTCAACAAAGCACACCTTCACATAGATGCCATAATAGCCATGCACCCTGTGACCATACAGAATTGCTGAACACACACACATCCACACAACAAGGAACGTGGTCGTGCATGAGTGGGCTTGATCAGGAGTTTTTTCACACCTCAGCATCAACATGGACACCCCGGGGCAAGAGGGAGAGGCAGAGGGCACAGGGAAAAAATGTGGGGAGCAGTCAGGAGGCACTTGCATAAAGCAAATATGATACCTGCAAAGCTGGTTGCTAAATGACATACGACTCAAGGGTATGAGGACCCAAGAGAATCTGAAATGGTACAAAGGAGGTGACTGATACAAAGCCATCACAAGATATTTAAATGTAAAGAACAGTGATATTTTAAGAGGCACTGAAGAGGGGCCTGCCCCGTGGCTTGGCGGTTGAGTGCGCGCGCTCCGCTGCTGGCGGCCCGGGTTCGGATCCCGGGCGCGCGCGAGGCACTGCTTCTCCGGCCATGCGGAGGCCGTGTCCCACATACAGCAACTAGAAGGATGTGCAGCTATGACATACAGCTATCTACTGGGGCTTTGGGGGGAAAATAAATAAAATCTAAAAAAAAAAAAAAAAGGCACTGAAGAGAGTGCAGCAAAGCTTAGATATAATTCTAAACAATGAATGACATGGAATTCTGGCCAAAGAACAGCCAATATTGCTGTTAAAATTCCTATTTAAATGTTTCTTATAAAATTATAGAAATGCACCTTGAAAAATGACAAATATTCATTGGTTTAAAATATTTAAAACATTTCAGGATAAAATGACTGCAGGTTCCACTTTTATTGAGTAGCTTTTCCTGGACAGCTATAAAAGCTGAACAAAGCACACAGAACGGCTGTTTGAAGAGTTGTAGAAAATCCTGTGCAGACAGGACTTGAGGGTCTATAATCTCTGAGACGAGGGAAGCACAAGATTGTGAGCACCAACTCCATGTGGCTTCTTCCCTAAGGCATTTGCTATTTCAACAGTGAGAGAAGAGACTCTGAGCAGAAAGAGGAGGAAAAATGAACTGAAATTTGGTTCCAGCCAAGTCCAGTAACTTCTTTTTTTTTTTTTAAGATTTTATTTATTTATTTATTTTCCCCCCAAAGCCCCAGTAGATAGTTGTATGTCATAGCTGTACATCTTTCTAGTTGCTCTATGTAGGTCGAGGCCTCAGCATGGACGGAGAAGCAGTGCGTCGGTTCCCCTCCCGGATCCGAACCCAGGCCGCCAGCAGCGGAGTGTGCACACTTAACCGCTAAGTCACAGGGCTGTCCCTAATTCCAGTAACTTCTGCTTCAAGTCAGATGTGGTAAAGGCAGAGCAACAATTAAACATTGATTTAATAAATACTGTATGTTTGAAAAAACACCAAAGGGATGTGGAAGCAAACAGGACTAGATGAAATAAAATTTCAAAAAGGAAAGAGCCTTTTTAGGTGAGATTGCCACACAGGCTCTCACCCAGGGGAATTTGCTTAATCGGGACTCTGATAATCAGACCTGTCTTACCAGAAGACAATTGTAAGTACAGTCTATCATAATTGATCTATGTTAGCTTTCAAATATTACAAGTTTTGTTTGGCTGTTAATTTTTACTGCCTCCACTAGGAGACTCTATGAAAGGAAAGACATTGTATCATTTGCCACGTGATCTCCAGAACATTCTTCAGTTTGGGCTGTATGAATTCTATAAATATTTGTTAATTGTTGGTTTCATGAATGCTATGGACTGAATGTCTATGTAACCCAATTTCATATGTTCAAATCCTAATCCCCGATGTGAAGGTATTTGGAAGTGGGGCCTTTGGGATTTAATTAGCTTAGATGACGCCATGAGTGTGAAGCCCCCGTGATGGGATTAGTGCCCTTACAAGGAGATGGAGGGCTGGAACTCTCTCTGCCAGATGAGGGTAGAGCAAGCTGCTGTCCTTCTGCAAAACAGGAAGAGAGCTGTCACCAAAAGCAAATCAGCTTGAACCTAGATCTTGAACATCCCAGTCTTCAGAACTGTGAGGAATGCACTTCTGTTGTTAAGAGTGTCCAGTCTAGGGATGACACGGTGGTGCAGTGGCTAAGTGTGGGTGCTCCGCTTCGGTGGCCCCAGCGTTCACAGGTTCAGATCCCAGTCACGCACCAATGTACTTCTTCTCAAACCATGCTGTGCCGGCATCCCATATAAAAAGTAGAGGAAGGTGGGCACAGACGTTAGCCCAGGGCCAATCTTCCTCAGCAAAAAAGAGGAGGATAGGCATCAGATGTTAGCTCAGGGCTGATCTTCCTCACGCACACACACACACAAAACCCAAAAATGCCCAGTCTAGGGGCCTGCCGCATAGCCTAGTGTTTAAGTTCAATGAGCTCCTCTTCGGTGGCCTGGGTTCGGTTCCTGGACACAGACCTATAACACTCATCAGCAGCCATGCTGTGGGCATGACCCACATACAAAATAGAGGAAGACTGGCACGGATGTTAGCTCATGGTGAATCTTCCTCAGAAAAATATAAATAAATAAAGTACCCAGTCTATGATATTTTTGTTACAGCATCCCATACAGACTA